>NW_028288917.1:6048749-6350499 GCF_059628265.1 Tinamus guttatus
GCTGAGGATCTTGAGCATTCAGGCTAGGAGTGACAAAAAGAGTGTGTTAGCACTTTAGCTCCCCACCAAAAAAAAAAAAAACAAAACAATAAAATGGTGCTTGATTTTTTTGCAGTGATTAAAATAACTTTTATCAGTTTCTTTTCTTGCTTAGCAAACTGAGACCTTTTCTTCCTCTTATCATTAGTTTTGCTCTGCAATTGAAGATAAGCTCTCGTGCAATGAAAAATAAAGTTAATACACCTAAATAATCAGTTCTCCATTTGTTAAATGATGCTTTTCATCCAAATACAGGGTTTAAATTGATGATACAGGGGTACTGTATGATAGGGTTTACTGATGATAGGGTTTAAACTACTGATTTCAGGTACACTGAAAGCCAGCCAACGTGACAGCTGATTTGCAAGTTCAGGAAAGATTATTCTTTGTGTAGATATGTCTTCAGTTTGGGAAGGCTCTGGTTTTCTTCTGTTACACAAAGCTACTGTGAAACTGAGTGTGAACTGATATAAAATCTGGAACTTCAGTGGGAAGAAATGGTGCAATTAATCAGTAGTGGAAAATATTTGTTGTCTTATGTGGTGGTCTGTCATCTTTTTTATTTGTCCTGTCTTTTCAAGCATTAAGAATTTAAGTAGCTGAGAGGAGGAGAAATAAAAGATTCTTGGTTGCTGTGTGCTTCTATGTGTGTCTTTAACTTATGTGACCGAATTAAATGCAATTGGATTAGTAAATGTGGATATAGCATCCTGCAATATCTTCTAAAAATGATCAAAACTTATTTGGGAGGAGATGGACTTAAACCTTAAACTAAAACTTTAATAATTAGTGATTAAACTGATATAGGCATTTCTTTGATTTTTTTTAAACTTTAATAGATTCTATTGAATATTGAATTAACTTAAATCTTAATTTAAGCTTCTTAAATCCGTAGTAATTAAAGCTTCATTGATCAAAAATAGATCAAAGTGTGTGTTTTTTTGTTGTTGTTTTGTTTTTTTTAGATCTTATGCAAGCC
This sequence comes from Tinamus guttatus, assembly GCF_059628265.1. Classification (NCBI taxonomy): domain Eukaryota; kingdom Metazoa; phylum Chordata; class Aves; order Tinamiformes; family Tinamidae; genus Tinamus; species Tinamus guttatus. Next base: position 6,049,768 of record NW_028288917.1, read on the forward strand.
AATTTTCTCAAATGTCTTGAGAAATTTTAGTCCTTATAGGTCATTCTTACAGCACAAAAGAATTAAAATCTATATTCACAGAAATATATATTCATGAATAGGCAATGCAAGTGCTTGCTGCTTTGTGGTAGCCACATTGTGTTCTGACAGTGCAAGGCAGGGGCTGAGGAGTTTGGATAAGCAATTAGCTCCGTGCTGACAAATACATGGTGTACAGCAATGTGTTTGGTCATTACAGAGCAGTGCTGGAAGCGCTGACACTTCCATAAGAAAGGAAATATTTACCCATCCGTTGTCTAAACCCTCTGTATTGTGTGAATTTAGAGATATTATAAATCTTGTAATAAAACTAATTTAACTGATATGTCAGTTCTGCCTAATAAATGATATTAAAAATATTGAAATTTGGCAATTTTTTATCAGGTCTGTTCTCAAGATCAGAAACTGAATGATTAAGTTAGATGCTTGAGTGTTGTTTTCCATTATTGAAAATAAAATCAGAAAAAAATAGAAAAATAATTGGTATAGGTTATTAACTTTGATTAAAAATTAAGATTTCTTCATTGTGTGCAGCTTTACACAGATAAAATAATTAGTAGCAAGTTCATTTTGTAGGATCATAGTTTTATTTCAAGTTTCTAAATTTAATATGCTTGATTTCTAGGTGATGAAAATGAAGTTTCAGAATTTCATGCTACTGATGGCTCTTGCAAACTTCTTAAGGAACAAGAGAATAGGCTCAAAGGGGGGTTAAGACAAACTAGAAGACTTCCGAAGGTCAGTTTAACTAGACATTGTTAAGCTCTTTTCTTGATAAATCATTGAGGTTTTTTTAAAAAAAAAAAAAAAAAAAAAAAAAAAGAAAGAAAAGCAAAACCTGCATTTGTTATGCATTGTCAATTTCAAAAGGTTTTCTGAATCCTATTTTTCTTAAACTGTTATGTGAATTGTGTTTAAAGACAATATGTAGAACCATGGAGCTTGGCTTTCTGTGTTACCCCCTGGAAAAAAAGCGAAAAAAAAAAAAAAAAAAGGCATAGTAATGCTTTCACTGCACAAATAATTCATAGTGCATGCATGATCCTGACCTGAAAAGATACTTAACCCTTTTTTTGGGAATTACCAAATGTAGTAGTTTGGGAGGAAGGGTGTCTGGTTGTTTTAGCTGTTAATCTCTCTTTTTCTTTTTCTTTTTCTTTTTCTTTTTTTTTTCCTTAAGAAATATGGAACTGATCATCAGAAAAATAAGTTATTCTTTTGTTCTTTTTATCACTAAGTAGAAAGTAGTGTAGTTAAAAGGAGAGTACTGATTTGTCTTGAGAATGGGAGGTCCCAAAGTACTGAAAGAAATATTAGGTAATTCTATGAAATAAATTAGGGTTGCTTCAATGCTAGCTATTGGTAGAGTTTCAAAGAAATTGATCAAAGATTTTGATCCTCTCTTATGTTGACATTCTCAGCAGGTGCAATTAGTACGCGTTTCAATTTTTAAGCTTCTTGAAGGTAGAATGCTAATTTCTGTGGATCGAATAGTGCTCTGGGGTAAAAATATGATTTAACTAATTGCCTGAATCTCAATACTTGATGCATTTGTTAATTATTAGTTTGGTTCCTTTTTCTAAATATCAATATATTTATTTATGTAAATAATAACTTCAAGTATTGTAGAATATATAAATCAACCTGATCTACATTCTCCTTTGGAATTTAATTATTGCAACATTTTATTAATGCTTAACACGTTGAAAGTGAGGTTAAATTATAAGTTATGGTTTTGTTTCTTTTAGCTGAAGCAAGAAGTGAGAGGATTAGCACAAATATTTCAAGAAGGTCATTTTATTTACTCACAGGGTTATGGAGCATTTTAATGCTTATTTCCATCTCAAAAGGAAGCATATATGAAAAATGCACAGATAAACAAAATGCCATTTTGCAGTTATTTTAATAGAATAACTATACCAGAAATATCTCCAGACCTTTCCTTTCTATAAAAAAATGGTTTCTTTAATATATTTTAAATCAAGCTGTAAATTTGGTATTTCTCTGCAATGCTATTGTTATACATTTATTTTCTTCAAAACCTTATGCAGTTTTGCTTGGTTTTGTCTGCAGAAGTTGAAATAGAGAATGAATTTTTGGTACACAGATCAGAACTGTAAATTACAAGTGCTCATTTTCATTCTTTATCAGTGTTATTCATATAGGTGTGCTCATTGTATTCTAACATGAATGGCTTCTAATCAGAGTTATCTAAAATTCTTGCTTGTAAACTAGCAAAAACTGTGAGGACAGAGCGGTCTAGCAGCAGCTTCAGGCGTGTTGAGGGAAGATAAATGAAATTAAAAAGCCTTAGTAGCATCAGGAAGGTCCTTGTTTTTTGTAACAAAATCAAGTGTTTTAAAGTGTTGTGCTTATATTCACACAAAGGTAGATTTTTTTTTTTAATGGCCCAATGTGTAAGAATTTCTTGGTTATGGTTTGTCATGGCTCAGAACTGAAATCGTTTCCAGACTGCTCACTGCAGAGCTGGTAAAAGTGGTGTGTTGGTTAATACCTATGAATGTCAGCAGGTGGCTTCCCTGGTCTAGAAATTGAAATTGATGGCACTGATGTTCAAGGGTGAAATAAACCCTTTACATATTGTGGTGCATCTTTCAGTTTTTCCATGGATTAAAATACATTGCTTTTTTGCATGAGGATGACCCAGTGATGTCACTAAAAAACATAAAGTCAGAGATTTATTCAAATAAACTAATTTCAGTAGTGTTAATTTGTTGGTATAAGGTTGAGTGCTCATTTCATTGCTCAATGTCACACAGTGTTTGCATTCATCACTACGTTTGTTTCAACTAAGGTAGCTCAGTGTTTTTAGAAAGAAATGTGCTTCTTTTTAAGGACCTCATAGTATCAAGTCACTTAGAAATGCAACTAAAATGTATTTTTTCTTCAGAAACCCCCGAGAAACAACTGTCTTTTTGAGATAGAATAGCGCAAAGTATTTAACCATGTGAGAAAGCAGCTAAGTATCATAAGGGATAATTAAAACCATGTTTTCCTCAAAGAAGACAGCATAGACTTAGCTGAAAGTTTTGTTTTTAAACAGATTAATCTTGGCTTGTATTTCTGTGGCTTTTGGATTTGATACTGATCTTGGATTTTTAACGCAGAACTTGATGAGATTTTATGAGGCAGATCTTTATTTAAAAAAAACATTTTATACAATGGAGATGGTGGTGAAAAAGAACCTCTTTGGATCCTGTTACCCACAAACTGCTTTTTGAAAATATGTTGTTCATGGCAAACCAGATTTTTGCATCCTGAAAAATCTGCAACTATAAAACATGAAGTGCCTGGCCAGAAATACAATTAAGCAACTTGATGTCCATAAGTGTGCACTGACAGAAACATCATTGCATCTCACTCTGTTTACCTCCAATGTTGATTTAAGTCATTGAATAGCCAAAGTATCTAAAAGTATTTTAAGAACATGCATGAAATGTTGCTAATTCCTAGTTTTAGAGGAATGTTAAATTACTCTGAATTAGACGTGGTGGAAGCACTCAAGCTCATTTATAGTTAACTTTGACGGTGCTGGAACTACCTTTTTGTTATGGCCTGGAAAAGATGTTTGATTTAATGTCGGGAAAGATGGACCTGTGCAAAGCACCTGTGTAAAAGGAAAGTTTCATTGCATTTTGGTATTTTTCACTCTTTCACTTTAATGCAAGTGGGAGATGACATTAACGTCAACTGTGTTGAAAAGTATATACAGATAAGGATAGAAAAGAAAATCCTCAAATCCTAAGTTATCTCAAATACATCTACACCTTCTCTGACCTCTTCTTTAAAAATCCACTGGATGGCAGAGAGGCTTATGTGGAAGAAACGGATGCAGTGCTTTTCCTGGCTCTGCGCAGGGTGGGAAACTGCACAAGTTCTGTAGCAAGTATGAGGGCAAAACATTCTTCATGTTTGGGCGCTTGGGACTCATGCCAGCCTTGCTGCAGAAATTGCATTTGCATGGTCTGACTTAACTATAATTACCAAGAAAGGTCGTTCTCCCTTTCCTTGGCACCTTGTTACGCTTAAAGCTCTAGATCGTAACTATCATACCCCGAACCCAAATAATCCACTGGACTGTAGTAGTCTTGGCAACAACTCAGTGTAAAACTGAGCCTATTTTCCCTCTTGGCATCAGGAGCCGCCAGGAGGAAGAGCAACTGCTGGCTAGATCCTCTTGTTTGGGAAATTTAACTCTCGGAAAAATGAACATCCTATGTAAACTTACTGGTACCTGGCATGACTCTATGGGCCGGAAATCCTCTAGGTGACGGAACTGCTTTCCAAGTGATATCCTCACAGCTCTTGAAAATGGTTGTAAATCAGTCTGAACAAAAGAACTTCCTAAACTCCTAACTCATTAGAATTGACAGATCTTTTTTTTTTTTTTTTTTTTTTTTTTGTGTGTGTGTGTGTAAACTAACAAATACCTTCATTGTTTTCTACATCTAAATTTTACAGTTTCTAAATGTGGTTTCTGTAGAACTTGCAGTTCGTGGAAGTCTGGATGGTGCAATAATATTAATCTGCAGTCTCTTAAAGAGAAGGCTTGTACCACATTCCTCTTTAATTGTTGTACCTCGTTAGCATGAAGAATCAAAAATGCTGAAATCTGTGCCTGCTCATCATAGGTAAAAACTCCAGAATTTCTTTTTTAAAAGAATTGTGTGTGTGCATGACTATTCCATAGGAAATGAAAATTCCACAATAAATTACTTTTTAGAGAAGAAATTGTTAATGCGAAGTGAGTTTAATTCTGTTCAACTTGTCATATCTCTGATGAAATTGTGTTTATTTTCTTTTACTCTTCGTAACATTGCTGGTGCACACGAAAACCTTTGGTAAGTGCTGTTCAGTTAAGTTGCTTACATTGTCTAGAGGCCAATAAGGCTTTAGCTCAGACTGACTCCAACACAGGTGTGTCACAGTCTTGTTAGCAGAGCATTTACTGAAGTTTGCTACCTTGTATCCTAACCTATAGCTAAAATAAAGCCAGTCTTTTAGGAGAGAGGACCTCAAAAATTCATCTAAAATTCACTTCTCTTGCTGCATTGTTGGAAAGCTTTAGAAGACTTCAACTATCCAAATAAATCTCACTCTGTTAATTTAATTTGGACAGGTCAGGTGTTTTAAAGATTGTTCTTTCCCTCTTGTGGCTTTCATCTTTGCAGCAGGAGTGCGGTGGGACCTGCATCTCCCTGTGCCTCCTTTGGTTCTGCCTGATTGCAAATCCATCATGAGCAGCATCACTGAGCCCGTGACCTCTCTAAGGAGGTGGCTGAGAAGGAAGGGGCCTGGCTTGCCCTCATTGCTCCATGAGGGAGGCAACCAGCACAGCCAACGTGGAATGGATGGCCCATGAGCACTTAAGAAACAAAACATGAATTTCACTAGAACTTACCTCCTGCTGCCCTCTACTTCTGTAAATTGCTTGATTAATCTGTTAGGGTATGTCAGCTGAAGCCATTTGGAAGTTTTTTTTTAAGCCTCATAATTCAATTGTGTCTGAACAACTCGTTCGCTTCATCAGATCACTTGGAAAGATGATCTGTTTGGTGGAAGTGATATATGGAAATTATTCAACGGAATTTATTTTTGCTTTACTGAAGTCTTTACAATTTTTCTTGCATGTATGAGTTTTCTCCTTAGCCCTGTGTGGCTCTATAACAACCCTTCCTCCTCTTTATCCTGCCATGTGGTTATTTATTTATGTACTTATTTATTTTAGGGGGTGGACAGAGAAGGAGATCTTTACTTGAGCTTTCTTTATTCCATGTTAACTACTTCTTAATTTATATTATTTTTTCACCCATAGCATCCCACTTCCTGAACTTCTGTCTTATATGAGCGGGCAGGCTCTCTCTTCACCCTGTCATGGTTTGCACCATATGCTCTACAGGCAGAACCTCACTAATAAGGGGCAAGGGAGGACTGTGCTGCTGCTCCCTGAGAATCACCAGTCAGGAAGCTAAACACGAGCCCCTGCCTCCTGGAAGGGTTTAGACACAGGACAGAACCAGAATCTTTCCTGTGCGTCTTTGCTGTGCTTGCCATCTCTGTAGAAGTGGTAGTCATTGTTTTGTGGCTTTTTATGTCATGCTGATTGACTTTTACCTCTCTGATTGCAGTCAAACAGCAGTGAGAAGGGCAACTTTGTTACCCCACTCTCCCTTTACTGCTTGTCCTGCAGGAAAAAGAGTTTCTAGTTGCTGATGGCCATGGCCAGATAAACATTTCCTTGAAGTTGCGGAGATCTGGGAGATCTGTCTCATGCTGCAGAATTTCGTGTGCCCCGAAAATGTCAGTAAATGTTTTAAGTGCCACTGCTTCTCTGGAAGTCTGAAGTGACAGCGATTCATCCTTCTTAATCCTGGCCACAGAACTCCTAGGGGCTCCTACGTCTGTTGATTACAGGATTCCTCATTTCCAATACTTGACAGCGAGTGACATTTTGACCTCTAGGCGCCTGTCATGTCATTTTTATTTTTCTGTCATGTTATAATCTGTTCTTTTTTCTTTTTCCTTCTTTTTTTATCTTTCCCTATCATAGGATTGATTGGATTAAGATGACCACATCTTTCATATCTCTCTAGGATAAAAGCAGAGGCCCTATTTTTGGTCAGGAAATTAAAGTTGAAATTCACTTTGCAGCCAAAGAAATCCAGAAAAATAACAGTATTAAAGGACTGATAAGGAGACATAAGCCAGCCAGCATGTAAATTATGCTTTAGCTATCACTGTGTAAAGCTACTGATGAATAGTAAGTCTTCACTACAATTACACATTATTGTCAACTGTGAGCCATAGTTACATTAACAGAATAAAGTAGCACAACTTAGAGGCTGTTTTTTTAGAAACAGGCTTAAAGTTTTAGATCTGCATTTTGTAGATGAAAGCAGAGTGAAATTAAGCTAATTCCTGAATATTTTCATGTTCCACATAGTTCGGTTTTATGGCTCCTGTAAAGACTAAAGAATGTTACTGCTGAAGTACAGCTAGAAAGATTGAAAGCAAATACATAAACTCTGAGCCGGTCTCAGAACTGGAGGGCTACTACAGTAGCAAAAAAAAAAAAAAAAAGAGCTTTGAAAGAGTATGAAATGGGTAGGCATAATACTTTTGTTTTCTCAGTAACTCCTACACACACAAAACTTTTCTCCCCTCCTCCTAGTCCTTGATCCCTCGCATAAGGGCCAAAATGTATAGGAAATCTTGTTAAGCCCTAAAGGTGAAGATCTTTTTGTGCTATTACCATGTATGTTCAAGTATAAGAAAATGCTGAAGATCATTCCCTTTGGGATGTGGGTCAACTTCAGTAAGTCGTGGAATACTTTGCTTATTAAAGGACAGTACATGCTTGAGAAGTTGCTTGTATAGCCTGGTACTCTTTCTTGGAGAAAAACAAACAAATAAATAAATCCAAGCCCTGGGCACAAGCACAAAAGAGGATCTAATTTGTTTAGGACAGAATTTAAGCAGTGACAAATGTAAAACATTAATTTCTATCAAGTAAGTTCTTACATGGATGTGTTTTATTCTTGAGAAATAGCCTGGAAAGACATTTGTTATGGTCACTTTTTAGTTCACTTTGTCACTCATGGTATTCCTAGGGGAACAATTTGAACTCACACTTTTGAAAAGCTGCTTGTACAATACGATTTTTCTTTTTATTGTCCTTGAGCTCCAAGAAACACCCACTGAGAATTAGCAGTAGCAAAGAACACATTTTGAGGTTGGATATCTCTTTTGTGGTGTACATCAACCAAAATACAGGGAATACTGCATTGTGTTTAAATACTGAGAGGGTTTAGAAATATTATTTCCTTTGAGGTATTGAAATGCATGTTTTGTATTTCATATGACTTGGAAGAATTTGATTGTTGGCAGACTTCAAAAAGACATGTTAATGCAACAGTGCTTCTAAGAAATAGTAAAAGAAAAGCTGAAACATACATGTTCTATAGGTACATATTCTATAGCAGTCCACATTCTCGAGCTAAAAAAAATAATTCAGAAACATGTTCTGATTTAAAGTGCAAATATGCAACTTTTTAGTAGTTGAGATTAATTATCCATTAATGTGCATTAGAATTCATAATGATGATCACCAGATGTCTTTTGGCTAGTCAGAAAGGTAAATGTTAAATCAATATTTTGCAGTAAAGCAAAATGTAAAATAAAACAGACACAAGTATTGTAGAAGAAAAATTGTATAAGCAAAAAAGAAAAGTTATTAAGTTAAGATGTATAACTGAAAATTAAGACATAGTTTGGCCGATTTTTCTAATGAGTAGCTAACTATCTTAAAGACTGGTTGTCTTTATTGAAGCATTAAAAAGCAATGTTCTCTGCTTAGCAAATGACCTCTGACTTGCCGAAAATACACCTCTCTGAAGGAAGATGGAATAATAGTTTGGGTTCAGTTCATACCAGTGTCTGCCTTTTTTATGCCTCCCTCGGCGTTCTTGAGATTTTGATGTCTTTGTGAGAGCGCTGGCAGAGGAGGAGCATTGAGGGCACTTGTACAGCGTATTCACTGTATTCTGATGTAGTCTGTGCTCTTGATGCTATGTGTTGTCTGAATAAAAGCTGGTTTTTGAGGGTAATGTCAGGACAATCTGTCGGGTTTCACAGTTTGTGTAAATCCAGCATGTTTGCCACCTTAAGGATGAGGTATTAAGGAACTACAGGTAACAAATGTTTATGCTCTGAACCTGAGGAAACCACTATAGGGATCTGAAACCATGTTTCTTATTGTAATGCTTTTGTTAGCAAAAGTTTTGACTGATCATTAGTTTGTTTTTAACATTTCAGTTGCAAGCATGGACACTTTTCTGCATATTCCTCCAACTAAGCAGGTGCATCAGGATATGAATTTAGGGCAAGTGCTATACGATGGCCTCGGGGGTTGTAGCGTAGCTATTTGTGTGGACTAATTCCAGACTTTAGCCAAAGAGCTTTATTCAGATGGCAGTGAGGCTTTACGTCAGGTACTGAAGGAGAACATCAGGGTCATGCTGAAGCGATCTGCAGAATTGAGGTGAGATTTACAACCTAGAAAAACTGGGTAGAGAAAAGCATGTTTTAAAGCCATGTTTAGTGTAGTCATGAGCTCTCAGATCCCCAAGGATCCCTTAAAGCTTTAGCATATTAAGTAAATTTCAACAACTTTTTGTGTGTTACAACAGTATGGCCTACGCAGTTCGGGATCAAATTAGTTTGTATGTGGTAATGAAAAGATTCCCTCTCCACCCTCAAGTCGCACTCTATGATGTTTTTGGTTAAAGCATCTTTGGAACAAAGCATTGCTGCAAAGGAAAAAATACTAGCATGTATACAGCAGCGGTTTGTAATATCTGACCTGTCAAGAGTATCTAAATTGTGTTTTATTTATGCAAAGGTTTTTTGTAAATTGAAGACCTATATAGTCATGGTACAAATGAGAGGCGCTTAGTCTGCAGAGCTAATTCTAAGTAACTCTGTTCTTCTCAAATGTGACAAATTGCTTGAATGCTTAAATTGCTTGAATACTTAATGGACAATGTGGTTCTCTACTGGTAAGAGAGGAGAGAGAGAGTTATATTAGAGTAGGTTCCATCTCAGTTCTATGATTCATTACTGAGCAAAGTTGGTTGCCTCTTGAGTCTTTTTTTGGCCTGTGCTACTGGCCATAAGTCGATTTGAAATATTTTGAGCTCTCTGCTCAATACATGAATTCAAAGGAAATTGAATTTTCAGAGAGATTCTGGGAACTTTCCATATGCAGCTGTGGAAATAGGTGGGACAGGGAACAGAAATGGGAAAGACCCATTGGAAAGACCCAAGAATTCCAGTGGTATCTATGTCTGGAAAGCGTTTGCTTTGTTTTGAACTCATTGATGAAAAGTTCCACTCTTTTCTTTGTCTGTTGGGTGGTTTGATACCAGATGCGGTGGAGGGGCTTCCTTCCTTCCATGTCCTTGAAGTTTATCATTTTTAGTAATTCGTACAGCCTTTGCCTCAGTTGACACTGTAAGTATGAAGTGGTTCGGTTCTTTTAATGAAATGCTTCATTTTTTAAGTCTTTTTCTCAGAGAAAACTACAGATTTTTGATTTTCTTTTGTCTTTTTTTTTCACATCTCTAGCCAACAAGGACACTAGTTATGACAAGTATGTCTTCAGAGTAAGTACTAAACGTTTTGACTCTTCAGTCAACTTAAACTTGAATGTTGTTAATTTTTTAACGTCTGTAGAAAATGAAACTTACTTATGCATCGTGTTAAAATATCTGATTTCATTCTGCCTTCTAGCTGAAAACACACAACCATATTTTGTTTTTATGTATGCTGCGTAGGCATTTGCATGTGTGTTTTGAGCTAGACAAGTTGTTTTTCCATAGGTGAGCTCAACAGGGCTTCAAGGTAATACAAACCAAAAGAAAAATTCTAAGCAGGTTGTGAATTCTTCTGAAGGAAGTATTAAAAGTGGAGTTTGAGAAAAATGGTTCAGACTTTCAGCACAAGAAATAGCTTTTCCACATAAATTTCAATTATTTTAATAGAAAATGCCATCATGATCTGAATCAGTTTAAAGTGCTTCTTTCACATAAATAGTTGCTGAAGAAACATCAGCTTTAGACTTTTTAGCTACTCTAGTTGCAAAAAATTAGGAACAGCTGCCACTGCATATTTGGAGAAGAGTTAATGTTTTTTCTAGCTTGCTCTTATCATTCTCTTAAAACTTTTAGAAAATAAAGGACATCCAACAAAAACACAATTTCATATTTCATAGTGTGCTTGGTTCAATGTCTGAATTCTTTTTCAAAACTCAACATGTTTGTACAAAATATTTCAGGTTTAAAGAAAAATAATTAATCATGACCGTTGTGTGGATGTGGGCACTGAGGAGGAGCACTCTGGCCACTTTTTTTGAAATTCTTTGTAAATAATTATCAGTAGCCATTGTCAAGAACACAATAGGTCAGAAACAAAATTAATAATGCTTGTCATCTAATAAAATGGATACTCTGTGGAATGGATACACAGAGACTGTAAATGCACTTCTCAAATCATGCAGTACGTTATCATTGTCAGGGAGCTAAAGATAATAGCTGTAATGTAGATGAGAGCAGTGGTAGCCCAGAGGTGGTGATCTGCATTAAGAGAACAAATGTTGCCGGAGCTGGGGAAAATATTTTGTTGAAAGAATGTTTGATGTGTTGCTTAAACAGTTGCTATTTGATTACATATTTTTAAAGTCTAGTGATAATAATTGCTGTTCTTCAGAACTTTTTCAGTAAGATAGTGCTTTGGACTATCTCAAGTCATAGGCATCCATCAGCCTGTTAGTGGGTGCTTTTGAAAGAACTAAACGACTGAAAACATTCCTCTAAAGTACAAGCCAACAGGCAAAATCCAATTATGTTCAAATTGGTCAAAAGTCGCCAAAAGCTACTACTAAGTAGCTACAACGATAAAGGTGGTTCATTAATATTTAAGTTACAAGATATGTTAGTTCAGTGGTTTAATGAGACAGTGCTTATATTAATTGCTGCTCACTGATTCAGTAACTGAATCACAAGTTCTGTGAAATTTTGCTGTAAATTTGTGTGCAGCAGTTTTTTGTAGCTGGCCCAACTATGAACTCAAGAGTTTTCACTGTAGTTGGTGTTACATTTAGCTCTTAGTTGTATGATGGGACCTTTAATTTTAAGGATTTTTTATACACAAAAACATTGCTAAGAAAGACTTTGGTTAGTGCATGAAAAATGTGTCACCTGAACAGGCCTAGGAAAGGTCAGTTTATCTATGGGTTTCACTGGAAAAAAAATCGCTCATAGGATGTGTCAAGTTAAAACACCAAGGGAATACATAGTCCAGTGACATTCAATGCCATTTGTTTCACAGCAGTATTTTTGATGATAGTGTTCTAGAAGCAACTGCAAATGTGGCTGTGTTGTACTAGCTCTTGTACACAAATAATATGGTGATTTCTAATTCAGATAATTTCTATTTAAGCAGGCAGCATAGATTCAGGGAGCAAAAGAACTTTCATATACAAGATAAAACTCTATGAACACAATCTGTCTGTGATCAGATTTTTTAACTGTATATTCATTCAATAGTATATGCTTTTTCTTTTTCTTCTTTTTAGAAAACAAAATACTATAATTCAAGTAGTGAATAAACTGGGAAAGTTTTCGTTCTCGGATAACGTATGTGATACAACAAGTCATGTAGTTGCAGGAAGTCCTCGTCGTACTCTGAATGTTATGCTAGGAATTGCTCGTGGATGTTGGATTGTTTCTTATGAATGGGTAAGAAATATACTTAAATTTTACTACAAAATAAAGTAAGCTTATTTTATGTAGCTGTAATATCAACTATATCAGCAAGTGGATGTTAGACTTACCTACTACGTAGCTCAGCTAGAGGAAACTTATCTCTGTGAAGCTCTGTGTTACCGTGACTGACTGTCATTTACTACTAAATCTAACAAATGTATTCTTATATTGCACTTCAGTGGGCAAGGTGGAAATGCCTAAAGCTTTCCATTAATATATCAATATGTGGCAGATGGATAAAAATTGTCACATGCATTATTTCTGGACAGCTTAATGCCCAGATAAACCATTTCTGCTCAGTGTTATCCAAAGTATGGATTCTGAGTAGGAATAATGTATCAGGTTGTTGTTGTTGCTGCTTATCTAATACAATTCTGTCTTGAAAGACAGTTTTGTTCAAATGTAACATAGGGTAAAAATATAGGGGAGTTACTGGATATTTTGCTGAGCAAAGGTAAAACATTTTTTAAACAAAAATGGGATCAAATAACTGTTGTATATCCTTAAAATTTTCTGTGAACTACCACATAAAGTTACCAGACCATTCCTGCAAAGCCAAGATAATGTAGTGAATTACTCACTGTGATTATGGAAGTCAATTGCCAGCCATTTACTGTGACCTTACAGGCTGCAGTTTGTCTGCTTTCTTCATGTTCCCAAAGTTGTAAAACATAGCTGCTGAACAGCTCTTTCTATAAAAATTCCAAAAATTCTATAAAAATGGTTGTAGAATAAATTCTTTTTTTTTCTCATAATACTTTAAAATCTATTTTTCAATTGAAAACAAAATAAATATTGATACTTTTTTATTTACAAAATGTCTGTCTAAACCAGTGTGGAAAAGTTGGACTTTATATATATGTAGTTATCTGAAGAGGCTGTTCTGGTATCCTTTGGGTTTTCCTATCTTTGTGCATAGGGCAGTCAGTATTCTCATAATTGGTGTTTTGGGGTTTCATTGCTTGTTTTATGTACTGCCAGACTTGTCATTTTTTTGAACCAATTCATGATGAAAACATCAATGTGCTCTTTTTGCCAGACCAGTATTGACTGGTAGGGAAGCCAGGCCTCATCACAGGGTCAACTTGATCTTTCGTATAATACCAATAAATTAACTGAATCAGTTTAAAAAAATGAACTTGTTCCTGTAAGGCTTATTGGCTTAAATCCTGAAGTTGTCTTCCCACATTTTTATTGATCTGATGTCTAGACAAAGTTTGGAAGCCTAGGAGAGCTGCATGAAAACAATCTAGAGGAAAAACTTAATCCTCTAAATAACAGAATTTTAAAAATCTATTCATAACTATTCACTATATATTGTGTGAATATTGCTACAATTCATTTTTGTAGACCTGTCTTTCACTGAGGCTGGCTAGTACTCCATTAAAAATCTCACTAATAATTAGTCATTATTTTGTTGAGGCTTTTTGGAAGACATAACTTTGGATTTCAAAGAAAAAAATACTAATCTGGTTAAGAATCTGGTTAATACATGCATTTTGTTACTCTATTATTATTATCTTATTATGTAAGAGCTTTCTTGTCTTACTTCTATTTGTCATTGACATAATTTTGCATTGTTTTACTTTTATTATGTGATTGAATACTTACCGGAGGAGAAGCCTTACTTATAACCATGAGGAATCCTGTAGAGAGAGTCAGGAGAATTTCATTTGATGAAAATAATCTTGCCATTCTATTAATGCTCAATTACCAAACTCTTTAAATACCTTTCTATACTGTGGTTAATCTTAATATGAGTACTCTAATTGGGAAAATATTTCAAATTGGATACTTAAAATAGTGGTCTGTCTGATATTATTAGTACTTTGTAAATAAGGCACACTAATTTTGTGTGGTGATGCTTGTCTTATGGAAGATCTGAACACTTTAAGAAGCTGAAGTGTTCCTTATTTGTCATTGCCTTTTGACTTTTATGTGGAGGGAAATTAGGCTGCAAGATTTTTTTTTCTTCTTTTATTGAAAAAAAAAAAAAAAACCCTTAATGTTCTTTCCAAACGCTAATGTTGGAGAAAACTCACTGTTAAACATTCAGTTTTCATAGAACTCCCTTTATATTTCAAGATAGTGTTTTTTTCAAGTAAAAATACCATATGATCATTCAGTTGTTTTCAGACACCTATGTAATGTGGAATTTAGAATAAAGCTGATAGAATATGCAGGGGAAAACCTGGCACTGCTTCTAGTCTTACAATCTGCAGGACGCTTCTTGAAGCTCTGTACCATGCAGGGTGCCTTCTGCTGAGTTAGATAAGGTAGCCCACACTTAAGGAAGAAGTAATGGAATAGTGACCAGGATTAGTATGGAGTCCAAAGCCAAAGGAAACTTTCTGTAAGAATGTAATGATAGATCCACCCAGCAACCCATATTTTTCCTATTTTCCTCCTTCCCTATGTCTTCCATGACCAGCAAAACTCAGTTATAGTAGCAATATAAATATATCAAATATACCCTGCTATAATGTTATCTGCTTTATGCTGCTAACTTCCAATATTCCAGTATCTGGCAACCATGCTTGATCCATACTCTGCTGCTTTCCAATTACATTTTCAGTTAAGTCTTGTCTCGTAACTATATAAATTTGAAGACTTCTAAGTAATTTCTCTCAATTTAAATAGTTCATGAATTCTTAAGAATTAATGTTTTTCTTTGTTCTTTTTCCACATTCTAAAGAATAATTGAATAAAAGAATTAGTGGCTTAGCCAGAAAATGTAGTTCACTCAAGAATATTGTAAATTGTATCTTATTTTGGATTTACATGATTTTGCGTTTTTTTTCTGTTGGTATGAAAATAGTTTGAAAAAATCTCTACTGAAATTCGAAGCAAGCTTTTCTGTGTTCATGAAAACTTTGAGTGTTTTAGAGAGTGATAACCTAATTATTTACTGCAAGACCTGTTCATGAACTCTGTATCTAATTTCCTTTTAATCTAAGAAAGTAGATAAAGTGCCTCTGTATGCAGTTCCAGACCCATGATAGACAGGCATTAATCCATCTTGTGTTCAAATAAACAAAATTCATTTCTAAACAAGATTCTGTAAATACTACAAGGATTGATAGAAGTTATTACTGCAAAATTGGCTTGTAAAATGAAATGAGATTACTTAAAACATAACTAAACTTTTGGGTTTATTTTTTAATCTACTTGGGTTGTTTGCCAGTTACTCTTGGTGCAGACATCATTTTGATTGCTCTACAGACATGAGGTATGTATTATGGAGCACAGTACATCTGGTGCTGCTCAAGATTTATTTATGAAGGAACAATCTTCATAAAGCTTGTCTCTAAAAGAACTGCATTAAAAGCTATGCTTTTCCTTGTTCTGTGAAAGTTAATTTTTGTTGTGTGATTGAGAGAGATGTATTGGATTAACAAGTTTCTTTTATTTACAATACCGGTGTAAAGTTGTAAATAAATAGAAGTTCTGAAATCTGTTAGGTCTATAATGTAAAAGATACAAATATCACCTTTAGAAAGGTTAAACTTTTACGTTATAATCTTAGCTGAGTGTTTTTCAGAAGATACTGTATTTGCTTTACAGACAATAATCCATTATGTTTCAATGCTTCCTTTTTTTTTTTTTTTTTTTTAAATGCTTCCTTTTTTTTTTTTTTGTTCTTATTAATGTTCCTAAGTCTTACTTTTTTGTTTGGTATGCTTATAATGACTACAGAAATAGTTTCCCCTTTTGTACAGCTGTTGCATTTTCAAACATTGAATTGTGTATTTTCTAAAAGTAAACATTGTATTCTCTGGATTTTTGTAAGCTGTTAGCTTTCAATAGCCTGCAAAACTGAGCATGAGTCCACCCACCCCCTGACACAAGTAAAACACTATTTCCTTGGTCACACGAAGTACCAACTTTTGCAGCAGTCTATGTAAGAGGTGGTTGTTTTCCCTGAAAGTCATAAAGCATAAACTACTTTTGGCCAAGGAGTATAGATGTTATTCTTGATAATTATGAGATTGCTTTAAAAATTCAGTTTACAAGTTGCGTCTTGTAGCAATGGAATTTGGGCAAAAAAGTTCCTTGTAGAAAGCTGTTATAAGATGGTCTTATGTTTTTTGAAAAATGAATACTGGATTGCAATCAGTCTGTTAAGTTCACAGTCATCTTTTGTCACATAGTCTGCACAGCTGTAAAGGATAAATATAATGTTTAATATCTATATTAAAATATATAATCTTAATATCTCTTATGCTATTATGCTTCCCAAATTTTATTGGTCAATATTTTAGAATTTAAATGATACATAACAGTAAGTAGATATATGGAAACATCTTCCAAAAGAAGTTAAACCAAAAAAAAAAAACAAAAAACATTTTGGTTATTTGTAAATCAAACATGGGAATTTTTTAAGCAGCAATGAAATTCAGCTTTTTCTAAGTTAAATAACATTTTAATTACGCATGACTGTGCTAACAGTTCAGAACAGACATGATCCATTTGAAATGGCTAGAGAACTATTTAGGCAAAATGTGATTGTCAGAGAAAGAATTATACAAAACACAGGGATTTATCTTCTAATTCCATATATCCCATATATGTATTTTGGAGGGTATCTTCTTGTGCACTTAATCCTACTTATTGCTTATAAACAGCACGATGTTGGGGGGTGTTGTTTGTTTGTAAGTACATGAATGCTCTCTCCTTAGCAAGTAAGAATAGTTATTAGAATCATAAATGAGTGAGAGGTAGAGAAATGAGAACTCAAATATCTCTAAAAGGGAAAGTTGCTGAATTGTGTGATAGTACAAAGAATTTGCTAGTTTTTTATTAGCTATTTTGCTAACATTATTGCTCAGCTGACACTGATGAAGCCAATAGAGAGAAAATCAACTTCATTAGAATATTTCTGTGTTTCAGAACTTAAAATATTAATAGGAAATTAGTAGGAAAATGTATAGGCTCAAGGTTAGCCCATGATAGGAACTTATTTTTTTTTCCATTTTCCGTGAAGACATTGTTTTCTACTCCCTGAGGCATTATGTCTGAGCACTCTTCATATATATACGGATATATATGTATATGTAAATATTATAGTCTACTAGCTGCTATGTATAATGACAAATTGCTTTCAAGAATAATTTAAAAGATGAACTGAGAAAAATCCCAGATGTAATATTTTTAGAAAATCAATACACTGTATTTCAGTAATTGAAAATATAACCATTCAAAGTAGTAGATAAAATGAGTTAAGAATCCTGCAAATGAGATAATTGTGCACCTACAATATTCATTTGTTCTTCATATATTGATATGCTAGAGAACCATTTCTATAACAGGTAGAGGGAATGCCCGAGCATACCCTCAGTTTATGAGTAGTCTATATGGAGGGAATAATATCACTGAACATTAAAGTTGTTACCAATCTTGTAGCCATCTCTTGTCCTGAGGGGAGTCACAGAAATCTAAGTGTTAGGACTGCTGTTCTTCAAGGATCATGACCATCCAGAGTTGCAGAGCTAACGCAAATGGTCGTGTGTTTTCTAGACTGTCAGTGCTCTGTATTTCTAGCAAACTAATTGTAATCTAGAACATGTTCTATATATAGAATAGAATATGCAGAGCATGCATCGTTGACCTAAGAGGTTACAGGAGAGAATAAATTGGAATTGCTTTTACTTAGAGGCTGTTTTACATCTGTATTTGGCAATGCTTTCATAATTCCAGTTGCTAGTGGAGTCTGCTGGGGTTGGTGCTGTTTAACATCTTCATCAATGACCTGGAGGACGGGACAGAAGTGAACTGCCTCTTCAGCAGGTTTGCAGATAATGCAGAACTGGGAGGAGTGGCTGATTTGCCAGAGGGCTTTTGGGACCTAGACAGGCTGGAGAAATTAGAGAAATTTCTCCTGAAATTCAACAAAGGGAAGCGCCAAGTTCAGCACCAAGGGAGGATTAACCCCATTACAGGTTGGGGGCTGACCTACTCTAAAAGTAACTTTGCAGAGAAGCACCTGAATGTCCTCACTGACCACCAATTGATCGCTATCAATGCACTCTCATGGCAAAGGGGGCCAACAGTGTTCTGCACTGTGTTAGAAGTTGGCATGACGAATATCCTGCCTTCCAAGAATTCTGACAATTTTATCTCCACAAGCAAGTATAACTTCAGTGTCTTTAATCACGTAATGGTTTACATTAGGACATTCAGCAATCATCTACCCCTACTCTACACAAGCAAGGCCACCTAAATCACATTGTACACAATGCATTCAGGCAGGTTTTGAATATCTCTGGAGATGGAGACTCCACAACCTCTCTGGGCAACTTGTTCCAGGGCTCTGTCACCCTTGACAGTCAAGAAGTTTTTACCTCATACTTCAATGGAACTGTCTGTGTTTCAGTTTGTGACTGTGGCCTCTCTCTAGAAGCACCATGTCTCTCTTGTCTGGGCAGTCCTGAACTGGACACTGCCCTCCAGATGGAGGGGGAGAATCACCTTGCTTGACTTGAAGGAAACACTCTTCCTAATGCACCCCAGGATATCATCGGCTTTCTTGGCCACATGGGCACACTGCTGGCTCATGGTCAACTTGGTGTCCACAGGGTTCCTCTCCAGCAGGTCATCCCTCACCTGTGCTGGTGCCTGGGGTTCTTCCTCTCCTGGTGCAGGACCCTGCATTTCCCTTTGCTGAACTTCATGAGGTTCCTCACTGCCCATCTCTCCAGCCTGGCAAGGTCCCTCTGAATGGCAGCACAACTTCCTGGTACCAACTTTGTGTCATCAGCAAGCTGGCTGTGGGTGCACTCTGCAGTTCTGTGTTTCTCTACAATGTTGTGTTTCAGTTGTAAAATCTGTGACTTTCTAATTGCTTAATTTTGTGAGGAGGGTTTGGGAAACCACTTAGTAAACAAAATATAAAAAAACAAATATTGTAACCGCACTCTTAATTCTTATTATACATTCAGAACGTTTACTATCCCAGAAGTTATGAGAGTTATACTTAACCACTTGATTTATTTTAGGTTCTGTGGTCTTTGGAATCGGGTCATTGGATCTCAGAGGAACCATATGAGCTATCATCCAACTTTCCTGCTGCTCCTGTAAGTTAAATTGCCTTTATTTCTCTAGAAAATGATTGACCCTGTAAGTAGATTGTTAATAAGAAAGCTTCTGAGAAAAAAATATCATTTAATTCACTTATGGCATGTTTTATTTCCATCTGTACTTGTATAAAAGCTGGAGAGGCTTGTTATCACCTAATAGGAAAATATATCAGGTTATGGACTCAGTATTATTACTGCTTATGCTATTTTTTCCCCTAAATAATTTGGTGAATGTAAAATCACTGTGTGTTTCTAAAACTGAGTAAGAAAGAGCACTTCTTCCATGCTACCTGCCCATTCTCAGGTAGCAAATAGCGCACGAGTACAGAAGTAATGTGGGAGGTACAGCTGCCTGCTTTTGAAGTGGGAGGAGGGAAGTTGTTTTGTTAAATACGCTCGGATATAACCCAGATCTGTATCTTCACTCCATGTGTTGTAAGTGGTTGAACAGAAAATTTCTTTTTGACTTTGAACAAGTGGAATTTTACCAGATCAGCTCTGATAATTTTATCAGGAAGACTTAACAATTTTTTTTATCTGCTTTTTGTTTCTCAACGTTTCAGATGCTTTTAAGAAAGAACAGTTAAGGGGGGGGGGGGGGTTGAACTTCTCTTTTACTATAATTTTATTAACTTAAAAGAACTCGTTATTTTTACATGTTCAGGGTGAGGACTTTATTCATTGATTATAAGCTGTAAGCACGGGGAAAATGTAACAGTTATTCTCAAATGAGCTCAGAGAAATTAATGCATCTACTATAATGTATTTTTTTCTAAAAGGGAGGGAAGTGGATTTTTTTGGAATACTTTAAAAAATACTTGAAGAAGGATAAAGCTTAATGTGGACAGTAAACAAGTAGCAGAAAAAGGTGTGGGGGGAAACACAGTAGTTCAGATTCCAACAAGAATCAGAAAGCAAAAAAAAATTTTCTATTTCTTCTGAAACTGCCTTGTCCAATAACAAAGAATGTTATCAGTGACTCCTTCATTTTACATGACATTCTTTGGAAGTGAGTCAAGCTGGTGTTCTTTTAGATTCTGTTTACAGTGTTTATTCTCTCAGATGAAGAAGGGGGATAAGGCCTTGAGAGATGGTGAGAAGATAAAATCGAGGGAGGTTTTGGTTGTGTTGAGAACTTGCATCCCTTCTGTTTGCATTGTGCTTTTTGTGCAGAGGGACAATGTCAGTGTCCAAGGGGATAATTCCCTCTCCAGTCCTTCTTCCTTGAGTTCCTATCTCCTTACTCGATAACAGATCTCATTTTAAAAGTTATTATTTGGGGATGAATGGATGTAAAATATTTGTTGTATTTGCTGTAGTAAATGCAGGAAAAAAAAACAGGAAATAAGTGATCAAGTCTAAGATTTATGTATTAAATGTTGTGACATTTAATACAGAATAATTTAGATGGGAAGGGACCTCAGCAGGTTCAACCTCCTGCTCAGAGGAAGTATAATTAAATCAAGTTGTTCAGAAATTTGGGGACAATGTTATTAAATAGTCAAATATATTGAGATTATTTTATACAATCCTTCAGAGGATGACTCTTAATTTACATTCACTAGGTTTATTTAAACTCATACCATGAAGTAATGTTAGAAGTACTTCTTTCTCTGCTGTCTTTTGATCTTGCTGATACTACACTTCTACAGCAACAAATAATGTTATTCCAAATGGTAGGGTACTCATTGACAGCAGCTCTAGTGACAGTACAAAATGAAGAGTGTTCTTCTACCATTTTAAAAATAATGTAATGCTTTTAAGATATAATACTTTTTGCTAAGTAAGCTACCAAAAGCTTTGTGTCCATGTGGATTTTGTTTTGTTCTTTGGTATGAGATACCTTCTTGTTTTTCAACTAAATCAGTCACCTGTTGAAAATAGAATTTCTAAATTTATTACTTCAAGACTAAGATGAAGCATGAGAATTAAGTCCTGAATTTAATTTGGAGAGAAATTTCTACAAAATTATTTTGTGTGGTTTATAAAGAATATCTTCGATATCTGAACTTGTACAGATATCTTGTACTTGTGTACAATGTGCATTTTTAAAACATACAATAAAAAATGCAAAAATCACCCGGTGGTATCATTTATTCATGTTGTATCATACATTAAGGGCCTACCTTCCTCATAGAGAATTTCAGGAAGTGCAAACCTCACCAGAAAAACAAACAAACAAAAACTAAAACAAAACAAAAAAAGAGCTTAGGTAACTTTCATTTTTTTTTTTCTTTTCCACATGTAGCAATTTTTGTCTTAATTCATGAGCATAAATCCAATTGCATCGAAGAACATGCTTTTTTTAAGATAACTTCTACAAAAGGTATAAATCAACTACAGCACCAGGTGATAATTGATTGTCATAGACAACTGGACATCTGGTGTTAATGCCGCTGTCTCAATTTATAGAATTCTTGTCAATTATTTTGCAGCTAAATGACAAGAAAATAAAAGTGCAATCTTCATAAAAATATAAGGAAATACATACTATAATTTGCAGGGATTTTTATAGTTTGAAGACAGTGACTATAAAAAGTTCAAACTTTCAAACTGAAATAAATGGTGTTTTTTTCTTTCTCCTTTTTTTTGCATAGTATTTCACAGGAATGAATGCAAAGTATTTAAATGCTATTTTTCCCTTCTTAAGTAATACAGACTGTTGTAAAAAAAATCCCTGAATAAGTGTAAGAAGTTTAGGGGACTACAGGAGAAAGATCTATATCATAAAGAATACATTCTAATCACAGCACAGTATATTTTTTTATGTACATAAACAGCAAACCTGACAATGGAGAGATAAATAAATCTAGATCTAGTACGTGTTTTATATTAGAATAATGTTTAAAGTTCAGTGAAGAAGCAAAGGGCATATTTCTAAAACTATTTTAGATATTTTTTCACAGTTCCAGTTATTTACTAACACATACATAAATGATCAAGAAAACAGTCCTTTAAGCTGTCTGACAGTTTCTTTGATGTTCTTTTTATTCGGTCATTTGGCCAACTCGTTGTTCTAGCAGGCTCATGCTTCAGACGTGAATAGTACGAGCTTTGCAGTTCACGAAGCGGAATGACGGATCCCGTCAGAACTAGTGCATGTTTTCTGGGCTTGCAAATGAAACGAGTTGCAGATGGGTGCATATGTGCTCAGCAAATGAAGTCCTTGAAGACTATACAATACATAATTCACGTTAAGAATGCAAAAGCATTTAGAAATCTGCTGGTCGAATCATCATAGTTGTGGCTTTGAGCGAGTATCCTGACCCTTTCCAGTAGTACCACTTGATACCATTAAACTTGTTGTTGTTCTGTCGTAACGGATAATACATTCCATTGAGGTTAGAGGGGCCGCATGCATCAAACCACCATCCTGCAACATCAAAAAACAATGTATCAGCAGATGAAAATATCAGCATAGGTAGTTTTCAAAACTGTGTGTTCACACATACATATATAAAACATGTACATTTGTGAGAAGTTGTTAACACTTTATCCAAGAAAGAATTATTGGAATTTTAGAAAGAATTCTACAAACTATTTCTAATACATACGATTTGGAAGTGTCAATATAAAATAGTTGCTCCATAAGAAGTTGTATTTATTTATTAACTGCATATTCTTGAAGCTTATGTAATACAAAGTTAGCCACAGGGCTTCAAAGTTGAAAGGGAAGCTGTTAAGGAAGGTTAATTCATTATCAATCTCAAAGATTGATGTTGACAACCTGAGGTCAGATCTTAACCTGAACTTTAATGATACTGGATCTTCTTTACCTGTCATCAGCTTTTTGATAAGCTTGTAAACTTGTTCTTCGCACATTTAAACTCAACATTTTTTTAGAAAATTCAGTTATCTGTTTCTATTCTGTATGCAGATCAATTCAAAAGAAGTGAAAGGAGAAAAAAAGCAGGCCACGCTTATATCTTTGTGATGCTGACCTGTTAGTGGGTCATAAAGAAAATTTATTTTTATTAGTAAGGTAATATCTTTATATTTCTATTTTGATGGTGATAATGTGTGTTCTGTTTTATAGGGCAGTAATCCAATTATCCTTGGGTAAATTGGAACTGCCTTTTTTCTAGCAACTAGTGGGATCGTTGCTTAATCATTGCTTAAAAAAAATACTAGGAAGAGAAATCATATTTATGGAGCAAAGCTTATTAGGTCACATTATGGAATTCTAGATTTCTAGAATTACAGAAAGCATTGTCTGATCCACAATTATGAAAAAAATCACCAAAAAGTCCAGTAAAAACTGAACCATCTTTAGAAAAATGTTGATACTTCATATATTATGGTGTATCTTACATATATGCATTGCCCTTTAATACTTTTATTGAAATATGTAGTTAAATACTTAGACCCTTCTGTGACTTGCAGCATGTATGGCAGGCAAGGCCTTCTTGTGTTTTTGTTTGTTTGCTCTCTTCAAGAGCCAATATGAACTTTCTTTCCTTTGGATAGCTAGGGAAGGTTTTTGCACCTAAAGAATCAGGAATCTTTTCATTGACCCGCTCAGTTTCTAGGGCAATTCTCAGACTTTTCAGGAGATCTCCTATCTCATTCCTTTGAGGAATAACCTGCTGTCACTCGTGCTAGTTCCACAATTACAAACTTCCTAGTACCACAGTTTGAGAGACTCCATCGCCTCCCTGCCCCTCTCCCCACACACATTCAGTTTTAACTTCTCTTGTTTTAGCTGACCTTAGTCAAATGGTAGGACATGGCATTTGAGGTCAGCACACTAGTCCTTCTATCTATGAGTTTTGGACTTCTTCAATAGCTAAAATTTAGTAAGTCAAAATCACCACTTCCCTCAGACAATTTCAGTGCCAGTAAAAATAGGAAGACTGAGAAAACCAAAAACCGTTCCTACCTCCTGTTAGCATTTGTGAACATTTGCAAATACATTTGTCATTGTCTGCATCCTTTGTGCTAAAATCATTTCCTGGTTGGCTTATACTACTGATTTTGCCTGCTGTCCCAGTAAGTCCTTTAAGGTGGATCCTGTAGAATGGAAAAAACAAGTATTAGATTGAAGTCAATGACAGTTGATCTACAAAATAATGATGATTATTTTTTTTTTTTGCCATAAATATCCTGTTCAAATAATTGAGTTCTCTTCTGGTCAATGTACTGTTGTAAACTGTTTTGGAGGTTAATGTTTTGACATGAGCAGGAATACTCACTGCATTATTATAATGAACAGAGAATTTAACATTTAATTAAATAGAGATGATTGGTTTTGTTTTTGTTTTTTTCCTTCACCCAGTTCTATTGGAACAAACTTGAGAGCAGGTAGATAATTCATAATTTTTCATGTACACCAGGAATTTCTTAATACTGAAAATACATGGTGTCCAGAGATATTCCTTAATTGAGTTTTTCCTTCTTTTCAGTTTCTATTTTGCTATTAGCTCAATGTGACAATCTATCATTATAACTTATGGATAAGAGGATTGTAATTAGTATTTTAGGTTTTTCTCCCAAATTATCTAAAATGTTAGATCATCTCAGGTACTTCTCAGTGTATCTCGCTGCCCCTGGGAAGTTCCCTTTCTGTGAGGCTGCTGCAGTTTGGACTTGCTCATCCAGGTGCAGCCGCAGTCTCTGTGGGGAGAGATCTGGGGCCATGGGCGGGCGGTGGTAACAGAGCTGCTGCTATGGGATGAGGCCTAGAGACTGTGTCCATTTGGGAGGGCCTGAACCCTCTGGGCCCACAGTAACTCTTCGCCAGTTGCTTTTCCATGTCAAGTAGTTTATCTGCCTGGGAGCTGTTTATTTAAGGACTTTTTGAGAAGTAACTTGTCCCCGAATCTGTCTTGATCTTGCATGTAATTCTCTGCTTGCTATAAAGGTAAGGAGGGGATCTCCTTCCAGAAAGACTCTTAATATTTGAACATGAAAATATTAAACAGGAATGAACAGGATGACACACACTATTCCAGAGTATAACAGAAAAACTTTGAAAGTGGTCCTATCAAATCTCCTGTCGTCCTGAAATCATTCTTTACCTCTATTTGAAACTTTTTATTTTTAATTAGCTAGGTCTAGGCCCTGTGAAACTTGTACAAAGCTTTCCTACGTATACAGCCTTATTTAAAAGAGTTAACAAGGGAAAAATTTTGATAGAAAGTAGGTAACACAGGTATGCAGAAATTAAAGATACTTAGAAGCCCTAAAAAGGTGAGAATTAGAATGGTGTCCCCTTATTCAGGTACAACCATGTCACGATTAACACTAAATCTGAATGTTTGAGAAGCAGAATCAAAGTTATTTTATGACATTCAGATGATTTTCACTGTGTACTAACTTGAACTAGCATGAAATCTATGGTGGTTTACAGCAGGAGGATGAGAGGCAATAGATGTAAATTGAAACAAGACCTTCTGACTGGAGATCAGAAAAAACATTTTCACCATGAAGACAGATTATATCCTCCAAGGATGGAGGCTGCATAAGGCCTGACTTTCCCTAAGCAACCGTGTCTGATCTCTTAGCTGACCCTGCTCTGCACAGGAAGTTGGACTCAACTGATACCCATTCCAATGTGTTTTTTTTTCTCTATGATTCTATGAAATTCCCAACTCATGTTCTTTTCAGCATTCAGAAATGTTTTTTGTTTTTTATTGTAATGAAAGTTGCTCTTTATTGAATATTTCAGTGAAGAGTTTTTCATGACGTTACTTACATATTCCTTACAGCACTGCATTCAGTGAGGCATTTAATATTTAGTTGCATTTTGAAAGGAAGGGTCTATTTACAGACAACCATCTTAGTTTCCAGTAATTATTTTTTAATAATGTAGATGGACAAGGGTAATGACCCATCTTGCAAAGGTTACCTTTATAAGTATTTTAATGCATTATTTTCAAAATCTCTGCTGTAGATTCTAACTGTTTCCAGATGAAAAAAATATTGTCTTTGGAGTTGAGACAACTGTATACTACTACGATCTAGCATTTTGGGGAAGGGAGATACTGATAGTTTTGGATTGCTTTGCATATGAGGCTAGAGTTGAAGTAACAGCATTTTCTTCCATTTACATTTCATTATCTTTCAAAAGGAGAAGAATATACTAGTTTTGTACATGACTAGTACAAAATGTTATCTATGCTTCATTAAAGTTTTACTTTAATATTTTAACAAAATTTAGTTCTTGACCTTCTTACTAATGAATAGTTGTTAGTTATCTCAGAGAAATGAAGTTTAGCCAACTTTTCTGTCCAGTCAGACAAAGCTCCATGAATTTGTATGATTCACATAACAAAATATTCCCAGACCACATAATAAGGAGCCATCTCTCTAGTTTCTGAGATAGTGTATGACTGGTTATCTACTGCATTTACAGAGAGTCTGGAGTAACAGAATGAAGTATGAACTGCCGATATATTTCAGCAGCGGCTGATGCTATATAAAATGGATAAGCACTTCCATTTCCGTTTAACCAAACATTAAGTTCTGTGCCCGTGTTTTCTAGAAATGATGACAGCATAAGTCATATGGCTATTAAAGTCAAGTGTTAAAGATAACAGGTTTGTAGAAGGGTGAAACTGGAATTTTGTTTTTAGCTGCTTTTTCACAGATAGGGACATTATTCTTCCAGAGTTTGGGAACTCGACCATTGGACTTAGAAGGAAGGATTTCCTCTGCACTCAGTGTGCTGCTTCTGTAAAGTGAAAATCTTCTTGCAGGATTGTCTGCCTTTGTTATCCACCTTCCAGGAACGTACTTATTTCCCAGAATCATGATTTAAGTCTTTTGTTTTTTAAAAAAACAATTTGCAATTTTAATCGAGCAAATTGATCCTTGTTTTTATTTTTTTAACGCAAATAACAATGGTGGAAATTAACTTTACGAAGTTAAATTGGCTTAGCACTAGCTAAAGTTAGGAGTTGTTACAATTTGATCTCAGTAAAGAAAGATCTGTGCAGATATTGAACTTTGAGGGTAGCCATTTGCATGCGTAAACATTTTACATATGATCGATGTTATTACCCTCTATGTAAAATGTATGCTTGTGTGGATCAACCTCACAGAGAAAAACATGAACATGGGTGGCTTTTCTGTTCACTTCCTTGTGCTGCAACTTGGGCATGTTTTTTTTGCCCTCAAAGTTGTGTACTGCCAGCTGCTCTATGAGCTCATGTACTGCATCTTCTCTTTGTCTTTGGAGCATTTGGTGTAGAATATTCACCCAGTGTGCACTAGTAAAATGTACATGCTATCTTTAAAAACGTATATATGTATATATATATATAAACTAGATAGACAATAAGTGAAAATTGGAGCAGGCATTTTTTTTCCTGAGTGAATTTTTAAAAAATTGTAATTGATATGAAATAAAGTAATGCAACTAAACAGTTTAAATTAATTAGCATCATATGTTTTCATTCACATCAGGTTTTTTTGCTTACCTGTACTTTAGTTCTTCACCAGATAGATAGAAGTGGTCGTACAGTGAATAAGCCTCATTGCCCTCCCAATCCTTCAGGTGTATTTTAAGAACATAGCGTTTCTGATTAGTCAGTTGAGAAACAAACTCATTTCCCAGCCAGTACTCGCCAGCAGGATCACCAAATCCCTGTAATTCAAGTTGTATATTTAAATAACTTTCATTTGTTTTTTCTTTGACTTTGAAATGATCACTTTATCACTTTTTAAATACCATAGTTTTCAGTCCGTCAGCTAATAATTTTCCTGTGTAAGAGAAGGTCACTTCTTCACTGTATAGATATAGTGAAACACTGTATTTATAGTGTTTCAAAGAGTTTATTTCAATAAACACAAATTCAGAAATCTGAAATAAAGTGAATCAACGCAAGTCTTTGTAGATCTGAAGCAAGTGGCCAGTAGAAACACAAATGTAAGTAACTTAAAGCTGTGGACACAGTTAAGTAACTGTGAACTGTGAATCATGCAATAGTTGATTAAAAAGCAGAAGAAAACCCTGAGGTTTCTAAATGAGTATGAAAGAAAAAAAGACCCCTTTTGGAACCTGCTTACAGTCCGAGGGCATTATTAAAATTACTTCATTATATCAGATTGCAGATAATTAGTACTAAGGCCTCAGAGGACGTTGGTCTTACCATCTTGTACTCTTTCCACGTCCGGTGGAAATCCACGCTGCCATCCTCGCGTTTCTGGAGAACGGTCCAGCCTCCCCCACCGGTCTCCATGTCGCAATAGGCCTGCCAGAACAAACGGCAACAGTGTCAGCGCGTGCTGTCGTTTACAAACACAAACACTGGGCATGTACTTTGCACAGTTCTGTGCAGTGGCAAGTATTAACCTGGGCAAGAGAAGGATATGTGGATTAACTGAAAAAATGCTGTTCTTCCTAGCTTTCATGCAAGTGTGCCTTCAGTGTCCACAAATGATGTGATTCCTCAGTGTTCATCGCACTCAACAGTATCTTAAAAATAGCTTATAGCTAGTGTTCAAGGGACGTCAACTTAAAATTTAAGTGTTTTTGAATGAAAATAATGTGTAAATGTTTACTTGGAGTCCCCACCATCCCACAGAAACCTGCAGCCAACTCCTAGAATTCCCTTTATTTAAAAACACACACACACAAAAAAGCCACCTCTTGGGTTATCTTTCTTTTTACCTAACTCATTCTGCTGTCTGTCAGAATGTGTCACGGTAAATACCCCAAATCCTGTTTGAATCACAGTGAAGTTGTGTATCTTCATGCTTCTCCATGGGATGGGGCCTGCTGAGGCCTAGCAGGTTCTTGGGGTTCTCTGAACCGCGCCATGCTGACCGTGCTGGAAACGCAGCGACTCCTGCTAGGCCGCAGTTGATTCCTGTGCTGGGAGCACCACCACAGGAAGGGAAGTGTTTTCCTTACAGGTTACTACTCTTATCATGTGAGCTGTGGCACACGCACTCTTCAAAAGCATCAGACTTTTAAAGGGAACCAAAGCCCTTAGAGCTGCTTAAAATGAAACATACTAGATAGTGTATCAATAGGCTGTAATACATTGGAAATGCAAAGCACATGTTGTGTTGTGTCTAGCCTGTGTACTTGGCATCAGAAAATCATTAAACATGTCTAGATGGAGATTTTTTGGCAAGATAAAAGAAGAAAACAAGCTGGTTTACTGAGTAAAGTATACCATGTAAATGAATTTAATAGAAAGCAGCAGCTTTAGTTTTTACTGCTGCATGCAGTTTTTCCACCTCAAAACCTATTTTGGGGAGGTTCTGTTAACCTCTCTACTTAATATGACTGGTGATGATTTGGCAATAGTTTGTGTGTGTTTGTTTATGCATATATGTACGTATGCAAAAAGCCAAAAACAAGCCTGCCTTGAAAAAGAAAGATGAGCATTCTAAATACAAGGTACTGCAAAGGACCATCAGTCTGATTTAAAAAGTTAGGCCATGCAATGTGTAATGCTAATGTAAAATGTAATTGCCACAAGAGGCTATGAAGAGGGACAGAAGGGATGGATTAAAGCATATGCTGATAATTTTATTAAGCATCTCTGCAGTTTAAAATGCATAACAGTTAACAAATAACATTGGTTATAGTGTAAGCTGTTTCCACCCAGAATCTTCTCTACAGGTTTTTTATTTACAATAAGCCAAATGCAGAATATAATGTTTTTGCCTTTCTCTGAAACATGTTTTAGTTACTTAGAGGTGGGATATTAATTTAGACGGACCACTCCTGCACTCTGTTGTTGCTATTTCAAACATTAATAGACATTTTAAATGCTAGACACAATTTCCATGAAGCCTATTCCTATTTCATTTCAGCTGGAGTTATTACTTTGAAGTTATAAATACCTTGAAATAGCACTGTACTTAATTCTAATGAGATTAAAATATTCTCAAACATCGTAATCTTCCATTACAAAAAAAACAACATAAAAAAACTTTCCCGAACTTCTGTTAATGTCTTATATAAAATATTCCTTTTTTGGCATGTGACTAGTAAGATTGCTTGCTTTTATAGATAGTATAGATCCTTCAGAAGAAGTGTTTTGGTGTTGGAAATGTCTTCCCAAATGGAAAAGCAATTTACTAGCAACTGAAATCCATAGCAAGACATGTTAAAAGAAAAGACCAGAAAAAATCTTATGTACATTTTTCTTTCCGATAATGATTTGATAAAGCTTATGCAAATTTGAGAGTGTAATTTTTTTCCATGCTAAAAAACAATCAGTTATCTGTAAGTCCTTCTTATACATGCCATTATTTTAAGACCTTGGAAATGGAAACGCTTTTCTTTATTGGGCAGAAGGTGGGGCCCAGGCAATGGGAACGTGCTGGTTTACATCACCTCTCTTCTACTGTCATAACATCTGTTTTAAAGCATGACAAGATAGTTGTTTAAGATTTCAGTGTGTGGTTTCTAACTGCCATACTTCACAGTTGCACGATAGCCCCCTTGAACTAGATAAAAAGGAAAAAATCGTTTTACTAGCTTCAGGTAACCCTCTTACAGTGAAATGTTTTGCTTTCAGGCTGACCAGAACCGTGCCTTGCCAGGCCTCATATTCAGCTTTGCTCATGAAGTCATTCCTTCGTTTTCCAGATAATTTCTCTAAAAATCATCAGTTCTCTGGACAATCAAGATTAAACTGTGTTAGAGTTAGAGGTCATATTTATTATAGAACTGGGAATTTCAAATTTGTATATATGCTTTTTGTTTAATTTGGGAAACAGTAAAATTGAATAGTGACAGTAAAGATTAAAGAAATAAATTCAGTAAAATAAGTTGGTTAGCTGTTATTACTTTTTCCTAAAATTACTAAAGTGAATGTTGCATATTCATAAGTGTTTCTAAGTTTGAAGATAGGCTGCTGAGTGAAATGAAGATCAGGGAAAAATTTGCTTAGTTTAAAATAATCACAGTAAACTTGCTGTGTCAATTAGCCGAGGGAAACATTTCTTAATGAAGTAGGCGATAGCTGAGGGAGGGGGAAGTATTTACTTAGTCTGTAACTTCTTTAAAAAAAATAATCTTCAGTAAAGTGATAGGCGTATGAGGTTTTCTCTAACACATTCCTGGAACAGAACTCTTCTGATCTTTGAGCACAGCCTAGGTTTTGTATTCAAAAGGAAGAAATGTAACATTTCATAGAAGTAGTAAGGGCAGATACCAAGATTAGATAGGCAGCAGGAGTCGTCAAACAGATGCCAAAAGGAATAAAGAGATTAGCTTCTCAAATGACAGCAAATTGGCAGGGGGTGTATTTGATTTATCTCGTGAACTCCTCCACTGCTTGCAGATGGAGCTGCTGTGGTGCTAGGGAAGCTAAGGTCAGTTGTTTATGTTTTTCACCTTCAGCTAAGGATCAATGCTGCATTGTGAAAATGCAGCTCTTGGGATGTAAATCCACCACTTTTCTTATACTAAAAGAGTAGTGTTGCCACATTAGCTTGTCTCTATTTACATCACTTTTGGCTATGGTCTATTTACATCACTTTTGGCTATGCTCAGAGCTAAATTTTCAGTCCTGATGCTCAGAGATTTTATATATTTCTTTCTCTGGCTACCAGAGATTTGACTGGTGAGAATCTCAGCCATAGTTTCCTTGTTCTGGAAAGATGTGTTTACAAAGTAATTAACTTAAGACCAATTATCCCTTAAAAGGCCAAATGAGGAGACTATTAAAAGTACACAAAAAGCTCCTTCATCTCCTTGCATAGCAGAAGCAATGCAAATGTCTATTTTTTAAACTTGGGGTTTGCAACACTTTATCTAACCTCTGTGGCATGGACTTCTTCTGAAACAACTAGCTAATTCTCTGCTTGGTCACTTTTCAGAAAAGTTTTACAAAACTCTTCTTGTTACTAAATTCAAACTTTCCCAAAGTTTCTACATGGAAAAAAAACAAAAATAATAAAGAGAGCTTTGCCTGGAACATTTCTACTCAGATCGGGGAGGGAGGTAAGGAAATGCTCAGCCAGTAGTTTAAGATTTGGGATAATATATTGGTAAGAGTTGTGGGTAATGGTTGAGCTGATAGATTGCCACAATGTGGCATTCGGGATCATCCATGAAATCCTGTTTTGCCTGACTAAAACCAAGAGGCGAGTTGGTTCATGTAGCTGCTGTAAACATGAAGTTACAGACTTTTCATGGCTTTTGCTGTTTTTTCTTGTGTCAGCAGTCTTGCTGTTTTTCCTCAGTGTTTTTAAAAGGTCTTAGCTTTTGTCCTGGTGCAGAACAGGAAAGCTTGAAAATATTAATGGAATGAAATAATTGTTTTCCTCCAGCATGCGCTGCTCTAGTTGTGCCTTATGATGGAAGACAAATTAGTGAAGTCAGATCAGTTACGCAGATTGCACAGAAGTTGTTTATCAGCCTGTTGGGAGGTCAGAAGGTGTTACAAGAGGAAAAGATGAAAACATAAACAGCAGTGCAGCACTTTTGGCAAATAAAAAAGGTCATTCTGTTTCCTGGTCCGTGTAGCCATGCACATCATAAACAGTTGGTAATGCTGCAATGTGTTGATTATCCCTAAACCCTCGCTGCCCTTGACAACTCCTCTCGGGCATTTGTGTTTGTATAAAAAATTTGCATCAGATTAAAAGTTTTCAGTCTTTTTTTTTCTACTTCATAGAGTATTTAAAACTTTCACTAGCTCTTCTCATTCTTTTGTTTCCATTCGCTCTGCAGTGAGCACAATATAATTAATATTGTTAAACAGAATAAAACTACTCTTGTTTTAACACAGCAAATTGCTGTCAAAACGTTCTTTTTTTATGCTACGTGTTTTAGGCCTCTGTGTTCAAGTGTAAAGCACTTCATGTTTTACAGTGTAAAGAATTGGCAGTTGTACCTTTGTCTTAGGGATAGATTATTTTGGTAAATAATTTAAAAAGTGAGTTCAGTAGTGTGGCAGATTACTGAAATTTCTGCAGAAATGTAAATTGCTGTATGTTCTGGGCAGTTGAAACAAAAACTACAAATTGTCTTAAACGCTATGGTTTTGAAAATGCACAGTTAAAACTTGATGGTCAGAAATTTCCATGTTGTAATACAGCATGCACTTGAGTCTGCTTTTAGAAAATGCTTATGCCTTACACTGTATGCGCTGTGCAACACGTCCCGAATGCATCTTTCTTGTAACTAATTCTGCTGTGCAACAGACTATATTGCTTCAGAGAAAAGCCTTTTTCTTTTTCAAGAGAAGCAGACTGCAGATATCCTTAACTTCTCTAGATATTATCTACAAAACCTGCAATTTTAATCTATTATATTTTCTAGACTTTCCTAAAATTGCTTATTTCCTTTGGTTGGGATCTTTTTCAGGATAAATATCAAAGTGAGGCCTGAACTACATGGAAGTCTTTAAGCAGTTTACTTCATTTACTTAATTTCTAAATCTTTCTTATGAAAACACGGAAAAAAATGCTTTCTCTATCAAAGCTTTACCAATTGCTTTTCCAAATGTGCTCTCACTTTTCTTTATTTTCGTCCATTTTCTGTGGTTTTTTTTTTTAGCTTGTTTGTATTTCATGTATAATAAAACAGAGTCTTAGGAATTCAATAAATACTTTATTTAGTAAGGACATATCTACAGTATTAAATCCTAAAATAAAAAAAGTACAAAATCATCCCCTACTATATTTCTTAGACAAATGCTAAGCATTTTTTGCATATATTCAAGTGTCCCTTGACCCTGCTCAGCCTGCTGTATCTGAAAAGTTGGAAACAATTTTTTTTTCGAGCCCTGCTTTTCAGAATTTTTCTTGCAGTTTTTGGTGCTCGACTTTTTCTGCCTTTCAGTTTTGTTTTTCTTAAATTATATTATCTGAATCACAGAAGCCTTATCATTCTTTCTGCTGTAGTGGGTGGAGTGTCTTTATGGGGCATTCAGTGTTTTTTACCGAGTGCCCTTTATAGCTCAAGTCTCTTCTGCAAGGAAATATTATATTGATTTAATTTAAATTGCCTCTGAAGATCATGTCTGTTAAACATGTGGAAAAAATAAGCATTCATTTAAACTGATTCAGTGAAACCACAACAAAGTCTCACCTTTGATGTAAATCCAAGCAATATTTTGTAGGAGGAGCATCTCTCTCTATGTTCCCGTATCAGTCGCACTAATCTAATTGCTAATCACTTATGCAAACGCCCTAAAAGCTCTGCAAAACATAACAAATTGGAACTCGCACAGGGTCCAGCACTAGTAGATGGCTCACATGAATCCACCAGTATTCTTGCATGCCCTCTTTCATGAAGAAAGTCCGTTTTGTTTTGTTTTGTTTTGTTTTAAACCATCTTTTTCCACCCAGAGGATCTTGAGCTTTTGAAGGCACTAAGAACTCTGAGAAAACAAGAGATTCCCGGCACTTGGAGTACCTGAAACGCTAGCTCAGTCTTTGCTGGACTCCACGGAAGTGGATTCAATTTGATATCTAAAGGAAAACTGCGTATTTTTAAAAAAAGCAATGATAAACTAGCTGTCAACATACCTTCTAGGTTTGTGTACATTAGTGTGTCAGAGAAAGGGCCTCCTACACTCGAGAGCTGTCGTGCATTTTGGGTAGTTATTGTGACCTGGGCCTCGGATCATGTACGGTGACTGTACTGGAGTTTGAGATTTGATAAAGAGGTAAAAGTAATATGTTCCTTTAACTGCATGTTGATTATATGGAAATAAAGACTGAAATTCTGGTATGCTGAACTGAGCAATGAAATGCTTGGCCCGGATTTCATCTGACTTCTTTTTCTCCCTGTGGAGATTCAGATCTGTAAGTGAAGAACTACCCATAAAACCATGGTAAGAAAATATTGGATAAAAGTTCACTCTTAACAAGGCTTTAAAATAGCATATTTACTAAATAATTTTTAACTTAAATACACAGATAGCATTTTATAGGCATCCTACCTTCTTTTCCTCTGCGATGTTAGGGATGGTTAAGCTGTAGATTCCACTTGTTGTTAGGCCAGATTTAAATGCTTCAGCACAGTCTTTGAAACTGATTTGTTCCTCTTTAGCTATGAAGTTGTTTTTAGCTGCTAAAAATAAAAAGAAAAGAAAAGAAGTTGCAAAGCAGTAATTAATGACATAGTAAAAAATATGCCTCGCCCTAGAAGAAATGTCAGATTGAGGATTTAATTATATGTTACTTTTTTAAAAAGTTGTTTTGGTACAAGCGTGACTGCTTAATGGGTTCAAAAGAGATGATACCCATAGGTATCTCAATAGGTTGAATAAGAAATCTCAGGATATAATTTCTCATTCAGTTGAGCAGGTTCTACTTCCGTTGCCTTCTCTGCCTGCATTAAAACCTCAGGATTAACTACTATTGCAAACACACCTGTATAGAAACTGTTTATATTAATAATGATCTTTGGCCAGAAATCTGTAAGGTGGTGAAATGTAATAAAAAAGTTGTGAAATGTTTTATAGCACAACTGGCCAGAATAGGTTTTCTATGGTAGTCCAGCACACTCCCATAAGGAATCTTCCTTTCTTAAATTCATTTATCTAAAAATTACATTTTTAATGTAATTTTTTAACCCTAAGCCACCTTGTTTTACAGAGCAGTCTAAGGTTCATCTTTTTGTTCAAGTCTTCATTAACTTTGGAGGTTGGAATTTCCTGGCATTTAGCCTGCTGACTGATATTTTATACTCACCCCTTTGGTGGTTGGTTCTGTGTATTTTCCCTTTTTAATTTCATCTGCGGAACACAGCCAATCACTACAGGGTTTTAGATGCTTTATAAATGTATGCTTATGTTATTGTCGCTCTAATGTTCTCTTCAGATTGCTTATTCATTATTTACCTGTTTACATTCTTTGCTTCGAATATAAAAATAACACATTCAGTGTTAATTGATTTTCCACACTCTATTGTTTGTATACCGTCTTAAAAGCTCTCCCTGCTAATTTTGTCTTTTTGGCAAACATTCATTATTTTTCCACTCTAGCTTTAATGGTGTTGTAGCGAACACGACTTTGACTTGTTTACTTATTTGTGCACTAGCTTAACAGATAACATCAGCAGGAACATGCACAGCCTTCATAATGGCATTTAAGGGAATAGTGCCAGATAATAAGGCAAACTTGCTATTGCGCTTTGTTTAAAAAGACCTAGAAAAACATATTATTTAGGGCACTATAGATAGTGCTCGTTAAACACTTTTCCATATTGTGCTCCAACTGTACTGTAGGTTGTGTTTCATAATTTCCAAATGGAGCCAACTATCAAACAGCTATAGGAGTCTTGCTTGAATATTCAGGCTGAATGAAATGGAGAAAGCAGAAACAATATATCAAATGCTTTTCTTGATCAAAGTAATAGTTTAGGGAAATGTTAAGCAAACTTTTAATAGAATAAATAATGTAAATTTCTGTTACAGTAAAAAAAAAAAATCAGCATCCCAAATGTAATTGGCCACTGTCTTCTGGGCTGCAAATTCTACTTACTGAAATCTAACATAAAAGCATGTTTTGGTTCTACTGCTGAAGTATGAAACTGAGTCCACCGATGCCCTTTTCAGTTGAAAAGCTGTTTTAAATTCTTCCTAGTATTTCGTTTTAATCCTTTTAGATGTCCTATACACTCTGTGTCTCTCCAGCCCTGAGAACTTCAAAGGCCAATCTTGTAGATTTTTTTACTCTTTTATAGAGACTATTGGTAACTTCTCAATTTGTTAAAGTTCCATACGAGACATTAGCTCACTTGCTTAACTTGTGTGCAGCCATGACCTTCATTTTATGGTTTGTGTGCTCTTTTCTGTAGTATGTGAATCTTGATAAATGTGGGAGCTGTAGTTGGTGGCTATGATGTGCTGCAAAGCTGTTAGGCACATTGGGGTGATGTAATGTATAAAATTGGCTGAGTGATTTTTAGGATGAATTAGGATGAAAATTTCAATGAAAAATTGGGGGACCTGTGGGAATACCTGCTGCTTTCTGTGGTCTGGTACTAAGGTCTTGAGTGAGCTCCCATTCCTTTGCTCTTAATGGCCACTCCTAGTTGCCTGGTTTTGATCAACTCTGTGCACGTGCAGCAAGGCCAGATGGGAGAGGCCAGTTATAATGCAGGCTCCTGCAGTAGTAACTGTGAGGAAGGAAACTACAGGCTGACATCATGCAGTCTAACCTGGCTGTATGGTGTGTGTTACAGTATTGCATGGAATGAATGCTATGTCAGATAAAGTATATTAGGCATCTCTAGTTTGCTGGACTATTGGAGAACTGGGTAGGTAGAGCAAAGTAAAGCACAGAAGATGAGCAAAATGTTGAAAACCAGTCCTGTAAGACTTCCTTTACCAGTAGCCGCAAAATAAGTCTTCTAACTCTGTCATAAAAACATAATTTTTGAGAAGCTGAAAGATGGGGAAAACAGTTGTAAAAGATTATAGGCAAGAGAGCATACAAGTTAATATAACTCCAGTGATGTCTGCGTATCTGCTTTTACTTACAGTTTGGTGTAGATATCATAGTAAGCAAGTTATGAACAGTCTCCATCAAATCATGTTGCTGTTTTTGCAGAGCTGAGTTGTTGACTGTAGCTGTAACCAACTGTTTTTCTAGTTCTTCTATAATAGAATTTTGTCTGGATACTAATACTTGAAGCTGATCCTTTTCATCTTTTATTGACCTTAGCTGAAGTGTGTGCTTGTCTTCCATCTCAAGAACTCTTTTTTCTAGAAAGCTGAAAGAAAGATTGCAGTTGGGGTCTCAAGAAACAGTTTTGAGCAGATATAAAGAGTATTAAGCCTGTTGCAGAAGTTACTTCCTTCTTTATAAGGGCACCCTTCTAGTCTTTGATGCTATACATACAGTAGAAAACTGAAGGAAAGCTGGTTTGGTGTTTACATCTGTCCTTCAGAAAAATAAATGTTAGATTTCAGTACAAATAGTTACTCCATGATGTGTTACCTGCCTTGAGTTTTGGAGCTGCCCGAGGAAGTGGCTGCTTGGAAGATAATTTAATTGGTAATGATTTTGATACAGACTTTGAGAATGCTAGTGTTAAAAAATGCACAGTCAGATGGGAGAAGTTGGCCTAGAATTCTTGATTGTATTACTGAAAAAAAAAAGTCCTGAACATTATGTTTCAAGAAGATGAACTCAATGATAGATCATCTTTTTTTAGGTAAGAGATAATGCTTCTATGTTTACATGGGCTTTTATGGGGGTAGTTTAATGTCTGCTGAGTTCAACACAAAAACAGTGATGTTCTTAAATTCAGCATTTACTTTGTTTTCCATTGGATAAGGATGCTTGTTTTATTAAACTGCTAGAGAAAATCTTTAGGGAGCATATATAAATACAGTAGAGTAGTGAACACAAATGTCAAAACATGTCTCAAGCTTTTTTTAAGCTAACGCTTTTTAAAATAAAAAGCACTTTGCACATATGGTACTCATTGAAAAACATGGCTTTGAAGGAGAAAACACACTGTTATTGCTGCTTTGAGATTTCTTCGTAAACTGTTTATTGCCAAAAGTAAAATAAGACCCCAGTGATACGAAGCTGAAACTAGCTGGGAAACAAAAACGCGGGGTGGGGGGGGAGCATCTTTGGATAGCAGCAATGGTTAGGAGTAAAAGTTGGATATCAGTCTGAACTTCAAAAGATAGAGTGGCTAGGAACCTAAAACACAGTAGTCTGACCTCTCTCATAAGGTTAAAAATAATGCAGTAATGCTATGATGCTGTATTAGTATAGCTGTGTATTAAATGAAAATAGAATTTTAGTTAGAGATGTGTTTACACTGGCTGGGTTTGAAGCATGTTGCATAATTGATAATTTCATCTAAGTAAGTCTAAGGAAGAATATAAAGTGGCTACTGTTCAAAAGTATTTCAGGTTTTAACCTGATGTTCTTTATATAAAATAGGACTTTAGGTAGTGAAGAACCATATGTAATCAGACATGTTTAGTTATGGCTTTGCTAGGAATAAACAAATGCCGCAGCTGTTCCTCGCTGAAAGTTTATGGCATTTAGGCTTTTGATCATTTGAATTGGGATAGGGGTTTGTTGAGTCATTTAAGCACTTTAGGAAGTCCTCCTTCTTGTCCGTTTGCATTTATGAATAATAAACTGAATAAACCTGCAGCCTCTTTACCTGAATGAAATACGTTAATGATACGTGACTACCCCATGAATCAGGTAAACGCATGTATTCGTTGTGTTCATAATAACAACAGTCCTGACACAATGATTTTCCTATTTTCACTCAACTAACGTTATTATTGCTGCAGCATGCTGACATACATTACATGGTCTAATTCAAGTGACGTATAGAAAGGCGAGGAAGACTGGCAACACCTGGCACACTTTTAGTGTCTACGTTTCTGTTAATAAACTGTCATTGGGCTGCTGTGGTTTGTTCTCATCACCTCACCTGTGTGAGGTCAGCAAGCAGATGGGTTCAGGGACTTGATCTGCTCGAAAATCCATCTATTTACCTTAGCGAGGTCTCGTGTCTGATGGCACTGAAGCAAAGTACAAGAGAGACGACTGCTAGTCCTGAATTATAGGTCAGCTTAAGTTGTCACAGTGTTATATTTGTAGAGTATAACCAAAAAGTTGTGTTCATAAGATCTTTATGGAAGAGTGAAATTCTAGTTGAAACAAATGCATTTACTAAAGTCTATCTAACATAACAGAAAACTAATGCTGAGGTATAAAGGGGTAGAATAAAACTAAGAATTTATTATAATGTTTATAACTGCAGTAATCAGAATTCACAAGCAAAATCAGCATCCACACATCCTTGGACACTCTGATGTTATTGGAATTTCTGAAAACAAATATTCTGAAAAAATGTTAGTAACAATTTCAGTTTAAACAATTAAATCGCAGCAAGGATAATAAGCCAATATATTTTAGTCAAAAGCATCAACAGTGGTGTTTTTTATATTTTAGATAGTAAATATGGGGCCTTTGGGGACTTCTCCGACATTTTAGCTGCCAGTTCTTTCTGTATTTATAAAAATATTGGGCTCTTTCTTCATTGGGAAAAAGACTTTTGAAATGGGTGCAATTGGAGAAGCATTATTTTCCTACTTCAATACTTTTGTTTCCAAAACCCCTAGAAGGGCACTTTACAGAATAAGTATTTTGCTGGCTCGGTAGGCAAGCTTACCTGTTTTTTTCTTGTAGTTTAGTTATCTCGTTCGTCTGATCTGAGATCTGTCTTTCTAATTTGTTTGTTGAAAGAGAATGCTCCAAAAGCTGAAGTTCAAGTCTCGTCGTCTGGTTTAGTACCTAAATAAAAAATATTTTAGAAGTATTTGAAAACCAAGACACGGCTTTTTAACAAATTGCAATTTCATTATGTGAAGTCATGCAAATCTCTATTTATGACTACAATTTTAAAGCTCTTTGTCTGAACAGGAATGAAAAATGTATAGAGTGCAATTTTGTTGTTCTCTTGGCACGTATTATTGGGAATATTTTAGTAATATGTTATATTTCTGATAAATGGCTGAGGGTTACTATGTCCTTTAATTTGATTGTTGTACCTTCCCCTCTGTTTTGATATCTTTATTTCATTACTAGAATTATTGTGTTTATCATACAGAGAATAACTTAAATTGAGATGTTTTCTCAGATTGCTTTAGAAAGACAGTGTTGGGCTGCTTGTCTGATCTCAGTCTACTTTGGGTGTCTTTCATTAGTTGATGTTTTGGACCAATCCTCTGAAATCACTAAATATTTCCATTTTAATTATTTAAGTGCCAGAATTTAACCCATTTTGCCTGGAAATAAGTATTTTGCTCAATCTTGAATTATATTCTAAGGTGTTTATCCTGTGACCACATTTTTGTCTGACTTACTCCCTCTCTTTCAATTTTCTCTCCATACATATTTATCCCAATATATGTATTTTCTATATTTTTAGTGGTTAAATTTATTTGCATCTTCAAATGAAGAAATGTTTGTATTAGGTAACACGAAAGATACTTTTTGCTCTGTATTGTATTGCATTACTTTGAGGCTTGTTTTCTAGAAATATTCCTCATTGTTTTAGAACAGCTTTTTTAATTTCATCTGAATTTGGCTTTCGTTGGCAGGAAGAATTGATTACTCATGTCCTTCATGTTAAACAGTCATTCAGGACGTGATTTCACACTTAAGTGTAATTGAAAATTATTGCCAAAAGTAAGTGTCCTTGAGAGAGCAGTTGTTTGGTTAATTTCCTTATGTTGTTAATTAAGCCCTTAACCCAGTCACCAGTAATTTCAAGCCAAGAAGGAAAGTTACGGTGATGATATTCTTCCTGGAAGCCAAAAATAATGGAGTAATTTCCATAAAGACATTACTGTGAATGAGTAAATACATTCTCTCAGCTTGTATGAAGCTCTAGGCTCACTCCAATAGTTAAGTTCTGCGAGCCTCTAATCTATGAGCTCTCAGGGTGCCATGGCTTTTTTAGGTTGGAAAATACTAGAATTCATTGGGTGAATTCTACAGATTGTAAAATGTCTAGCAAGGATTTTAAATTCTGTGTGTTTTTCAGATTATATAAAACTAAGTGCTATATCCTATATTCAGTATCGTTCCAGAATTATGTATCTGAATTTTCCGTTCTGAGAAAACTACCAGTACACAGCATTCTGCATTAATTAGCTTTGTACTTATGCTAAAAATTAGAATATATTAAAAACTTTCACTCTATTTCAGATAATATTTCTCTTACTATGTTTTTCAGTTAAAGCAATAATTAAGTATTTCTTCAACTATTTTGCTTGAAATCATCAGCGAACAGTGTGTTTTCTAGGCAAGTTTACTTCAGTGTGAATCTACTTTTCTAGTAGTCTCCTAATTCTTTTTTTTTTTCCTTGCTTGATTCATCCTTTGATATATCCCTCTTTTAAATAACAATAATACAGGGCATTGTGCTGGAGATGAAATGTTATCCCACTTGCAGCATGTCTGAAAATGTTACATAAAAAGACATGTTTTTATTGAT
This sequence comes from Tinamus guttatus, assembly GCF_059628265.1. Taxonomy (NCBI): domain Eukaryota; kingdom Metazoa; phylum Chordata; class Aves; order Tinamiformes; family Tinamidae; genus Tinamus; species Tinamus guttatus. The sequence continues at coordinate 6,092,139 of NW_028288917.1, forward strand.
AAGAAATTAAAAAATGGAAAAATAAATATAAAAACCTTCTGGCATAGTGAACTGAACAAAGACAGTGTCTGAATGAATATTTAACAGGAGAGAGAACAAATAGGGTTGTATAGAAGCATCCTATTACCCAATTAATGTTTGGATATACACTAGTATTTGCAAGTATGTTATCTTTAGGGAAGAATGTAACAGTTGTTTTCCTAGATGTACTTAAACCCTCCTGGCCATAAGGGGAGTCTGTCAAGTGTCAGTGAGCTTGGGAAGAGGCCGCTGCGAATGAGAGACACCCGTGCTCGCTTCAGCAGGGCACAGCTCTCGGTTTGACTGCTTGCCTCCTAATCGTTGCATATTTACAGCACTGCTTTTGTTAAAGCTCTATTAAATGTAGTCACAGGCCTGGGGAAGCAGAAGCATTTTTAGGTTGAAATTTGTTACTTACTTGTGCTTCAACATCTGTTAATTTGCGGGTCTGCTCAGCTGTTTGATTTAATAAGTTTGTGCCTATTTCAATCATTACTGCAGTCTGGTTCTGCACTGCAGTTTGCTGGATCTCTACCATTTCTTTCTTCATACTGTCTTGGATGTAATTCTCAAGCTACATGGGAAAGGAAAGAGAGAAGATAGTTGCATTCTTTAAACGTGGGAAGGGGGGCGTTTACAGTGAGCCTGCTGGCTGCCTCGTTAAACAAATCTACTTCTGCTCCTTGTCCCTTATCCCTTTTGGTGAGGTTTTCCATTAAAATTAACCTCTGTCAGTGGCTACCAGTTTTTTCAACCCTGTAATGTGTAGATTAGTTCCCCGAGGCCGTCGTGGCGACAGCACCCGGCAGCGTTTGAATCCCCCGCTGGGTTCCCTCTCCCACCGCTGCTGCCAGGCGAGGAGCTTCACCAGCTCTGGCAGCGCTGGGAATGTTTCAGAAGACAAAAGCTCAGGAGTTTAGTCATCTTCCTCTATCTAGGCTTCAGATATTTTGAAATGCATTTTTTATCACGTGAGAAGAAGTCACAGAAGAGGTCAGATGCAACACTGTTATATGCGTGCTTTTATCAGAGACACTTTCACATAACTATATGAAACAGAAGAGCAACCTATAAATTCTTTGCATAATATTTAGGAAGACAAAAAGCATTTAAAATATTGATTCCATAGCTATTTCCATAGCTAAACTATAAGGCTTTTTTTTTTTTTTGTGGTAATCACTTTATAACAGAGTACATGTCTTTCAAGGAACTGATGAGTAGAAGGAGAAAATTCAGTAGATATTTTATGCAATTTTTTTTCATGTGTCCGAAAGATCCAAAACCATTTTGATTTTACTCCATGCTTCTTTTAAATTATGTTCTGAATAACTTTTTTCAAATAGTTCATAGCTCTTTCATGAGGCTTTTGTTTATCTCTTAAAAAGCCACGCCACATGATTTCTTTCTTCTTTCTTTTTTTCTCTCTTTAACTTGATAGGGAGAAATTTCTATAATCAGATTTCTGGTTCAAAAACCAGTGATTTCACACTTCTGCTGGCCTAAAAAGTTCTGTTTTTTTTTTTAATTTATTTACAGATTTCAGTTAAATTATATATGTACTCTGTTATTCAAGTTTGCTACTAAATGGTTTCAGAAAATGGTAAGCACAGGAAAAAGCACGCACAGAAAAAAAGAAACTTGATTTTTTGTGAGCAAGTACTCTATTTTAAAGAATTTTCTCTAATTCTAAAAATCTGCTGTAAAATAAGCCATGCACATAAATTAGTTCTTTTTGAATTCAGTTTAAATCAGGTTGCAATAATTAGAAATAGACACTTTTTAACCAAGTCTATCTAGTTTAAAATTATAGGTTAAGCTTTAAAATTAAAACTGCTGCACATCTAAGCAATTAGTGAGGTTACTTCAGAATCCAGGGAATGTTTTCAAAAAAATACTCTGGCAAATCTGAACCTACATGTATGTGACTAACTGCAGTCAAAACTATCTTCAAAATAAATAAATAAATAAACCACTGGAGTTTGAGCCACAAGGTTTAAATGAGTCATTTTAAGAGGGAAGTCTACTAAAGCGGGATTGAGAGATGTGGAAAACTCAAGTTATCTTTTCAAAATGTGGGAACTGTATTTTTTTTTTTCAAAAAAAAGGATCTGGGAAAAAAAAAAAGCTTTTTTAAAAAAATAAATCGTAAGTCATCAATCCAAGCTTCTGGAGATTATGCAAGCAGAGACATTTCAAAGCAATAATTAAAAAACCCTGTTTGCTGAAGGGTCAAAGTTTTGCTGAGGCTTTGGTGCTTTGGAGCTACTCAATCTAATAGATCTACAGGACAAAATACATCAAAAACAATCTTGGCCTGGGTTACTGTTAGCCATAGACTCTTAATATATGGCTGGACTATCAATTTGACTTTCTAGCCTCTTGGTAAGAATTTTTTTGTCTATGAGGTATGTTGTGAGGTTCTTCGGCAGCGACGGGGATGACTGGGGGGAAGACTTCAGACAGACTCGTGTTCAGCCTTTGCCTGTTTCCCTATGCTCCCCAAAATGCAAAAGCCTTGTGGCTTACCTGGTCATGCTGTATGGGCTAAATATGGCTTTCCTAGATCATTTCCCAGGTCATTTCTTGGAGTAATATAATTACTATATCCATCTCTGAACTTTTTTTGTATAGTACTGATTATTAGAGCTTTTTCCTTTATATTTTCATGCAACTAGAATTTTTTTTTGACCTTAGATGCTATTGTACCAGCAAAAATAAGTGTTCTGGAAACTCAGAATTTACTATGTTTGTCCTTCAGGAAACTCATATGAGCAAAATCAGTCTAATATTGTTCTCATAGCAGATTTTCAGTTCCTCTATCCTTGCCTGCACTAAAAAGCTGCAAAAAAACACTTGTTCTGCTTATTTATTCATATATACCAACAGGTACTTAAACCTACTACAGATAGTACCTTTCAAAAACAGAATTTACAATCTTATTATTGCTAGGTGTCTCTCAAACGTGGGTCAGAGGCAGCAGTATATTCTGAAAATGTCTGGTAACTGGTTCCTATCTCCTTCCTCCATGAACGTAAGCAGTCTCTGCAGATTAGCTACTAATAATGGGGTGCAGCTAACCGAGTCTCCGGCAAGGTGAGGTTTGAGAATGTTTCCACCTTAAATGTTACTGCAGCAATCACTAGATTTTAGTATTTTTCCTGTCTTCACAGTTATTTTTTAAAAAGCAACAAATGAACAAAATAGGGTAAATTAAGAAGTTACACCTTCTTGTAAAACTGGAAGAAGATTCTTAGTTTCACTTAAGCATTAATTCTTTTTGTCCAGTGTGACCAGAATTTCAAACTAGGCCCCTCCATCCCCTTTTTTCCATGCGGGGAGTATCCAGGGGTTCCTGAATACTCCTTACTTTAAAAAGCTTTCCCACCAGAGACAAATCTAGTCTGATCAAACATTTTAGTATTTTTTTAGGGCTTTGGAAAAATCTTTTAGGTCAGTTTCTTCTTTTCTGTTAAAGTGATTGCTAGGTTGTTATTTATTATAAACAATCTGGAGGTCATGAGGTGCTAGACTATGAGAAGCTGGATTATAGTAATAATTGAATTTAAAATGCAATAGAATATTATACTTGGTGCAACATACTCCAAGGAGATATACAAAAATCCTGAGGCACTTATGGATAAAAATGCCATTTTTCACTGAAGTTGGATTCTGCCATGTGTAGACTAAACCCAATAGCTAATGTATGTCCCTCCTGAAAAGGTGAAAGACATCTGGGGATTAAAGAATCCCAAAGTAATCCCAATTGCAGCTGGGGATCTGGACATGACTGGACAGCCTGGGAAAGGATCTTTGCTCAAAATGTGCCTCTGTTAAAATGAAGGGAACTCTCTAGAATGTATTTACTTTGCTTCAGTACCACACTGGCGTATTACACAGACCGAGGATATGACCTCAGCTGGCATTTTGTATGCATATATACTAGAACATTGGAACAAAAAGGGACAGGTAGAGAAAAGCAGTGAGATAACTCAGGTATCAGAGAGCTGGCCTACTTCCTTCTTCAAAGACGAATAAAAGAAAACTTAAATGCCCTTCATGTCCCCTTGCCCTCAGCAAGGGCAGACGTTTTCCCATCACGTACTCTGAGGCAGTGAGGCCCTTGGGTCTCTTTGAAAGGGGAGAGGAAGAACTTTTTTGTGTTGCTGCAGCCTGGGGTGAAGGCAGCCGGGGCTCAGTGTCACCAGCACCCTAGAGGATTAGCAGCGATTTCGAAAGAATGTCGTTCCTCGTCGCACATCCCCTCGCCGAGCGCTGTTCATCAGCTTCTGCCAAGAGGACGCCTTGGTTTATAAGCAGTAGCATAGTGAGAATTTCTGCAAGAGAAGAATGGCTTGGGCCGTTTCCAGGAGGGACAGACATGGGAGCGAAATGTTGCAGTTCCCAGCCAGGAGCGGAGAGCTTGGCCGTTCGACTCCTGCAGCTTGGTGGTGTCCTCCAAAACACCGCCTAACTTCAGGAGATGCAACGGGGTCTGTATTTTGATTAGTCCTTTGCTGTGGGACTGCTGAGGGAAGATAATTTTTAATCTTTCTAGTTCTAGCCAGTGTATAAGAGCTAAGTATTCATATGTGTAAACCTTGATTACGTGATGGTTATTTTGGACAAAGCAATTGTGAAAATGTAATAGATGACTATTAGTGATGCATCTTTAAACGTTCTAGTTAAAGCACATTTTGAATTCTCAGATAATTATATGAGAAGCCTGTAAAACCTGAGGTGACAACATGGTATTCTTTATAGGTTGTTTAGTTTCCATTTAAATGTAAGGTTTGTCTCAAGTCAAGTTCAGCCTAACAAGCATTGCTCTCCGTTCCATAGAAATGGCTGTCAGAAATTCTGTTTTAAGGCAACAAGTCAGTGAATTTTGTCATTAAAAAAAAATGAGGAACGAGTTACAAACACCTGAAGATCTGAAAGAAGACATAGATCATAATATTTCTGGGATTCTTGATGGGCTTTCTTATGAGCCATTCTATTTTTTCTGTAAGACTTAACAACTTGGCATGTATTCTAGAAGAAAGTAAATACAATAATGAATTTTCAGATGGAAAAAATAAACAGGTCTCTTAAAGTATACTTAACCTGCCACGAAACAGCTGGTACAGTTTCCAATTAAATTGAAGAAAATAATTTGTAATTAAGGTTTGTAAAAGTTAGGCATTTATAGAGGAACAAAATCTTCTATTAGGATATAAATTTGAGATTGTCTTGCCTTATTACTTCAAATCATATTAAATTATAAATTTTGACAAAAATACTTCAGCTTAGTTGCCAAAAGAATGAGGATAGATCAATCATATTTGAACACATTCCAAAACATTGCTTTAAAAGCCAAGATTTATTTATTTTTTCTTAAACAGGCTTTAAGTTGGCAAGAAAGAAAAGACAACATGTAGAATATGCAATAACAATAATTTGTTTTGTAACTGTTGGCAAAGGAGGTATTAATCATTTATGAGGGGAGATCTGCCAATTCTTATTTAAATAAAAAGCCTTCCATAGTCCTGTTGTACAGTTTGCGTCCGCATTACAGAACAGTTTTTTCAAAGCATCAGCAAATTATTAAGGCATTTTAGAGACATTTTAAACTATATTTTTTCATTTAAAATTACATATTAAGTCTTATTTTTGCCTGTCAAGGGGCTACTCTATACTAATTAAATGCTCATGTTCTTGGCAGCAATTATTGTTATATTAATGCATACATTAAAAACCTTTCTTTGCCAAATGCTGGCCCATATGAATGACACAAATACTTGCTGCTGATTTCATTTTTACAGGTTTTGTCAGTTACTGAAGCAAAAAGTCTTCCCAAGGAAGGTTTTCGTGGTGATTTTTTAAAATCAGTTACAATCTCATTCTGTCAACTTTAATATTAATTTTCAAAGAGAAATGATACTAATCATGAGTTTCTAAATAGTACTGTTTCCCACAGAAGATGGAGGTAGAGGGCTGGATCTGCACGATCTTTGTATCTATCCCTAAGGTCATCAGAATCTGTCAGGACCCTTTTTTCCCTGGACTCGTAGGTGGGTTTCAGTTACTAGACAATTTACTGCTTCCAGGAAATTCATCTATAAACCTGAGAAAATACTGACAGTGCATTTTTTAGGCTTTCTCACCACTTGTCTACTGTAATCTGAAGATAATATTTAATCTTACATATACAACATTCTAATACCGTACCTGCCAGGAGAAACAATAAAGAGGTCAAAAGTTTATTTATATTTCTATAACCCTGTATTTAGATCAGCAAAGATTAGCCCAGTAAGCTCAGCAAATGCTATATATGCGGTGCTATATATGAAGCTTGGGTGCATTTGTTATGTTTGCTGTATCTACCAGCTAACTGCTGGTATGGGTCTGTGCTCCCTCCTTGCGCGGGCTCTCGCAGCAGTCTGCTCAGCCTGGAGACACCAACCTGAAAGGAAAAGGGTTTGTGGGCTTAATCTGATTAATCTGCTGCCCTAGCAGCAGAGGAAGAGTGCGCTGCACAGGAGCACAGGGGAGTGAGAAGGTCGAAGAGGAGGGATTGGGTCTTCCCTTGCAGCTGTGGTGAGTTGTTGGCCTGCCTGCAGTTACAATGTACAATTGCACGATTCAGGTACATGGCTGAAAGAAGCAGGAAGGCTCTTGAGTAGGTGCGTAAAGATAACCTGCTGGTTAAGGACACAAAGTAGAAAAAAAAGGTGCGTTTTGGCAGCTCATTCTCAGCTGCAGACCTCTAGACAGCAGAAACACAGGAAACCTCATGGTAAGGAGCAAAGCGATACGAACTGCCTCTATCCCATCAAGGAGAGAGAGAGAAAAAGATCTCCGAGAGCAGAAGTGTTCCTGATACAACTGTGGCTGTTGATAGTACATAAAAGTTCTTCTAAAAAGCAGTACAATTTAAAAGCAAAATTATAAACAAGAGTTTTAAGTATAGACTTTGCCGAGCATCTTCCTAAAGGTAACAGAGATAAGCGTGTGAAGGGATCATTACCTTCCTTTGGACAGGAAGGTTGCACTGGCAGCTGGCTGCTCTCCTGCCACTTACCTAAAGATTCAGGTCCTTCAGATTCTTTGGGAAAATATGGAAAAGTAAAACTAAAACAAAGCTTTCTACATATTTGCAGTAGAGAAAAACAAAGAATATGAATAAGGAGGTCTAGGTTCTTCTGTATCCATTTTGTTGCCATCACTTCACAGGCAAAAGCTCAGTTTTTAAACTATAACATATTTTAACAGAGAAGGAATATCATCAGTACTACCAATTTCTGATATTCTTTTGATCTTATTCTTGTTTTCCAGAATTCCCAGGAATTCCCCAGAATTTTCCCCATGGGAAACATCTTTGATAGTCTCAGACCTTGATTGTAGTTAGGAATTTTTTTGCAATATAGTTCAAAATAGCTCCTGGCAGTATTGAACAGTTAGCATTACAACACATATTGCATGCTAAGTCATCTATTTTAAGTTTAGAGAAAATTGTGGGACTAATGGTATGGCGGTAGTTATTTTCTTGTTTAGGAAAATATACATGTTTGATTCAGCTCTGTCTGCAGCATACAGGAGTTTTCTAAGCATCCACCACAACTGTCTTCTGATTCTCCAATTTTTGGTTTCAGTTTTTAAGATACGGGTAGATAAAGTCAACATCCGAGCAACAGAAAATACAGCGCTTAACTTTGGGCTTTTATTTAAATATGCATAAAAGCTCCAGGGCTTAATTGACAGATATATTCAGTTGTCAAAAGCTTTCTAAATTCCTGTTCTTGTATCACTATTAAAAATGCCCTGTGCTTTACGCAGAACTGACCTTTTTGAATTTAGACCAAAAGGATCTTAATAGTCCTTATAGTCAGCTTGAGATTTTGCTCCCTAGGCAGTGGGATAATTAGTTCATATACAGAACTGAGCAGGATAGAAAATTAACTTAAGGCAGCCATACATATATATATTTGCTCAGATATAGTGATAGGACAAAGTAAGGAGGCCTCAGAGAGGAGCCTCTAGTTCTTTTTCTGAATACCTTTTCAGCGTATAGAGGAGACCTTTCCACTTCTCATACTCCAGATGTCATGAGTTATCTTTAACTCAGCAGTACTTGGTCTTAGTTGCCTGCCCTTGTTTCAGACTGGCAGTATTCTTTGGATTGAAGCCGTGTCTGGTTTCTTCATGAGTCATCTGAAGTACAATTTAGCCCATAATATGAAACACTTTTTGACATCTGCAGCCGTAGCATAGATGCTCATCTGTGTATGCCATGCTGAAAAGTCTGATTCACAGACACATTTTTTATATTGAGACATGAAGTATAATTTGTCAAAGACTATTTTAATGGACTTCACTTCTTTTAATTAAAAAAATAGTTTATTCCCAATATAATAAAGTTGGCACACCAGAAATGTTTTGAGGATGAAATTATCTTTGCGCATGCTATTCAACGTTGAAATGTCAGGTAGTTTTGATAAAAAAGGAGCAAATAGTATCATTAAATAGAAGAACACAACAGTTTCATTACAGCAGTTCACATAAGCAATATGAAGCAAGCTATTACCAATTATATAGAGTTTAATATGCTATACCTGCTGTTTAACGTATAGGTAATGAATAGAAGACAATACTAATTATTCTTGCCAGGCTCTCCGTGTATACTTAGACTTATCTTCTGCATGGTGTTATAGAGACTGAAGGCTACAAAAATTGTAATTTTACAGACAATTTTGTTATATAAGAAAAAGAAAAAGCTTTTCATACTTGCTTTCAATCTATCAATGTTGCTATTACTTAAAATCAACAAAAAATGGAAGAATCAATCCCTTCCACGGTTCATTTATCTTGAGGCTTAAGAGACTTTTTCAACTTATTCTATCAATCTATCAATTAAGATTTAAACTATTTAGAAGTGGCTTTTATTAAATATTTTTCTCTTTTCTGAAAGTCAGTCATTGATTTTAGTCGCCTATAACTTTTGGGAAAAAAATAGTACACTGAATAAGAATAAAGCGATTGCGTTGGGAAAAGAGACATTTTATATTGGATTTATTGCCCTTTTTTCACTTAAGGCAGGAAGTCCCCATGGGCTGTGTTGTTTCTCAAGAGAGGAGAAAAATCTTTTGGGAATGTATATGGGAATGCTCGAGACATCAAGCAAAAGGCAGTGTTAGCCTTTTACATGCCCCTCTGAGCATGTCTGCCTTGCATAGGACCTCCAGCTAAGATTTTTCTCTCTTATCTCGTTTTTCTGTCAGCAAATAAAAAGGTGAGAGTAACATTGCAAATGAATACTAGCTGAAAGTGAGCTGTGATTTATTGGAAGTTATTCAAAGTAGAATTGTGTAATAACATACTAAGAGGATAAATACTAACTCTTAGATTAGTAAATAAAAACTTTTTTAAAATAAATTGTATGTGGGAGATGGTTCAGTTAAAGCCACTTGTGCGCTACATGGAAACATGATTTATTTTCATTACATCTCATTTAGAGTAAGCTATTTGTTATGATTTTTTAATTGTCATTTCTTCCTAGTAGAAGATCTCCCTTCATTGAGAATAATCTACTTGAGTAAAAGCTAAAAATCTCATTAATATAACATTCTTGTAAATATTAATGGTATTTTTTAAAATGTTAATAAAAACTAAGCTATCGACCTGACAAATCTTTTAATAGCATTAGTTTCTTTGTGGGTAAGGAAATGGTTTAAAAGCAAAACTTAACAAAAGTATCTTCAGATCTAGAATCAGTTACTTGGTGATGAAACATTTTTGGTAAGAATAACCCTTTTCATTAAGGCAGTAATCTAAGATTCTGAATCACTGTTTTTACAGATCATAGCTAAGTGGTATTTCTCTTAGAAATCAGGGAAGGAATTCATAAAGTTCCCATTAGTCTAAAAATAAAGAACAAATAAATAAATAAATAGTCTGAGTCATGAATGGCATTTTGCCGAAGTTCAGTAGCATTGAAGCCAGGAAGACAAGAAGCCAGTGACGCTTCTGCCATTCACTGAAATGTTCCTCATTCAACAAACGGAGTTCAGAATTAAGATTCCTTATTTATAAACAATATAAGAAATGTTTCCACTCAATATTTATTTATTTTTTTAACTCTAGATTATTACATTGGGTTCTAATTTGATGAACGTTCAAAAATTTCTGGAGGCAGGTCCTATGAGTGGTCAGTTATATTTTTACTGTCACACTACTTTGAGTGAATCTGAACTCTTCCAGATGGGTGAGATTCTGCCCTAAAAAGCAGATGGTGTGAATAAATCTAGTTGCTATCCTGGGTCTAGAGTAATGCTTTGCCAATTGTGTATTTCTCTTTTCACACGCTGAGCCACTGGCAGCTGAAATAAACTGGCTATTAGGAATGCTGCTGGTGGTCCATAGAGCATTATTTGTGACAGACACTGCTATACAACCTTGCAAACTGCTATTTTCAGCAGCTTTATATCTGGCAAAAAATTTCCTATTTCTAAAAACATTTGCCTTTTTTACTTATTCTCAAATAAAGTCAAGTAAAGTAGGTTTTAAATTCTTCTTTCAGTAGGACAGCCTGTTTTACATAATACCTCATGATGTAGTACAGCAAATCATAATGCAATTATTGGGGGAAGTATGAAGTAAATCCCTATTTTCAAAACAGGGAAGTGAAAGAGAACCTAGGCATTTATGGTTCGTGCTCAGTACTGCTTTCTAGGGAAGCAGGCATCTTGCATTTCACTTCCAACCAGAAGGAAGAATGATTTGGAGTTCAAGGATCAAACTATTTAGGAAGCTGTGGAATACAATTAGTCCCTTTTGCCGGCTATAAAACTGGGTGTCTCCTGTTTCAAAGCTGTGTTCTCAGAGCATCTCTGAGTATGAAATATCATTAGATTTTTAAACTTCACAGACAAAGGAAACTAAAAATATTCTGAGTATTTCTTAAGCTTTGTAACATGCTAGCTTCCAGGTATAGTTTGCAGACTTTATATATATTTATAAAATATTTTTTTAAAGAAAAATGCTTTTTTTTAAAGATGCTGCTGCTAAGAGAGACTCAGTCATTTGAGTTGAAAATGTGCCAGTTTTGAATGTTTAAGAGTTTGAGGCAGTGCACATGTCAGTTGCTGACCTCAGTTTTGAAGGAATGAATTTCTCCACTAAGAACGTAGGCACCGATTTTCCTGTACATTTGCGCTAAAACAACGAAAAAAGCAATCTGATCTCTTAAGTTCTCGAGCGCTGAAGTTCTTTTTTAAGGCATGCTGCATCTTTCTCTGTCCTTCGTTTCCATTGCTAAAATCCTGGAGGGCAGAGTCTGTTTCTGAAAAAGTACCTCATGCTTCCATCACCAGTCAGAGAATTCCTCATTTTTGATGGACTTTTTTTCTGAATATTGCCAAATCAGAGCTGTTGTTGAAGAGCTTCCCTAAGGTTTCTGAAATAATCGGGATTGACAGGATCCCAAAAAGCAAACTGCATTTGACTGACTACAAAAAATTCTTAAGCAGACCCTTTAAATGGAGGAAGCTCCAATAATCACCTCTGCTTAGTTGAAAAACTCAACATCCCAGCAGCTCGCTATGTTCTTGTCAGACGGTACTTATTTATATCCCTTTGTTGTTCCATTAGCACAGTTAAGCTTAAAAGCCAAAGCTTCTGAGGAATTCCATGCTAGAAAGATAAAACAGGAAGTTACTGTGTTGAGTGGACAAATATAAATATTTGCAAGTAAGATCAGCACATATAGGCAGCATATTGCTGAAAAAAATGTGTAATTTTAGTATGTGATACAGATACTTGACGAAAATAAATATTTTAAGTTATGTAATCCTAATGACAGATACTTTTTCACCTCAAGAACTAGGATTATCCCTCTAACAGGCAGGTAGCTCAGTTGATTGGCAAAGCACCAAGAAAAAAAAAATCCCTTCATTGCTTCCAAATGCTTCTCTCTGTCTGTGGTGGCCTGCAGAGTGCTCGGGTGGAGATGGAAAACCCCTTCTGGAGCTGAATTCCAGGCAGTGCTCCTGGAAGCCTCCAGCCAGGGAGCTGCCAGGTGGTGCCCTTCTGTGCAGAGCAGAACCAGGAACCAGACACTCTCAAAACTGAGCAAGCAATTCAGCTTGATATTACAGAAGAGGAGGAAACATGAGCACAAAGACTGAGAACCAAAGCTATGCATTTTAGGATGGGTATTTTACAAGATTAAACTGTTTGTCAAGATCTGATAGGTTGGTCCACTTACAAGAGCCTTTTAAATGCTGTTTCAAGAGACTTCTGAGGCAAGACATTGTTTCCAAGGTTAGTAACTGTAACTTGCAATGGCACAAGTATCAGGCCATTGATACTGCAATGGCCAAGAAAAGGAGAAAGGAAAAGTCTTAATACCACAGGAAGACTTAAAAATTTGTAGTTCTTACATTTCTAAAAGGAGAAGCAAAATCAAGGAATTGTTCCATGAAATCTTCACTGGGGAATTTTCTTGAATACTGAACTGTCTGGCTACCCAGACTATCTATTGTAATAGATACTACTGTAAGCGCATCCTGCCTTGCTACCAATCCACAGCTTTTCTGATGTTTGAATGTTGACTTCTACAGCAGAGATCTCCTCTGCTAAGAAGGGAAGGTGTAGGCTACCCCTCCTTGACTGTTTAGTACCTGCTCTTGATGGGGCTGCTTTCCATTTTGTTTTGAAATTGTTGATTTGAACTAGGATCTTGCAGGTGGTTACAGAGGGTAAGGGAAGCAGAGGAAAGTTGTTTCCAGCCATAGTTGCACACAAGACAACATGGTAGTTCAGAGGAATGGCTCTGAAGAGAATGGGGCTCTCAGATACCCTCTTAGGAGTAAGACAAAGCTAAAAATCGCTTTTAGGCGGCAGCTCTCAAACTGAAAGCTCTCAGCTTACTCTGATCCCTGCGCCCAAGACCACACACAGAGTGCGGGGCTGCAGGGCAGGCCTGCAGACAGGCCGCGCAGGCCCGGGCAAGGGCCGCAGCACTGCCCCGGAAACGTCCTTCCCGCCGAGCGGGGTGTCTCCCCGCTCCCACCCCTGACGCAATGGCACAAAAAGGCTCTTCCCTTCCCGTGTCGCGTGGGCAGGTGCAGGCCGCAGTCGGGAAGCGGCCGTAGTGAGGAAGCAGACGGTGCGAGCACGTGAGAGCACGGGCTGATCCCCGGCCTCGCAGAGCGAGAACGAGCCGGGCTGCGCAGCTGCTCTTTGCACTAGGCCTAGGAAACGCTCAGTCGTTTGGCACGGGAGAGTTGGAGAAGTTCCTATCGTTTTCAAATGGGTACAATTTTTCTGTAATTATGAAAATTTTCAATTTCTTATGTCCCTATCACAAAGTTCTATTAAATAGAGGGATGATTAAAAATAATACATTTGCCTGTCATGCTTCTTATGCCTTTGGCAAACAACTGACTCAAAAAGCATACAAAAATCATTGTTTCTTGAGTAGTTCAAATGCCGACAGTTATGTGATTGATTATGTTGTACTCAACAGGCTTCTCAAATATGGAAGTTTTGACTTTATATTGAATTACTGTGGTTATCATGTAGACTTTTGCTTCTAAAATACATTTGGCTATTTTCAGTGTCTTGACAAGTGAATTATTAAAACATTACAGAGTTTAAAAAATTAATGTCTGTTCAAGAATTTCAGTTGTTATCACTGAGAGAGCTGAGATTGTATCTAGCCACACTTCTTTCCCCCCCGCCCAAGCAACTTAAACAGTAATATGCCATAGCTACCTATTCAATAAACTATTGCCTGTTAATCTCTTCGCTGTTACCAAAACATGCTTATTTTTATCATTGACCAAAATCAAGGGAGATGGTTGATAAGTTGTCACACGGATTGGAGGTACATTGTTTGCCCTACTATAATGCTTAAACCCTGACTCCAAATACAAGACTGTTTTTTTCCCCCCTCAACACTATTTAAGGGCGGTTGACTAAAGTTAAGATGCATCCTGGGATTAATAGGAATATCTAGAAACAGCTGGATTGAATGAGAAATCTAAGGTATCTAACAATTCTCAAGTACTCATCTACTGAAGGAAATATTTTTCTCCTTATCACTTCAGTGAATAACATTATTCTGTGAAGAATATTTGGTTTGTGTACCAATATTTGGTTTGTGGAAGGTTAGTAGAAGGTATAAAGACAGTAGAGAAGTACTTGTAGCATCTCTCTCTAAAATATAGCATAACATGCTGGAAGATGGGAGGAGAACTGGCAGGTATCTCCTGATCATGCAAATTTTGGGATGTATTTTCTGAGCTCTGTAAATTTAGGACTATTTTGTCTCATAAGGAGATAAAAAATAATTCTTTGTGCAGGAAAATAGATTAATAGACTTTAAAAAAAAAAACATTTAAGGAGTGATTATGTATTTTCCTAGGCAGCTGGAAAACTGACACAGTGTTTGCAGAACTAGTTCACCGGGGATTTTTTTTTTATTCAAAATATAATACAATATATTTTGAAACTCAAAGAATTCTCTAAAATTTCCTCTGTACTTGGTTTATTTAGAACGGACTTAAACAGTATCTCATTTGTTCCTAGAGGATGAAGTGTGATTCTTTTTTTCACCTCACTTTTTAGAGATACGTCTGTTAAAGGAAACAAAATGATGACAGAATTTCCAGTTGTAAAGTTTTTTTTCTCTCTCTTTTTTTTTTTCTCTGTCTTTTTGTGTGTGTGCGTTTGAGGTTATTTCGCTTAATTTGTTCCACTGTGGAATGTGCCATATCTCTGAGGCATTTCTGAGTATTAACATACCCAGTCTGTACCTCTTGTTTTTTTTCCAGATGTTTAACCCTATGAAACAATCTGATTCTCCTTTTTTAGTCCAAGTGTTTGGAAATTCAAAAGAATAAAATAGCAGACAGAATTATTTGAGTAGCTTATTTCTGAAAGTACTCATTCAGCCCTATAGAAAATCACCTTTTTTGAAGGCTGTGTTTGTATTTACAGTCTACTGCCTTTTTTTTTCCAGCAGCTTAGCTAGTTTTAAAAGTGAGAAATTTGTTAGGTTGTATTTGGACTACCAGTTTTCTTGGGGTAACATCCTTTTTTCATATATTACCACATACATGAAACATTCTTCTGTTCAAGAGTCTTTTCCTCCACCTTCTCTCAATGCTTAAGAAAATCTCCATTCTGCACTGGGATCCTTAAAGCTCCCCTCAGTATCCAATTGCTTGTTAGATGCCAGTGCTTTTTCTCTGAAATGCAGCTTGCATCTTTTGTTCCAGCTTGCATCTTTTGTCTGAGTATGGGAATGGAGAGACACTGAGCTCAATGGAAAACACATTACTCCCAGCTTCAGCCTTACACCTAAGCGGTTTTAATGAGTGGGAAGTGTAATGCGTATGTTCGTATCTTAGTAGTTCTACACTTCTACTAAGAGATTTGCAAACTTCACTGCTCAAGTTGTGTGCAGTGCTGAAGACCATGAAACCTTTGCAACTTCTCTGGCAGCGCTGGCAAATTTGCATCAACAAGAGAGATTGCTTTTGCTTCTCCCATTCCTCTTTCTTCCAGACTGAAAAGGCAGACTGCACTTAGCCTACGGCACTGATTTAGATACGGAGTAGTCTGATGGTACCTCTGCAACCTCCGCCTCTCCGCATTTGTTAAGCTCCAGAAAGGGCTTGGAGAATATCGCCTCTCTCTGTTACAGGCCCTAATTTACAGTCCCAGACTGTATCTTCTGGGTCAGC
Source organism: Tinamus guttatus (assembly GCF_059628265.1). Lineage (NCBI taxonomy): Eukaryota > Metazoa > Chordata > Aves > Tinamiformes > Tinamidae > Tinamus > Tinamus guttatus. The sequence continues at coordinate 6,107,888 of NW_028288917.1, forward strand.
TGGCAACATTTTACATGTTTAGCCCTTAATGGTAATGGTGCAGAAAGTCTTGCTTTGCCCCATCGTGGCCTTCGGCCAAAGCTATTTAAAACCTCCTAGAACAAGAGAGGCAACGGGAGGTTCTTGCATAAAATTATGAAAAACGGTTGTTAAATAAGTATTGAATTTCACTGAGCTGGCTGGTTTACTGTAAGAACTATTGTAACTTGTGTAATGTACGGTGTGGTATATTTTCCAAAACACCTAATATTATAGTATGAAATGAGCAGGATCATAATACAGTCACTGAAGCTCCTAAGCTTTATACTGAAATGGTTATAAACGGGAAGTCATATGTGTTTTAGGCGGAAAAAAAGTAAATAAAACAAATATATTTCTTTTCTGATGACTAGAAATCAAGCAAATATTTCTAGTTTTTTTTTTTTTTTTCTAGTTTAATTATGGAAAAACGAGATTACTGCCTGGAAAAGAAACAATGTTTCTAAATGAAACTCAATCTGCCAAAGGTTTGAGAACTTTTCTATACTGTTTTACAGTATATTCTTGTTAATTGGGTGTGGAAACAAAGTGGCCCAGAAGCTCTTAGCTTGGGCATCTCCAGGCTCATTTCCTACATGGGCACTTGAAGGAAGGGGAGCAGGGAAAGCTCTTGCTGGCAGTAATGAATGGGGAAATCTCCCAATTCACTCAGAGATGGTGAGTTCTCAAATTCAATTTTGTCTTGTAGATCTATACAAGAAAAGCTCTTTTTGTTGATTCTGTACAATTTCACGCTTGTTTCATGAATTTGTTATTTGTAAAGACTGCTGCAACAGTCTTTACAACACAGCTTTTAAATATACAAAATTCTGTAACTTCAAATCCCTTTTTAGGTATTCATGTACAGAAGTTGTCACAATAAACTCCAGTCAGATCATTTAATATCATTTAGACACTTTACCCGATATTATGCACGGATCTCAAAGTAAAACAGTACTTTCTTTCAGGTCCTGATAGTGCTGTTTTGCTTAGTAAATACATAGCTGATAGACAGAAACAAGCACTTTTCACATGTAAGTGAAAACAGATGCATTACTTAAGAAAGGAATGCAGTTCTTGAGTTAAGAGTCGGAATCATCTCTTGCGTACTCCAAATTCAATACTGTGCATTTGTCCTTGTGCATTGGGTACAGATGTTTGTGGATGATGGCCTATGAGAATATTCTTTTTCATTTTTGAGATAATACGTAAGGTTTTACAGAACTTCAGTACCAGTATTGCAAGAATTATTACCATTCATTAATAACTGTCCATCCTAAGCAATAAGGATTCAATCCCTACACCTTAAAACATCTCAATTTATGATATTTAAAGAAGAAAAATGTTTCAACACGATCAAGGATTTTTGGTTTCCAGAAAAAGGTCACAAGAACAAAAGAATCGTATTCAGAATATCCAAAAACACCGCACTTCTATCAGGGAAGTGTCTGTTCCATAGTCTGCTGAGCTGGTTCAGGATGAAGTTCTGTTCTTAGGTTTAAAGGCTGATGGCTGCTGCAGACTTTTATTTGTCTTTTGGCATGCCAATACGCTACAAATAAATTACCTATATTCCATATGCTACAATCAATTTGATCACATATTGTTTTCAGCTGTTTTGGAAAAGAAAGACTAAGAAAATACGAGTCCCTGTCCAAAGCAACTGTGCCAAAGAAACGGATTGCATCTTAGTGTGTACTAAGAAATAAATTCAAGTCAGAATTTGATTATCTCAGGGTCTTAAAATCTGAAAAAAATGCAGTTGCTTGAGTAAAATTGCCATGTTCCAAATGGTAAAGGTGCCATTAATTCTGATAAAGATTTGTTTATTTGTGGATAAAGATTTGCCTGCCTTTTAGGAATATATATATAAAAGCAAACAGGTTTTCAAATATCTGATGTCTCAAGGAAAGCAGATAACAGTATTTAGAAGACTGGCAATATTAAACTTGGTCATGTATCTCAGCTTTATATCAACCTTCTAATTCCCTCAGATTAACTGAAAATCTTGATAGGTTTCCACGCTCAAAAAGCCTCTCCTACACTTTAATATTAAATAGATTCCAAGGCAAGCTAAGGAGGTCGAGGAAGTTCATTTTTAGGCATATAACTGTGCAATTGACGTAGGGTTTTGGCATTTGCTTTACTGCCCCTACTGCTGGACATCAAGTTACGTGAAACAGGGGCTTGTACGTCATCTGCATGCTAAAAACATAATTCACTTTTGAAAGACATTCCAGCTTTATATGTGGTATTTGCAATAATGGCACGAGGCAGTAACGCACTTCAGAGAAAAGAACATATTCTCATGAAGTGATGCCCAACTTAATCTGTAGCAACTGCAGACCAAACTCTTTTGCTCTACATTCAGGAGTAGATCAAAAACAGAACCTGGGCCTACATAACTAATTTTCTTCCGATTGTGTTTGTCCATTAAGCAGATGGAGCTCACACTTCCCATGCTGTTCCATTCATGCGGCCCCACGTTCATTCACCAGCAAAACGTTTCCTTTAGTTGATGGATTAAAGGCGGGAGTGGGGGGAGGAGTGCAAAATGTTCAGGGATGTACAATACATTGCAACAAAGTTTCAGGGTTGTCCAACTAAAAACTTGCGATACAATTTTTTAATTAAAAAAATGCACAGCTTCAAGACAAATGGTTCTGCCTCTTGACTGAGGCATAAGGCAGAGTTCTGTGCAATTGCTTCAAACTTAATGTGATGCTGTTTTTTCAGAAGTCTATCAAACTGCAGTAAAATATACAAAGCAAGGGAACAAAGTTGTTTTTTTTTTTTTGTTTTGTTTTTTTTTTTTTGGCCAGGCCTTGTCTGTTCTTCCTTTGTATTTTGATTAACTGAAATATGAACCTAGCTGTGTGCTTTATTGGCTGAAAAAAAAATAGCAAATAAACCCAGTAAACAACTCTAAAGTTTATCGTTTCCCTTTCATCTTCACTTAGAAGACCAGGTGTCACTAGCACAGCAAATATGAGGAAAAGCTACTTTTGTTGGGAGTCTCTTTGTGAACATAACAAATGACATAAAGGGCAGGTGTTAAAATAGTAAGAGAGGCAAACAGTGGTTATTCTACAGGATGTTTAGTTGTCTAATGTGTTTAAAAATAAAGGCATTTTATTTGGAAATCTTTGCCAAAATGAATGAAATGTGTCTGTGTCATAGAAAAAAAGAAATCTGCTTTTTAACTCCTCCCCCCCGCCCCCGAAAGCATTAGATTTACTTATCCTATTCCCTTGTAACTGATTTCCCAGAGACTGGCAGGAAAAAGGGCAGTTTTTAACTAAATAAGGATGCTGGAATTTGCTTACTGGTTTCTGTTTACCTGATGTCACTTACGATATTGTGTTTGCCAACTCAAGTGGTATTTAGCACTGGAGTCTTCTGTGTGATTTTACTATTTATGTTAGGAAATTGCTTACCAGCTGCATAGATTAGACTGTTTTCCTTTGTGTGGTTTTCATCCTGTATTGCACATCTGTTACTGCTACTCTTAACATTACAATAGCAAGAGCATTGCTAAATTAATAAGTAAAGAGACAGGTAGGTATGTGGAGATAGGTGTCCTTGCTTGGGAAATAAGAAAGAGAGCTGCTGGGCTGATGGTTTAGCTAATATTTGAAATGTGGGTGTCTGAATTAAGCATCTTCAGCCCAAAAAGATGGCTAAAGACAGGTATAGAGGCCCACCCTGAAGCCTTCACATGTATGCATTTTGGATTTAAGCTTCAAAGCTTATTTTCAGGTGATGAAAACTCTCCGTTTTCTACTTTAACAAGCACACACATTCACTAGCCAGTTTCTTACACTGCATCGCACTAGTTCTGTGACGCTGCTGCTGCTAAGACACAAACCCTAGGGCAGAAATGATTACCTGACAATCACTTTAACTTAGAATGAAGTGCCCACTCATATTGTAGAGAATTAGGAATATTCTCCACTGGCAACAACAAGTTCTCTTTATGAAAGAAGACCTTACGACATCTTTATAGCAGATGAAGATTTATTTGTAGTTATTTTATTAGTTGCTCCGTTCAATCCTCAAAAGGTTTATCGCTTAGAACAGAGATAACTTGGTAGGAGACACAGACGCAAGATTAAGTTTACTATGCAGCTAAACTCTGTTATCAGTTTCTCAGATAATAGTGAAATAAAAGGTTTAATGAATCAAAATATACTGAACTGCATAAAATTTATAAGCAAGTGAGTTTTGGTAAAAGTGTGGAATATTGGTCAGTTTATTTTCCAGCAATACCAAGAACTGATACTGTGTAACTTTTTCTACTGTTCCAGGTATAATTTTATAAGCATTGCCACTTTGGGAAGAACCACGTCATTTTCCTATAGTTAAAATGCAGTTGCATTTAAGGCAGCTGAGTGGCATCTGAAACAGTCTCTCCCCAACTTTTTTTTTTTTCCTCCTCTCTCCCTTGAACGATCACTATTTGGGTGGAAATATTACAGGATGCAAAGGATTTCCGCTAATGAACCTTCTTGAAATTCTGTCACTTCACTAGGCTCAGCGCTGCAAGCCAGACTTGCCGCCTCTGCTCAGGAGGTGTGCGTCCTCAAAACTCTGCCATATGTGTGCTGCTTTCCTGCACACATTTTTTTAAATACTTTTCAATTATGACAAAGGTGCCTAAAACAAAGGCATGTTCCATAGGGTTCAAATGGAGATAAACTAGCCCTTGTGAGTGAACTGTGAAGTGCCTGTGACTTTCGTGTGGGCTTCTCAGACACCCTTGCAGTCCGCCCGGGTAATTACTGGTGTCTGGGCAGCTCCAGGGTAATGATAAACTATAGAGCCCGGCTGCTGCAGAACGGTGCAATTTTCTCTTCCCCGAGAGCCTGCTGAATTCTGCATTCAGACTCCAAAACAACTTTTTTGCTTGACCGCTAATTCAGACATTCAGCCTAGATCATGCATTTTGTGGACTTAAAAACTCTCAGATGGAATAAATAAATACATAAATAAATAAGAAAAAGAAAAACAACAAAACAGACAGCAGGCTGTGGAGTGGGGGTAACGCTCTCCTACCTTCATGAGCCACTGCGTGTTGTTTTCCATGATGTTCTCCAGCAGCTGCAGCCTCTGCACGGAGTCGTCGTAGTCCAGCGGCGCATCCCTCTGCACGGCGTTGGACACGAAGGGGCCCGAGCGGCAGTTGTCCGTCTCGGGCAGCAGGAACGTGTAGCTGCACGAGCCGTGCTGCACCTGGTACTGCTTCTTGCCCACGGCCTCCATGCTCTTGCTGAAGGAGCTGTAGCCCGAAGCGAGCAGGAGGTTGCAGCTCAAAGCCAGGTAGACGCTCAGCCGCATTTTAGGTCCGCGGGTGGCCCAGCAAGTGCGGGCGCCTTGCGGGTCGGGTCAGCGCGGCAGCCCCGGGCGAGCTGCGGTGCCGGTCAGGGCCGCGCTGCCATGTGTGCGGCTCCCGCCGCTGTCCCGGGAGAGCGGGATGGCGGGACGGCGGAGGCGCGCGGCGCTACCCTCGGCACGGGGATCGCTCGCGCCCCGTCCTTATATGATAAGTTGATGAGAGCGGCGCAGACATGTGCCCCGCGGCCGCTCCTCCTTCCGCGCCTGCCTCCGCGCGGCGCAGCCGCTCTCCGCCCGCGCGGGAGGGCGCCCAGGGGAGGGGCCGGGCCGGGCCGGGGCGGGGCCGCGCGGGCGCCGCGGCGTCACGGCCCCGCCAGGTGCCCCCTGAGCTGCGGCCGCCGCCGCGGGAAAGGCCCCGGAACAGCCCCCCGCGCCGCCTGGTTCCTCGTGAAGAAAACTGCCATCTCCAGCCGTGGTGAAACCTCCGCTGTGATTAGCACGCCCTGTAACGCAGAGCTGCCGTGCTGCGCCCACGGGCACGCCGGGACATGCCCGAGCCGCGGGAGCGCGGGTGGCCGCGCAGTGAAACGTCTCCCGTCTGGAGCTGGGCGTTAGTCTCCACGCGTGTGAAAACTCTCGAGAGATAAATGTTTTCAACCTGCTCTTTAACTTCCATTATTACTATTGTTTTCCCTCTATTATCAACAGGCTAACTTTGAAAGGGATAACATTAAAAAAAGAGTCACTAATGAAAAATCAGCCAGGACTGGAAGAGAGAATAACTTTCCAAAGAGGCCCTCCTCAGTCAGGGATGTGAGTGCATATTCATTACTTTATCAGCTTATGTTAGCCCAGTTCTGGGCCTTCAAGAGTGGGAAATACCTGTGAAAAGTGAGGAGAAATCTAATAAAGTGAGGAGAATCTGCAATCTTTGATTGCATATGTAAAGGTAAAAGGGAACTCTGGCACTTTGCACTCCCAAGTTCCCTGCAACAGCCAGTGAACTTGGAAAAAGCATAAAATTGCTAAGCAACTTACCAAACTTTGGGAAAGAGTTTGTTCTACTGAAATTTTGGAAAAGTTTAGTTTTCTCTTGCAGAAAGTATCTGCTGGCAACCGGCATGTTTGGAGACTGATTCCTGAAGAGAAACTGCCTGGTAGTTTTCCTACATCTGGCCATAGGTTTTCTTAATTAGTCAGATGAACATGAATTAGAGACCAAACGTTCTCCTATCCAAGGAAAATCCCAGTGTGCCTCACGATCTCTTAAGACAGACTTTCTTACACAACTTTCTGTATCTAATATAGTGTATTAATGTAGTTTTTGGTTTTTGTAGCATAAAAGTTATGTAAAGAGGTTGTCAGAAATAGTTGTAGCAGCTAATATTCCTACTGTACTTTGTTCGTAGCTGTTTGGATTTCTTTACATAACGCTCCGTGTTACCTGTCAAAGGACCAATCTCTAGAGTTTAATTCTGGACACTCCAAAAGGCTCAAATTATACTTGGACTGTGACCCATGAAACCAATTTGTCAGTTTTGCTTCCTGTGGAAGGTTCATTTGCCATTGTTCATCCTTCCAGTCAGAGGAAATGGAGGAATATGTTTGGAACTTGGGATGCAGTCGGGAATATTTTCTACAAACTGTACATATTTGGAGGGTTTGGCATGTATTTGCATTGCCCTTCCATTCAGCTTTCTATTGCAATAACTCTTGGCTATTGCAAAGCTAATGAATGTGACAGCCACCAGTGTTGTAAAGGAAACTTCAAAACTTTTCTGCACAGTGATTTCTGCTTTCCAGTATATTGAAATCTTGGAAAGTTCATTTCCATATGAATAACTAATTTTGCAAGGTATTTGAAGAACCTACTAACAGACAGTGATTCTGGCATGTAGGATTAGATTTGCATGCTAGACTGTGAAGCATTTCTATTCATTCAAATTCATTAAGTATTTTTTTTTAATTTTGAATACTTCCTGTTAAAAATTATTGAACAGTATGATCATTTGCCATTATTGCTTAATGTCCTTAGCTTGGTCTGTCCCCTGCTTTGTTTTGCTCTTACAGCTATTCCAAAGACTAGAGGACTCCAAATAGACTAGTGTAGAAAATAAAAATGCTCCAACCCTGAAAGCATCGCTCGCCAAAAGAGGAAGAGCTGGAAAATAACCTCATTAATTTTCTTAGGTTATGTTTTCATGGATTTTTTAAATCCCTTAGTTATTTATTGAAGGAAAGGGTAGGACTGACCATCATTTTAAAAGCTTTCTTTTTTATTACTAGATCTCTGCACAAAGGCTGTGCATATGTAAAAGTAGGGGAAATTGTTGACTGATAAATTGTCAGACAGGATTTCCATGAGAGGCTGGAGTAGCTCCACAGTTTCTGGATCGCTACAGAGCTTACATCCGTATGCCACACTGGTGAGTCAGATCACTAGTGTAATTCCAGCTCAGTTTTGCTGTGTTTTTGAGGAAAGACTAGAGTGTCTCCAAAGGTTTGAAGTGGAATCTCTTTTCCTTTAGGAAGGGCCAGTACATGACCCAGGAAGGCCCTTGGGCAGTGGAGGCGCCAGGACCGGAGCTGCACTTGGAGGCTGCCCGATGGTGCTTGCTGTATCTTGGACTTCCACTAGGGAGAACTGTGGTTGTAGGAATACTGGGAAGAGAGAACGGTTCACCTTGTACTACTCTTCCTTTTTCTTGAATGAAGAAGGAATTCCACGCGGGCGGCTGTCAGCAGTGAGGGGAAAGCAGGGCAAGGGCAAGTGCAGGTATTGCTGCAAAACCCCAGCCAGGACCTGCGGGGAGGCCCGGAGCCGTGCACGCAGCGGGGACCCCTACCTGGGTCCCGCACTGCGCGTGTTGCCCAGCGCCCCAACATTCCCATGGGAATGCTTTTCCCAACTTTTCTTTGGCACTTCCTGGCTGTGGTGGCCGCAGCTTCCATGCTGTCCCCCCCTACACACGTGCGCGCACGCACGCACGCCGCTACCTGCGTGGGAACCATCGCGTTTCCCCATGGGCACCTCGCGGACTCGCCTGGCCGTAGCGCAGAGCTCTCTCCCACTGCCCGGGCAAGTGAGCCAGCTTTCACCTTGCCAGCAAAATAGATACACATGGCTTTAGCCCGGCAGTGCAGGACAGCGCTGTGTTTGGTGCTTCGTTCCTGAGTGCGGGTTTGTGATCCTTCACCCTTTCCAGCCCTTTGGGAGCAGCTTTCCCAGCTGTGGAGGAGGAAGTGGTCTTCTGGGCCTCCCCAGGGAGCCAAAGCCAGGCAGAGTTCAGGGGGAAAGAAAGGAGTAAGAGCTAAATTTAGAAAATGAGTGTGAAGAGTAAAGCAAGTTAAATACTTTTTTGTCCTTGAAACTGAGGAGGAAGGAAGATGCCAGAATAGAGGCTCTTTGCTGAGCCTCAGAGGCATTAGGACAAGTGTTCTTGCAGGGCAGGACTCATCCCAGCAGAGCTGAATGACAGGGAAGATCTGTCTACTGTCAGCTGGGAGAGGGAACATCCTCTTGTTAGACATGTTGAGTAGGAAGGAATGTAAATAATTTGGCATGGAATCTTATACATACCAGTATGAAGTTCAATAGAAAGTTATAATTCAGTTGCATCCTAGTACTTTTTTTAATCTTAGTTGATCAACTTTTATTTGTGCTGCAGACAGAGAGTAGCACGTCTGCATTCATGATACATTTGTCCTGCAGACTGAAGTATTGATGCTTAGTCTGTGATTTCCCGCTTGCTCTATAGCTGAGTGTATAAAGTATTTGACATAAAATAGCAAACAGTGGCTTGGTATATTTAAAGTACAAATGAGATCTTTCCCTTTTTAAGAAAGAAGATATTCACTCAACAGAATTCACCTTATAAGAAGGATTGCAATGTATATTTTGTCAAAGCTAAACATTTAGAACGTTTTGCCAGATGTTTCAGGCAATTTCCTTTCCTGGGAAACAGTAATTTCCCTTACTCAGCCAATCCTGTTTTTATTCCATACAGCATATGACTAAGCTGCTTTGAGAGAGATGCCCGAATACCACTAACATTATCTTTCCAATTATCATTTTACTTACAGCTGCACAGCTTCTGTTTGACAGGCTAATACAGAGGCACTTTTGTGAGACTTTTGATAGAAAAGGAAGCCCGAATTTTTGAGGTCATATAGACTAAAGCCAAGTCAATATCTTCTTGTATCTGCAGACATAGCCATCTAAAACTTTTGAGGTGTTAGATAATCAAGTTCTTGTTTCAGCAGTTCTTATGTTTTTTCAATGAAGAAAAATATATAATGGAAATCTGCAAAATACTGGTATAACAATGAGAAAAAGGGTTTTTTGTGCGCATTATTATACTTTTTAACATATATATAATAAAATGATTTCATATGAGAATGAGGAACTTCAAAACTGACATTAAAAATTATCTAAAGCTTTGCTATAAAATTATTGAAGTATTTTATATCTTCCTGGTATTTCCATTCCTCACATTTTGACACCCTTATGTTAAGTCCCCACCTTTGGTTCCTGGAACTTTAATATTAGTTTGTAGTAGCTCCATTTGCTGGCTCCAGAAGATTTTCTTTCACTGGGAATTTTTTCAGCATGTTTCTCAGGAACAAATGTCAACAAGGACAAGACTCCTGAACTCACAACTTAAAAAAAACAGTGACTAGGATCTTGAACCCAGCTAGATTTTTAGTCTGCTGAAAATCTTATCTGTTCTGAGATCTTACACTCCCCTTAGGGGAAAGGAATGCCAGATTATTATGTTTTCCAATAAGACAAAATGAATTGTTTTCTTGAAAACACATAATTGGGCTAGTTCCTCAGCTTTTCTAAGCAGAATGGAATTATTTTAGCCCTATAATATTCTCATCATCTGAATTCGTATATACACTTGTATGAAATATTCACCATAAATTTGCTAAAAACAAAAGTATTATGCAAGAGAAACATATTCCAAAATTAAAAAAGCATGCTCTTCTTTTTCTACAAACTGTCCATTCTGTGTATCTCAATAGATTTTTTTAAAAGATGTAATCACTTCCAGAAATCACTTAGAGATGTCTGTGACAACAATAATGAATGCCACGACATTGCATCTCATAACAATTATTTACAAATCAGAGGGTAGTTGGTTTAGTTGCATTAGTTACATTTAGTTATATTGCAGTGATCCCTGTGCCCTAATTCTCTAACTTTTGCTCTTTTATTGTTCTTTTCCGCTTTTGTTCTTCCCCCTCTAGTTCTTTCCTCCTCCATAAACATCTTAATGAAATTATCTTTCATTCTTTTTGATGTGTCTTCCATTCCCTCTCATATTTTCTCAACTACTGACTTGGTATCTGTTCTTTTCCCTATTCTCCTCCTGCATTTGCCTGTTATCCTCTTTACTCTGTCGAGCTGCCCCAGGAGTCCCCTCACGTTCTCAGCTGCTGCTTTTTCCTGGTCATTTGGAACATCTGGTGCAGCATCTCGTGAATTCATTGCCGCCTTTCTCCTCTGGCTCCGATTGTTCCCACCGCATCCCGACTGGCCTTCCTTTCAAGGGAGGGCGTTTACCCAGTATTTACCCATCTCGCACTTTTACTGAAGGGAAAGAGGTCATTAATCTAATCCACTGAAAATTGCAGATATCATTCTGTCTTGGTGGCTCACTCTGTGTGTTCCTGTCTTGCATTGTAGCATCCAGTCCATCATTTTAGTACACATGGTATTTTTTTTCTAGGTACCAGAGCATTAGTTAAGCCTAGTGTGGCCAGAAGTGAACTTTATATCTTCCCCTTTGAAATGCTTGCTAGCTCCTTTTCTCTTTCTCAGTTGACATTGCTACCATCCTCCCATTCACTTAAACCTATTGTCTGCAAGTTCTCTTCAGTTCCCTTTGTTCCTTTGGCCACTTCTTGGTATTTCATTTTCTCCTTTTTTTTGATGTGATCCTTTCACTTACATCTCTCTAGTTCTTGGGCTAATCCTCACCATCGACACCTTAAATTTTGTAACAAATTAATTCTGGATCCTCAATAATAGATGAAATGTGTCTTGCTTGGGAAATTCATACCAATTCTGCCTCACTTAATGAGTTACATGCAACTTTCTTCTTACAGTAATCGTTACATTAGCAGCAGAGCTCATACAAGTGGACTTAGCTGCTTAAATGCATGCACTTCGTTTCCATTCTTGCAGCTCTAAATTCAGACTCCTTTTCTTTGACCAATTCTGTTGGCTTCTTTTCTTCCTTTGCAATTTCCACCAGAATGCCTTACTTGGAGTATCCTGGCTACCTTTGGAATGTCTTTTCCCAGTTAATATGACAATTTGCATGATGAATTTTCCAACTACAGACTTCTTCTGATGGCCCATTTTTGTTATATAGCATCTGCTTAACTTATTTTGTTCAAGGCTCTTTGAGGTTAATTAACATTAAAATTTTTATAGATATGCATATATATACTGATGATTAAGATGATTTACTTTGAGAAGTGCTTAGTATGCTGTAGATGCCACTATAACTGAAATGTATTTCGTAATATTAGTTTAGTTTGGAAATCTGCGGTAACTTGAGCAATAATGATGGTATGAACAGATTTTGGTTTTGGAATTCCTCTTCTTATGATTTCCACATTCAGTCCACATCAGTTCAGAATTTCAAGGAATGTAAATTTCAAGGAATGTCTAAATTAGAATATACAAATGTCTATAAATAATCAATCTGAAAAGATTTACAAAAGGAATAATGAAGTTGCTATTAATAAGTCAAATGGTGGTTCCTTCTACTGTGAATGTATTTACTTTCTACATGCATGTTTAGTCTTTATTACTGTATTATATTGAAAGAAATGAACAGATATATTATTACTCTTACCGCCTTATGCTGTTTATATGCTTTTTTGAAAGGTGCCTTTTTAAGCATAGGACATATTTGGACTATTTTATGTATTATTATGTTGTGAAAAGGCAGTAGACTGGGAAAGAATCCAGAAGGCTTTAAAAATGAGAAATCTGCCTTACTGACATCTTAAAGAAAATTGTATATTAAAGGAATGTATCTTTAAAATGTCTAAGCAGTTGAAGTAACACAGCCTTCCAAATAACCTTAGTCCTTCTGATTTAAACTTTTTCTCCAGTAAGGTCCTGGTAAACAGTCCTGCAGGTTAGTGGAACACTCTGTCATTGGTAAGAGCGTCCTTTATTGGCAACTACAGTGTGCCACACTTACCAAGAACATGTTCAAGTTACAATTTTGAATTCAAAGAAAAATTGATATCAAAGAGAGAATGAAAAGGAAGGGAGAAACAGTTTAAGAGGAACAAACAAAGCTTTTAGAGAGAGAGATTGCATTTATGGCAACAGTAAGGTTGTAGTTCCTGACATCCGTTTCCCTCAAAAAAACAAAAATACATAGACTAACCTTTTCTATGGAGAGTGCAAGAGCAAAAATATAGCATTTTTAAAATGTATTCATGTATTGATATTTGTTGAACTTCATTATACATATGTAATTTGGAGAGAATAGAGCAATTGTAAGCTACGTTTCCATTCCATAAAGGTAATTCTTTGCTTTCTTCATTACACACACTACTAGCTCTTAAATGCTCTAGCCTACCCTTTTACTGATTCCACAGCAAAAGCTGGGCATTCTTTTTGTCATCAGTAACTGCTGTACAAGCAAAGAAAGTAAATGTTGCCCCTCTTTTTGTCCCCTGGTTAACCTGTGATGGCTGGTGGAAGTCTAACCAGGAGACCCTGGGACAGGAGAAGGATTACCTGCCTCCTGATAACAAGAGCAGGGTTCCCTTGAGCTTGGGCTCCTTGCTTCCCCATGGCCATCTAGTGAAACTCCTGTTCCTGTGTATATATTAACATAAGTACCTCAGTGGCTGAATAACAGTCTGTTCTTTATCTCTTCAAATAAACCATTTGCTGGGAAGATAATCCTCCGTCTCCAATGGAATGTGTACAGAAGATCAAATCAGGATCCTATCATTAAAATGGTATATTTTCTCCCCAGAATAAAACAATTAGTCCTCTTACTGCTCTTTTGCTAAGTCTGAGTTATAAATGAGCAGTTTCACCACACAGAGGAAATCTAAATCTTTGAAAATCTTTTTTTTTTATCTTATTAAAAATGGATGTCAATGAAATTCAGACATGATCATAGATGGTATCTATAGTCAGAAGAAGAATCCCCAGAACATGCTAGCCACAGCCAGACTCTGATCTGTGTTTAGAAGTTTGAACAAATAGTTTAATCTTACCTTCTTAGCTTCAGTTTAAATTTGATTTTAGGAGCTCTTGTAGTTATATATTCTCATGTGTTTTGAAAGTCAGTGTATCAGTAAAATAATGTGATCAAGCCCTATTTTAAATAATCCATAAAGCTTCATCTTATTATAAAGCTATGTATTACCAGTTTTTACTGGATCAGATGTAGCCTGTGGGGTGTTATTAATCACAATGTGCAGTGGATATCATTTTTCTTTAACATAATTAACTCTATATGTAACTCATCAAGTTCCTGATCAGCTGATATTATTCTACTATTTCCTGTCTTTCTTTACCTATTCTCCACTCATTTTTCTTTTGTTCACAGAGCAAAAAATACATATTGCAATTTAAAAGAAAAAAAAAAAAAGCAGATTTTGGCATGACAGCTAGAAGAGTGGTAGATATTGCCTCAAGCTGCCAGCTTATGATTTTTTCTTTTTCTATCAATGGAGGTAGTGTCCTCGAGTAATGTAGCACAGTGGGATTCTTTAATATAATATAAAAATCACATCATCCTCTACTTCCTTGTAGAGTAAGTGGATAAATTTCACTGAAAATAAAGTGACTCTTGAGTAACTAGAACAAGTGAAAATAAATATATTATAAATATCTGAATTTAAGTAAGTGAGGTGAATAATATACTAAACTAAGCATTATAAATGCTGGTTTCATGGTTATTTAAAAAATAATAATTTCTCGAAAAGATGATGAGGTGAAACCACCTGATTCTTCATCCTTTGCTAAAAATTCTAGTTTGACTTACTTGAAATTAAGAGATGGTCATTCCTTTTTCAGGTATGTCCTATTCTCTCTGCTTAAAGTGCCATTATTGGCATATTATCAACTGCTGTTTTTTTCATTTTCTTATACTTTTGGGCCTATTGCATCCCAGCTTTATTGTTTTCTTTCAACAATGGGTTAATTGGACTATAAATCAATTGAAAATCAGACCACCTAGATCTGACTACATTATTCACTGTGGAAAGATTCTTCTTTTATATCACAGTCTTATTTCTCAATAGATAGAGTGAAACCACTCCATCTTTGTAAGGGCCGAGGAAAGTGTTTCAACGGTGCTTAAATGATTTTGGAAGATCATTGCAACCCTCTTACAGATGGGCAAGAAGGATGGCTAAGGAAGGACTGGGGTTTCAGGCAGCTGTGAGGGATTCCACATAGGACCGCAGCAGGCGGGGAAACAGTTAGGAGTCACAGTCCAAACTTTGTTTTAATTTTATACCATCTTAAAAGAAATATTTTCTAACACTGAGATCTATTAGGCTTTAGAAAAGCCTCTCATGAGAAGTGGTGGAATCCCTATTGCATGAGTAATTTAATATAGATGGGCAAAACACTAAAATATGCGAAGAAAAATCCTGTACTGGCAGCAGTGTGCATTAGGTGACCTAATAAGCTTTTTCATCTCTAATTTCTCTCATTAAACTCCATCATTTTACTGACGGAAAGAAAAATGTTTATGTTGGACCTCCATGAGAAAAGTACTTATAGAAAAAATATCCATCCCCAGATGATAAAAATATAATTAATATCTTTGAAATAAATCTTAGGTTTTCTCACAGCCATGACATTAAAACCACTAGCCACAAGCTAGTATTAATGCCTGTAAATTGTTAAGCATAATTATTACAATACTAACAGCAGTGGTCTTAACATCACAAATTATTATATTGTTAAATTTCACTTCAATACTGGAACAACTGCTTTGTATATTATTAATTAGAGCAGTGACATGTAAAAGAATCTAGTTAATGCTATTTCTAAAAGCATGAAAGTGAGCCTGTGATTCATCAGATATTATTGACCACAAGTGAGTCTGTGTGGCTAACTGAGGAATTTGCAACCAGACAAATTATTCTCGAGTATCAGTAGAGTAATTGCTAATTTGTTTTCAAAAATAAAAGCATCTTATTTAAACACAATTCCAGTAAGTGAGTTGAGTCCGAATGGGGAAATCCTCAAGCATTTGCCATCTGCTTTAAATTTACTCAGTGAGGGGTGTTTTTTTCTTCAGGGATGTAGATTTCTCACCTACCCCTTACTGCACTAGTTAAACTATTGGAAGTATCTTCAAGAGGCATCACCTGAGTTAAAATACTGCCTTTCCTGGCTGGTCCAAATAAGAACCAGGCTTTACAGTAAATGAAGGTGATTTCCTCTTACTGATTTGCCAATATTGTTCATGAATTCATTAAATGTAGGAAATTCCGTATCTTTGTTGGCTCTTCCTGACCAGAAAGAGGCATCTGTTTCCAGAAAATGGGAAGGCATGCTGCTTGGTAAGGTTTTCCCATATTACAGCTGGGAGATTGAAGTAATTAAAATGAACAGAAGATGAACAAGAATGAAGGGACTTAGTATCATAGATACAGGAGCTACAGTGTCTTGTCTTTTTTAATTATTATTATTTTTTAGATTTTTTCTCTCATTAAAAGTAGGATTATCAGGTCCTAAATAAAAGACGTTAAAATCCAAGACAGTTGCGGGTAGTGTAGCAGCTCTGCACAGGAACAGCAAATGCAGTAGGTACCACATATGCTATATATGCACGTTTTAGCCATGCGTGTGCTGTGTCATTTTTCCAGTTTACAGAAAACAGCCTAACTTTGATGAAAATACGTGGAAAGCCATCTCCCATATGCTTTTCATATGAGACCCAAGACTTCACTGTGTAATACAGGACATCCCCTGTTATGTGGGACCTCTGCCAAGCCCAGCTGAAAGAAAAGATACAAGCAAGAGAGCAAAACCAGAGGAATAAATCATGCCTAATTCCTAATTTGGTTTCTAATGTTTATATTTTTCTCTAATCTTAGCTGTCTCTAAGCTAAACTGGTTCTCTAGAACAATCATTTTCTAATCTATCAAATGCTTTTTGGTTAAACTTTAGGTGTTTTTAGTTTTCATAAATGATTGTTGGTCGGATTTTAAAGGTAATGTGTCGTGGAGGTCAAAATCTGTTAGACTTGTGAGTCTTCCAAAAATCCTACTCTGTGTCCACCTGCATCTTTAGGTACTTGCACATCGCTGACCCTCGTTGAGCACCTGTGTGAGTGCTTCAAGTGGTCTTTGAAAGCTGAGCTGCAGTTGTTATTTTTCATAGCACTTCAGGGGTTAAAAAAATGTTGCCTTGTTCAGGGGCATACCAGTGTTGCCAGTGCTTGTGTTACTCAGCTCTTTTGGTTTAGTTATGTCCTAGATTCTAACTAATAAGATGAAGAGAAAATATTAGTTTTAATTTAGGAGGAAAAAAAATCTTTTTCTCATGAGCTTGGACACAATCCTGTGTAACATCCTCTAGGTGACCCTGCATGTGATGGGGGGTGGACTGGATGATCTCCAAAGGTCCCTTCCAACCTTAACAATTCTATGATTGCAAAAGCATGAAAATGTTACTCTGCAAGATGGCGGGGGAAAAGGTAAATAATTAAAACCTGTAACTATGCTTTTAACATGAAAGCCAGACTTCTGAACATTTTGATTAGCCATCTTGAACATGTAAATTCCACTGAAAGTCTCATTGAATTAACTTTATTTCATGTTTTTAAAATTTACAGTGAGAAAAACAGTAATACTCCATGTGTTGGCTGTGCTTTCGAGGTTTTTTCTTGAGAGTAAAACAGGAGAGTTTGAGAATCTCTTCTTAGGCCTCTTCATTAGTAAGGCAAATAATGATGATGATAATCTTGGATTAGAGACATTGCAATTGATGTGGTTACAGATAGGATCTTCATTTAGTTTGAAGGTAGGCTGAAGGGCAGATACAAAGATGCAAAATAAAATAATATTCTAGATTTTAATGCCCTGAACATAATCTAGATCATCATTTTTCAGTTTTAGATTAAACTTCAGGTACAGTTCAAATCGCCACTGTAGTTGGCAGTGTTGCAGGGGAGATATTTTAATAGTACTTCTATCTCAAATATATTTGCTGGATTACTTTGTGGACAAACAGTTCTTATCCTTTCTTTCAAATACCTATTCATGTATCTAATATTCTTCACCCCCATGTTTCCAACAATATCCAGACATGACTCAATACCTTTGAAAACTTGAGGTTAAACTGGGTGTCACGTGAGCACAATATGATCCACAGTTACACTACAGCTGTCCCAAAAGTTTCCTGCTTTAATGAGACTCTCCACCCTCATTTACCATCATTTCAGTAATAACTGAATTAGCTAACAGAGAAGAGAGAAGGCAGAGGCCACTTACTTATCCCCCCCTGTTAAAGTTCTCAGTTTGAATAGTCGTTCAGGAAACATGCTGCCAGGACATTACTTTCTGCAAGCTGCATACTGTTTCTCCATGTCTTATTCCATTGATCTTAGTTTGGCAGTGTCATAAATCTGTGATACTCAGAATAATCCTTTTATGTATTTGATGATACATTACTGTAGATGTTCAGTACATTTCTGATGTACATTACACCAGAAAGAAATTTCATATGCTCAGGATAAGGATGCAAATTACTATTTTTATTTAATAAAGACAGATGGTTGAGACTGGCACTAATTTTATCTTTTATTACCAATTAATACATGAGAACTTGAAGTACATCCTGCTTCCATACCAGGGAATTTGGCTCACCCTGTAAGAAGGAAGACATATCTTTTTTTGCATGTGTGTGTGGACTTTAAATGTTAGTTTACAAAGACATTTGAGTCAAAAGGCCAATTTTGTCCAGAAGATGTTTTAAAATCTTTTTAAAGAAGCCTTTAGGGTATTCAGTCAAAACAGCCAAGACAGACCCGTTCCAGAAGCCAGCTGGGTGTTATGTGTGCAGGAACCCTTTGGGGAGAGCTGCCCAGCTACCTGTATGGTTCCTCTGCTACACATAACTTGCTTTGTGCATTAAAACACATTATCACAACCTCTAATGATTTACAAAGAACATGTGACACACCAACAAATTTGTTAAAAAAGTCCCCTGAGTTGGCGCTATAGGTAATTTTCCATGATAAAATGTATGTAATTCATGTGAGAGGTACTTTTACTACTTTCTGGTGCTTCTTTGCGGTGCTGTGGCCTTGTTGATCTCACTAATAGAATCCTGATGTCTTGCTATATTTTGGGTCTTTCTTTATCACAAATAAATTTCATTAGATAATTTGTTTGTAGTTTTAATATATGCCACCATTTTTTTGGTTTTGTTGTTTACTGCATTTGATTGATTTGGACTACATAGCAAGGAAAAATGAGTGAATCAATCTAAAGTCTTTGCTAGAGGAAGGAACCAAGTGTTGACAGGATGGCTGATTTCAGCCCAGAATCTTCTTTGCACAGAACATATTTCATAAAGCAAAACTGCAGTTCGTGTTTGTTTGTTTTGGGGTTTTGTTCCAAGTTTCTTGAAAGGAGATGATCCTTAAATGAAAAGAAAAACTAGGATGTGTTTCCATAAACTTCTTATGAGAAATGCTGTGATAACAAGGCACCAAAAGAGCAAACTAAATCTGGAGCAAAGAAGCTGAAATCAATGCGCACATATTAAAAGGAACAGAGTTGGGTCCAGTGATCTTTGCAGCCAATATTCATTGCTACAAAGAAATTGAGGTTTGTGTTGTTCTTATGAGATAGTTTTCATAGATTTTTGCCTTGCTGTAGTTAGTAACACATTCTACTTCTACATTCCTGTCTGAACTGTAACCTTGCACTTCTAGAAAATCAGATTTTGGGGGAATCTGTATTATTGATCAAAGCTTTATTTTGGACTTTCCTTCCAAAGCTGCAAAGGCCTGGTTGAGACTATGGGCCTGTCTTATGGTGCTCTTACACTGTGACTGTGGCTTGCTGGCAGATGGTCACGTATATCATGCAATAAGGCTTCAGAAAAGTAGTAATCTGCTTTTAGCTTTTATCCGATTTTTTGTCCTCTGGAGTAAACAGATAGTAATATAAAAATCATTCTAATGCCTAGAAAATCATGGTTGTTTCCATTCTGTTCCAACAACAGTTCTTTATTCTGTTCAGTAAGAAAGCTTTCTCTGTGCTTAATATGAAGAGAAGTAATGCACTGTTGGATGGTAGTGACAGAAGAATTAGCGTTCCATGTTTCTTAAAGAACATGGTGGAAGAAGAAGTTGTTCATGAGAAGAACTGCATGTGCTAGAAAACTTCCTGACTGCTACCGATGAATGATTTTGCAACAGTTAAAGCAGTGGAGCTCCACAGGAGCTGGGTAGCTAAAGCGTTAGAAATCCAGCTTTGTCTCACTTGACCTCCGCACTTGTTGCTTAGAAAGAAATTGTTTATGTTTTTTTTTTTATTGCATAACAGTAAATCAGGCTTATATGCAATGTTTATCTGTCATAGTTAAAATACTGGCAGCCCAAAATATATTCCATTTATTTAAATTGTGAAAATGTAAAGAACTTCTAAGCATAGAACACTTATGTGTATCAAGCAGTGCTGTTATGCAAGAGAAAAAAAAATATGTGAATTATGTGGTCTTATCATTATGTTATGACAGAGACACATTTCTTGGTTCTTTTAATAATGTATATTTAACAGTAGTTTTAGATGGAACAGCTGAAGAAGCCACAATATAGTAGAACTTCTGGGGGCAATATTTATAGCTATCTTTACTTCCAGAAAGGAAATTATCTGGAGTCACAGTTTTAGTGGAGACAGCTGTTGAGAAGCTCTCGTTGGCTTTTGTTTATCAAAAATGTAGTACACTATATCCAGGCAATAAAACTAGTTATAAATCTGACTCCTTATAACAGAATGTCATGTAACGTTTCCATCAAACCTGAATCTTAATAGCTGAGTTAAAGTTCCCATATTTTTAACAGATTGCTTGATATGTTTCCTTATTTAATCATAGGCAAAGAGATATATTGCAACTGCGTGTTCTTGCAAGAACTTAAGACAGTAAACCGTGACCTAGTCTTCACAGGGTGGGCTCATGGCCTACAGACCTGATAGATACTTAATGTAATTCTCAGTTACAGGGCCAGGAAAGTCCCTTTCATTTCCCGAGGACATCAGTAAGGGCATTTGAGCTGATATAACTCCTCTTTTCAGACTCTCTCTTAAATGTGTGATGGTATCGTCTTAACTGCTCCAGTCTGTCCTACAGGAATAGGGGTTAAAGCATTTCATAACTAAGATGAAGAAAATGCTACAAGAAGCTGTGCCAAACTCTGTCCTGCCATTTCTGGTTTCACTGGTATAAATGTTGTAACAGGCTCCTTTAATTAAGGCTCCTAACTCCTTTAAGTTTGCTCTGGCCACACACAAAAAAAAAACCAAACCAAAACAAAGCTCTGCTTTAAATTTCCTAAAAGGTAATTGCAGAACCAAACTCCAACTTCAGTTGATTTATTTTGCATTGCTTTTGATTTAATGTGCTTTGTGTGCATAGAGACATACTTCTGTTCTTATTCTTACTCTATTGTGATTTATTATGCGTTGATGAGATTCTGTTGTAGACCTTGGAGGCTTTTCCAAAGACAAGAAGTTCAGCTGTCATGTTTTTCCTGCAATGATTTATGTCTTGTGTATTGAAGTTATTTATCAGAACTATTAAATAGAGCATCTAAACTCATAATTAAAAAAAAAAAAAGGTGTTATTTGCCTAAGAATGGTCCCAAGGCTGCAATCAAAAAAAGGGGCCTCATTTTGCTAGTTAGTGTATTAGTTTTGTAAAGATACTGCTTCTTCATTATTTTTCACTGGACATAAAACAGGATTCAGCAACTTAATGCATTTTACAAATCCCAAACAAAAGGTAGAGTCGTCTCCGAGGACCTTTCATCTGCAGAAGACCCTCTCCGTTCTTTTTTATTATTATTATTGACTACCTGCACAAGAGAACACACTTTTCCCACATTCTGTTTTGCCAAATTTATTTATGGCCTCTTTGTTTCAAGAGGAGGAATCTACCAGTAGCCAATACGAGGGGCTTTCACCTGCGGATCCGATTCCAGCAGCCCCAGCCTGCCGGCCTTCTGCCGACTCTTGTCTCTGCAGCAGGAGATGTCTGTTTTTAAGGCTACTGTAGAAGGAGAAGCTTAATTGGACTATGTTTGCCTGAGGAAGGGGAATTTTATGAGTAGTCTTAATGAGGTTGAATTGGTTGACTTTTTAACAGTATCCGTTAATTAGTATCTTTTAATAGTGTGTTTTGGAGAATCCAGGACAAAAATTCTGTTTACAGTTAATTTCTTAAAATCACAGGAAATAAACATAAAAAAAATGTTAACAGCAGTGCTACCATGTTGAAACAGCAAAGCTAGTCCTAAAACTTTGAAGGTTTCCAGTAGTTTTGCTGAATGTCCTCCATGAGTTCAGGTAAATGTCAAGTGCCTGAAACATTCATTTTTTTGACAGAAATTTTATTATATAAGTTCAGATTCTAGTCTGACATGAAGGAGGTAAAACAATGTGTACAAGTTGATAAAAATGTAATGGCAGAGTTTTGTACAAAGCTTGGTTATCTGAAACAAATCTAGTTAAAATAATGCTAGTGAAAAGGACCATACCCTACTAGCTTATATCTTTTAAATTACCAATGTGTTTTTTTGTTGGTGGTGGTGGTTTCCTTTTATACATTTTTTTCTTTTTAACCAGAAGGTGCCAGTGGATACAAGCAGACAGTACAGGCACTTGCACTTTTATAGCTGAGTTGATTGTGGCTGAGAAGAAAATTTGTAAAATTGGAACATCATGAAGAACTGAAAGCTTTTTGTTGCCCACTGAGTTTTCAGTGTGGTTGAGGGCACTGAAAACATATTTTCATATTTTTCACATATGTAAAAATGAGTCCCTTCCTGAAGTGATGCCCTCTCATAGTGTGTTCTGGGCTGTGTGGATTTGGGCCAGCTGCTGGTCACTTACGGAGAGGACTGCTGAAGGAGACGTGCTGATGGTCTGACACGCAGCTAGGGAGCCTGATAGAGCTATTCTGCCTTTCCTCGAGGTTGATTTTTTTTTCAGGATTAATTAGACTGTTTCTGGTTTGCTGTTCTCCCAGAAGAGTGTTGGAGACTTAGTCTGGGCAAGCTGTGTTACCAGTTCTCACCATCATCCCCCTTTGGCTGCTGCGTAGCGCTGCGCTAAAGGTATCAGTGCAGGTTCATGTTCTTTCTAACGCCATCCAAATTTATCTAGCACACGGTTGTCACTGGGCGATAAGGACGCATTTAGGTGGCAAATTCTGTGTTATATATTACAAAAAGTAGTGCTCTTCACAAAGATAATGTAAAATGGACACCTTTTAGCAACATTTAAGTTACTTATTTGGTGGGATGTGTTTATTAATTGTATAGCATCTGTTATAATGCCCTTGTCAGGGTGAATCAGCATGTGCAGTTCCGGGATTAGATAAATGCAGGAAAGAAGCCATCTGTATTGAATTATATAAACTGCATTGTACTTAACCGGACAGTTACGTGAGGATGTGTTTGCAGGACTGTGGTTACCTTTCCTTTGGAAATTGTTTTTCTCAGAGTATTTGCCAATCAAATAGAAAGAGATTTATAATCTATAATTAAATATTAGCAACAACTGAGTATTAAGGAAGGAGGGCATCGTAATAGATTCTTATTACTCTGATCAAGTAGAACATGTTGAGGCAAACAAAGGATCATTTCCAATTTAAAACATATTTTTAAATGATTTAGCATGAGTTATGATAATAAGTAAGATTTGCTGTACAGAATAGTGTATTTATTCTAGAATGCTATAAAACAGTGTTCTATCACTCTGTGCTTTTGACTCAACTCACACAGATAATATGTTTACATGATATCAGACTTATTAGGGAGGTTGATTACTTCTTTTAATAGTGTTTTCATTAATAGTTTATTGTCAAGCTATTGCTTGTGTTTCGTCTCAGAGGAATGCATGCTGCAACTCAATGCTCTTCAAAAACCGAATTAAACTGAATGGAAGAAGTAACCAGTAAGGATGTTCTCTTGAGCATTCATTCTTACCATGATGAATGATGCTTGTTTTTCTCTTCTCTTTAATTAGAATGTTTCTACGTTTGCCAAAGAAAATGTTGGAATGCAGACAAAAATTGAAATTATAGGAACAGGCCTTGATGTAATAGCTTATTTGTAAAGGAAACACAACTTGTTTTGTATTTTATTGAAACAGGAAGTTCAGAACCCCAGTACACACAAGTACAACAAATTCTCAGGTGCTCTTGAGTCATCTGTTGTTGGAAGGCTTCCCCTTGATTTAGTTTTAATCTTCAATTAACAAAAGGAAGGAAATTACATACAAATTTAGTTTTAGGTTATGTGTAAAGCTCTCTATGTTGCTTTTTAGTTATCACCCTGATGTGCATATTTGTGTGTACATCATATTGGCACTACTGGAATAAATGTGAGTGAAAATATTCAGTTTTTTATGAGCATAAGAAACTTCATGTGTTTCCTTAAAAAAAAAAAAAAAAAAAGTAAAGCTTGCCTAATCAGAATACTCAGATTTTTACTCCTTCTAGTCATGCCATGCCTGACTTCATTCAGCTTTACTGCTCGCAGGAAAAGTAATTATCTGTAATGGGGTGATAATTGATAAAACTGCTATTTAAGTTTGTTCTGGGTTTATTCATTTTTTAATTGTCATGTTTGTTTGTAATAATAAGGCTGCTATACAGCAGAGAAGAGCATGGCAAAACCGTGTAGTTCTCTTCAGCTGTGAGATCTTTAAAAGGCACTTGGGAGTTTGGGTAGAAGCCTTCGCTTACCCCTTCCTTCAGAGGCCTGTACGACACAGGCCTTCTCTGAATGAGAAGGATTTTACTGAATTCCCTCCAAATCCCATCCATGCTGTTCCTGTGTTTAACCCCAGAAGTACCCCAGTGTTGCACGGTGAATTTTCCTTTCCCCGACAGCAGTCTGAGCCGTCTGATGTCTTGCAGCTCTCCCAGGACTGGACTCTAGGATAAGGATGAGTGCATTAGCGCTTTAATCTGTAATGTCCTTCTGAGAAAGAACTCCATGGGTAATGGAGTAACTGTCATACCAACTCCTAAATTTTAAAGTTAGAATATCTTTAAATTTAAAATAGACACATGATCCAGTGAGTACACAGGATACTTTTAAACCTTTACCACCATACACAGGACTATCTAGATTAAAAATGTTATTTTTAAAAAACCTCTAAGTATTGTATATATTTAGCATAGAAAGTATAGTATATTTAGAGCAGTCTTCTTATGATGTTAAACAAATAAACGGTGCTTACATTAGGGCAGTTTATATTGTTTTATGACTAACATTGTGCTTCTGTTATGCCCACCTTTTTCCACCTTTTAGTTGGAATTCTGGATCACAATGGAGCTATAGACTGTAAATATTTGTTTTGAAGTCTTGTGCTAGACAACTGGTGTATTTTTTTTCCCCACAGGGCATTATTGAACATTTACATTTTATCTAAGTTATCCAGTGGTTTGACTAAAAAGTAACTAGTAGTTTTGCTTGAAGTCCATGTCTGTTTCTGTGCTTCAGAGTATTAAGCACTGAGCATCTACACTCAAACACCCAGTTGTTTATAGTTTTTGTACAACACTTGCTGAGTTTCCTGTGGTCTTCAATTTGAAAATGTTTCCTTATGCAATTGGCAGCCTCTTGAAAAGGCCTTCTACTCTTACTAACACAATTCACATAAAATCCATGAAAGTAGTAGTCTCACTGTCCTGCATAGTTCTTAGATGAAGAAAAACGTCTGGTCTACCTAACACGAAAACATGACTGAAAGAGTAAGCGGAATATAGGAAAAAAAGAGCCCAGAGAGGAAGGCAGGGTCAGTGATTTCACCTACCAGCTTTGCCCAGCTGCCATGAGGAGTCACCAAAACTCCGCTATGGAGTTAATCACATTATACTTGATTTTCTCAAAATAAACAGCAGGAACATGTTTTGTGTGTATTTTATAAAAATATTACTTAAAAAAAGTAAGAAACCCACTGTTGAATAGCAGTTAGAAGGACCATCTTCATGCCGTTGTAGATCTACGCTGATAGCCTCACCTATAAAGTCACTTTTTAATTTTATCTTCAGTAAGATAAGGTTCTGCAATTAATACAGATATAAGGTCATTCAAATTAATATTGCTGCATTATATTTGTATTTAAAAAAATTGCAAGATCTGTTTAGCCTAGAAATGAGCAATAGAAAGGAAGCAAAGAACGAAACACTGCTAACCTTTACAGAGAAAGGTTAATACATTTTAAAATACCAAATGCATTTGAAATCCTAAACCTCAGTAAGATTATATTCTGAACAAGTCACATACTAAAATGGCTTTCCCTTCTTTTTGGCAAGGGCAGCTGAGATGCAGAAGAGAGCAGAGAAGGGTGAGTTAACGTGTTGCACCTTCTGTTTGGTGTATCAGCTCACAAGTGGCAACTCCCCAAAATAGGAGCTGAAGTCAGTTATTTGTAGAAGGGAAACATTTGGCACCACTCACAAGTGATCATTATGGTTTGTGAAATATTTTTCAATTTGTTAAATTCAACTTGAAAAATCCTCTGGTTTAAACGGAGAAAAACAAGAGAGGAGAGAATAAATGTAGTGTCAGGTACTCTGCCTTTTTCCCACCAACTTTTATGTCATTGAAGTACACTATATTTACAGCATAAATCTTTTTAATTCAGCTATACAAAAGACCATCACAGATTTCTGTCAAACATATAGTCAAAGTTTGTTCTTTTGCAATCTTTGATTTATAGTCATGCTAGAAGTTACAAAAGTTCATGAAAAGAATCTTCAAATAGAAAATGTTAGTCATGTGCTTTGTTTAGTGCTTAGGAAGAGATGCTCTCAAAGAACTGTTTTTCCTGAATAAATGTCATTTAAAATGGTTGATTAAAAACCATCTAGTAGAATATTGTCCATCTTAAATACTTTTTCTTTTTCTATAAAATATTGTGTGCTGGCAGCACCACTTGTTGCTTTAGCATAGGAGATTTAAATGACTTGACTTTTGATACTTCCTATGGACTCTTGTAACTTAAGAGACAGATTAAGTCAAGGAGACATGTTACTGCACACAAATACATACCATTGCCAAGGAATACTAATCAGCAAAATCTCTGATCAGAAGTAATAGTAGTTCTGTCAGGAGTTTTCAGAAGTAAATTAAATCTGCTATGTGCTTTATATATACATACATATAAATATACACGTATGTATATGTATATATATTTGTAACTAGTGGCATTAAGACTTGCATTCATTTGGATGATGCCAGGTTATCAATCTATCTGAATAATTTTCTTCTCAGGCAATTTTAAAGATTTTTCTGTCACTTGAACATTAATGCAGTTTCAGGTGATCCTTAGTTTGTATTTCAAAAATGAATAATTCCCTGCTACTTATCCCTGTAGTGCATGAGTTTCACTGGAAATAGGAAAGGTTATATATACATGTTAATGCAATAGTCAGGTTTTCTGCTTTACCCTGCATCTTTTATAAAATCTTTACCCTCATCTTTTATAAATGATTTAAGAATAACAAAAAGCCTTTAATCACTTACTCATCACTTTTTTTTTTTTTTAATAATGTGATCTGTTGTACTTTGGGTGCTGAACAGAAGTATTTTACTTTTTCTCTTTATGAGGAAATATTTTAGGCTGCCCTACTGAGATGTAGGCATTTTTGCTCTGTTCAAACTTAAAAAAAAAAGAAAGAAAAGCAACTTTTTTAAAAGTAATTTGCTGATGCCTCTCTTTTAAAGCCAAGTCTTTTTTTATTGGTCTCACTGAAGCATATCAAGAAAGATTGAGAAAAGTCAATCCTATGAAATTTGATGGAAAAAGACCCGACTGTGTTCAAGCTTTGACATACTTCATAAAGCTGTTGAAAACTAAACCATGAAAGCCAGATTTATGACCTTTTTTAAAAGTTATTTGTAGATTCCCAAGACGATTGTGTTCCCATCACTTACTGCAGCCTTTAAAACTCAAATGACGCTTAAAAATATTCATGTTTGGCACACATTGAGTTACTGCTGGGCGTTGCAATGGCACTCAGATAAACTAAAAGAGTAGAGGGAAGAATCTACTCTGTGTTCGCTTAAATCTGTGTAGTTTGCTGAGTGAGGCAGAGGAAAAGGACTTATATATTCATATTTTAAAGATAAAGCATGGCCTTATTTTTAATGTTAAGATTACTTTTATGGTGAGTTAATACAATTGTTTGGGGAAAGAGCCTTTAGGGAGCATCTGTGTAACCCTTCACATTTGCCAGGCTTTTCCTTTCAACAAGATCGTGGTTTTGTTATTGCTGGAATAGAAAACCCTTTTATTTATTGAAGCATTATTCATCTGCACTTTGCCAGGTATAGCAAATCTGTTGACAGCACGGGATTTATCGTTTGCATTAAAAGGCCAGTGGAAGATTTTGCCTTGCCCCTAAACCACCAAAACAAAAGTCATTCTTGGAGCTTGCTGCACAATATCCTGTGTTGATTAAAAAGAAAGCTGGACTTTCCAGTATCTCATAAGTCTAAGGTGGTTAAAATGAGGCTGTCCTTTTCTATGTATTTTATGCCATGTATTCTATGTATTTTATACTTCCATGCCTAGTATCTTGACTGTATGTAGTGTTTAACTATAGAGCGTATCAAGTTGTTTTCGATTAATTGTGGCACAAGGTTAGCTGATGGAATTTCTCTTTAAAAACAGTATTTTACTGATAAAATGTACTTAGTTGGGAATGTGCTATGTTTCTGTGTAAATGCAGGAATGTTCATGACACTCTCTGTTTCTTCTGTAATTAAACTTTGCTGCTTACTCATTAACACTTCATCTCTTAAGATGCTCCAATGAAATGAGTGAGCTATTTAGGGTTTTTAAGAAAAAAATAGCTTTTTGTGGTTGGCAGAGTCGAGTAAGTCTAGAGGATGCTGTACATAAATCATAGGCAAATGGTTTCAGCATAGAGGGATAAATGCCAACATGTTATATTCCTCATTGCTGCCATGTGGGAATGGACCTTGAGGGAACAATAAGGTAAATTGCAACAGTTATCATAAAAAAAAAGATTAATTTAGTTGAGGTAATTATTGTTCTGCAGCTAAAAAATCAAATTAAAAAATGCATTGCATACCTAACTTTTACAACTTTAATTCATTAAATATCCCTATTACATCTGCCAAAGGTGATTCCTTGCTTACGTGTGGCTGCACCAACATAGGCCAGTAATGCAGAGCGATGGGAATGGATGGCAGAGCGAACCTGTTAGTGCTGCAAACCCACCTTGCACATCTCCATTTCGGTGCTCGGGGCTAGTTTGAGGCTGGTCCCGTGAACTGAGTGGATCTCCTGCTTAAATCTCCTTGGAAAGGAATCCAGTCTGTGCACTTGAAGACTGCACCACAGTGTGAACCCAAACAAGGTTGGGAGCAGCCAAGAGATTGGTTCTAAAGTCCCACTCCCGATCTTGAACTATGCAAGTGTCTTTTATGCTGAAGGTTATGAGGCTGTGACCTGCAAGAATAGCTCTTTGTAAACATGTCCATGTGTGTGCTGTGTACCTTTTAAAGTTGTGAATGGTTTTCTAAGGCAAATTATTTGGAGGCTGGCGTTTGTATGTTAGTTCAACTGTGTTTGTTCAATTCCCAGCTGTCTGAATGAAGGAAAGAATATCTGACTTCATATCCTTTTTTAAAGGAAAGGAACTTGCATACATTTCACAGAATCACACAGAATCACAAAATGGTTGAGGTTGGAAGGCACCTCTAGAGGTCCAACCCCCCAGCAGGGACACCTAAAGCACGCGGCACAGGGTGGCATCCAGGCCGGTTTGGAAGATCTCCAGAGAAGGAGACTCCATGACCTCATAATAAAGAAGTTCTTCCTCACATGGAGATTAAACTTCCTGTGTTTCAACTTACAACTGTTACCCCTCGTCTTGTCACCAGCCACCATGGAGAAGAGCTTGGCCCTATCTTCCATACATTCACCCCTCAGGTACTTGAGCATGTTGATCAAATCTGCTCTCAGCCTTCTCTTCTGCGAGTAAACAGGCCCAGCTCGCTTAGTCTTTCCTCATAAGATACATGCTCCAGTCCTTTAATCATCTTTGTGGCTCTCCGCTGGACCCTTTCTAGAAGTTCAATGTCCTTCTTGTACTGGGGAGCCCAGAACTGCACACAGTACTCCAGCTGCAGTTGCACCAGAGGTGAATAGAGGGCCAGGATCACCTCCCTCGACCTGCTGGCAATGCTCCTCCTGATGCAGGCCACAATCCCTTTGGCCTTCTTGCCTTCTTGGCCACAAGGGCACATTGCTGACTCATGGTTAACCTGTTGTCAACGAGGACTCCCAAACGCCTCTCTGTGGAGCTGCCTCCCAGCAGGTCAACCCCTAATCTGTCCTGGTGCCTGGGGTTATTCCTCCCCAGGTGCAGGACCCTGCACTTGTCCTTGTTGCACCTCATAAGGTTCCTCTCTGCCCAGCTCTCCGTTTAAAAACTTAGCTGGAGAGTCTCACCAATAGTGTCGCCTTGCCTGTTCGCATGTAAAGATTTCTTTAAAGAACTTCCTTTTCCTTTGCAAGAGCAAGTAAATACTTCAGAAAAAAAAATGTTAAATTATGTTTGCAAATTGAAGTACTTAATTCTGTGGAGATTTTCATAGATTGCTAATTCTGCACACACAATCTCGTTGAGGTGCATAAAGACAAGGTGGAAGGAAATGATCTAAGATTTAAGAAATGATCTGAAACAAATGCAATGGAATTGAGTAAGAAAATGAACAGAACAAGGAGAAATAATTGCCCACAAAAATGAAAAATTCAATTTACAATATTTTGGTCAAAAAAACAAGTAATTATTTTAGAAGATCCAAAACAGAATATGTCACCTATGTCATATTCTGTTGAAATATACCTGAAATACTTAAACTGTTCCCAGCATACAGAGCATTGGTAGGGCTGCAGCTAGAGTATTGTGTCTAGTTTTGGGCACCACACTTCAGGAAAGATGTGAATCAACTGGAGGGAATCCAGGGGAGAATAACAAAGTGATCAGAGGTCTAGAAAACATGACCCACAAGCAAGGATTGAAAGAACTATGTTTGTTTAGTCTAGAGAATGGAAGACCAAGGGGAGACATGATAACAGTCTTCAAATATTCAAAAGGTTGTTACAAAGAGGAAGAGAATAAATTGTTCTCCGTATCCCTTGGCACTAGAACAAGAAGTAACAGACTCAAAAATGTTAGGTTAGATACTAGGGAAAGCTTTCTAACTGTGAGAGTGTGCAGGCAAAGGCACAGATTGATATGGAGTTCAGAATTTCTGTCTTTGAATCTTTTTAGGTTTCTTGGAGTCTTGCCACTTGTAGTAGTACCTTTAGTGGTAAACCAGAATGATACACGGCACAAAGTGATATGTGGCACGCTCATGTACCACTTCAGAGTGATATAAGGCAGAGAACAACTATATCCCTTTTAGAGCTATTTGTTATGGTTGGTAATTATTTGCAGAATTTAGAGCTCAATTTGCAATCACAACTTGCAGTTTTGTCACTGCCTGACAGTTGAATTTAATTCTCTTGATAGAAGACAAAAACAAAGATGAATAAGTTATTGAGGTATTTCTGAAGGAAGGTTTAAACTTTTTCTTATCCAGAATAATCCTACTTTAACTAGTTTATAATGCAATGATTTTTTAATTTCAAAAAGAATTAGTTTGTATTGAAGCCAAGGGCAACAAAATTTAATTCAGTAACTTTTGGATTTAGAAACAAATAGCCACAATAAAATGACCACACCTTAAGAGTGTTTTTAAGTGATATATATTATACTATATATATATATATAAAATATATTTATATAAAAATATATCCTATTATATAGGTAGGAGCTGAAATATAGCTCCTTGATTTCAATGTGTCATTTTCAAAGGTCCTTTTAAAGACTTTACAAAAAAGGTTTTGTTTTTTTTCTATTAATCTATAGATGATTATTTTGATATTACATAGTATTTAAAAATAGTTCGAGTTTCAGAGAACAAGTAAACTAAAGTAAAAATAAGTGAATTTGTTATCATTTTTCCTGCAAAAATTTGCTATGCCAGAAGAAATTGTTCAAACATCTTCCAGTATAATTTTGAATATCTGCCAAACGGTAGATTTATTTGCCAAACATTTTCATACAGTATTCCCGCTGGGACTTAGTCTTTCAGAGAATAAATTGGTGAAATTAGCTCTTCTTATCAGTCTATGGGATTTGAGAGAAGCAAGCTTGTCTGCCAACATATAGTAGAAAGGAGCAATATTAGCTAAATTGTCTGCATTTTAGCTTTCTTCTCTTCATCTTGGCAGGAAACATGTGAAGGACTATGGAGAGGAGGGGAAGAAACTGTGTTTTGTAGAAACTTCCAGATAATACAGTCTTTAGTGTTTGTCATTTATCTTTCTTTTACATTTTTTTTCCTAAGAACAAAATGGGAGGACTTCTTTTTTCAGGACCAAATACTCCACTCTATCTTTTAAATCTGTCTCTTTTTTCTTCTGCCTCCTACGAGTGCAAAAGTCCCTTATTGCTAAAACATATCCTGCGCTTGCCTGTACATAATCTCCATTTATGTGCACATGCTGAGGTGATGAGGTAGCTTTATCAAGCATTGAAAAAGTGCATTCTCAGTTTGGTCTACTGGAGGGCCTATGGTTCTCAAATTTGATGTGGAGCTCTTATTCTAGCTAAATGCTGTTAATAAAAGTGTGGTTTCAGTAGATATAAGTAATTTTCATTAATGTTTCAAGTTGAGTTATGTTCAGAGAATGCAACCCATCTCTATCAGTTATAAATGTATTTCATGCCAAGGTGGGGAATGACATTGCTGCTATTCACATAAATATACTTACCTAGTTACTTGTATAGTTTGTACCGCTCGGACTGAGGAATCCATGCGATGCCCCATTAATTTAGGCAAGATTCTTCAAAGGCAAAGGCTATTTCTTTGTAAAACAACTTGTTGAATGATCTTGTATCTGACCTTCAACAGGCTCTTTTATGCTGGGGAGCACCAGATTATTTATCTAGTACAGCATTTCAGTATAATTTGAAATTAAAGAATTTAGTGAATATTATTTCAACTGTTAATATGTTAAAAAAATAACAGCAGAGTGCTAAAATAAATTGGAAAAGAAACCAAACTAAAATGGTGACCTGTTAATTTAGGTAGAAAATGCATGTCATACATTGTTACTGCAAAAAGTAGTGTTGCTATTTGATTAGCCACTTCCATTCTTTTAATAAAGCTGACATTTAGAAAGATGAGGAGCGCTGCTCTCCCTCGTGCTGCCGGGGAGCTGCGGCTCTGTTGGCTCAAAGCCCCTTGATCCCCGTCGGGTCCTGCAGGTTCTGCACATTCCTCCCTGCAGGGTACCTGCGCTTGCAGGAGTCCGGCCACTGCGCTGTGCTCCCCTTCATCAGAAGCAGCCCCGTACTTCATTTCTGTGTATGCCTCTGAGCCCTTGATCTTCAAATGTACATAGGGCTCCACATATGTGTTTTTCTTTGAAATTTTTACTAAGTGACGGACTGTCTGGGAATACACATGGCGATGTAAGAGTAGCGTTTGCCACCAGTGCGGCAGCTTGTAGATGTACCAGTGTTGTAGCTCATCTTGAATATGTTGGTCTTTTTATAGCTGAAAACATACATGTTACTGGTACAACATATTTACCTGTAATAAAATCATGCAGATATTAAAATCTTAGACATTAAGATTTCCCCAACGACATGACCCAGCAACATCAAATGGATGTACTATTTTATGTGCAACTTTCTTGTTAAATTCGTAAAGACTTTTTAAGTTGTATCAATTTCTTTTTTTTTTGACATTTAATAGTTGCAGAGTGATGAATTAACTCATAGACTTTATTTTTTTTTCTGTCTGATAAAAATGGACAATTTCTCATCAACTTCAAATGAAATAACACTTGGTCTTCAGATATAAGCCATAAAATATACAATCTTATGTCTTTTAACTTATCTCTGAAAATTTATCTCCTGCTGTTTGTATTTAATAAACTGTATTTATTATTTTTACGAGAAGCAGTAACTAAGATTTGGTTAAAACTTTCCATATGTTCAGCAAATACTTCATATGAAAATAGCCTAAATAGGTATCAGTAAGGTTTCCAACATTATATATTATTAGCCATCTATATTAATCACTCAGCAAAATGCTAAGAATAAAATAAAATTTTGAAGTGTATTTTTGTGGGTTTATTTGTCTCTAGTTAATAATAGAAAATAATTATTATATTATTAACATATTATTTATGGTACTATATTATTAATTACCATAATGGCCATTTAAATTTTTAGACATGTATAGATATTACAGATGGCTTTATTTTATATAATATGTTCAAAGCAAATATTTCACAATTTGAATTATAGACTACAAATACATTTTCTATTAGATTTACTAATTCACTATCATATTTTCAATTAAATTCTCATGAGGAATTATTTTTCTAATTGCGTTTTAGCCTGGAAATGTCTTCATGTGCCACTTTGTGGAAGTATGCCGGAAACTGTGTGCTTCATAGGACACAGACAGTTCATAGGACACAAAGTTTCTTTGTGAAAACATTTCCATGTGCATTCTGAAAAAATTGCTTTCTTATACAATGTATTGCATGAATTCAAAATGGATAGATATTCAGATATATACCCGAAGGGAAGAAGCCACATAATTCAAAAAGTAAGATTTTTTTAATAAAAAAAAGCCTAAAAATAGCCTAAACTAACATTTTAAAACAAGTTTATTTTAACTGTCATCCAATATAATATTTCCATAAAATCTTAAGCTAAAACATTATTTTACTTAATGATGACGAACTTTGTACACATCCCTTCTTGTTCATAAACCTAACTTTTTCATGCAGAATTAAAAAAGAAGGTGAATGGAGAAGTGGTTGATGTCTTGATAAAACAGATGATCTCTGATCCTGTTCACTTGCTGCTGTAATTTGGTCCTGATTTGACAAATTATTACATCTTTTGGGAACTTAATGCTATTTCCTAAGACTCATTAAAAGGTCCCATCCTTCTCCATCCATATCTGAACTTTTGTCCTTGTTCCTGTGCGCAGCCACCGGGATTTTATCTGTGTACATTTTCATTACACTCCAGACAAAGTTGTAGAGTTTGTTTAGTAAATGGTGTTTGGGTTGGGAGAGTGAGAACCAGAATCAAAACTGAATGGGTGGATGGCGAAGTCTCAATGCATGTACAATGTAGGGTAACAAATTACACTATTTTGTTTCTGCTGCTGTTGTAATTTCTGAGCTGAATTATGGAAAAGTTAGAAATATGAGATTAACGTTTTCTACTACTGAAATACAAAAAGGAGAATAGTTGGTGAAATGTACTATTTTTGTAATGAGAAAAAGTTCTTTTTCTTTATCATAAATTCTCTGTAAGATTTAATTCTGGCAAGAGTGTTTTTTTTTCCATCTTAGACTCAAAGAAATGTCTACATTCATGATATTTTTTGACAGACACATCTAGGCATCTGGTAGGCATCTTCCTACCATCCATGAGGAGTAAATCTCTTGTAAGAGGTTTATTTTTTCTATCCATCTGCTAAAAAGCATAATTAGAAAGGAAAATTGCCATCACTGCCTCATACCATAGCAGGCAGCAGTGCCATCTGTAAAAATACAGACTGACACTATTGTAGTTATAACTACCAGTTGATACAATTTGTGGAAATAATTGCTTTTGGGGTCTGAAATTTTCCCAGGCTTGGGCTCTGCTGAGGAATTATTTATTTATTTTTAAAAGCTTACACAAAATCCGTGTGGTTTCAAAGGGCTCGAAGCGCTCCTGGAGTGCCGCGAGCTCTTTGATGTTGCAGAGGCAGCTGAGTCAATTCGATGGTAAGAGCCAGATTAGGCTGCTTAATTCCCAAACCAAACTCTGCACAGGCAGCTGAGGGGGGTCTCTTCAGCACCTGGGCAAGGATTTCTCTCCGATTAATGAGCCAGGAGGCAAAGTTAACTTGTCAGTGTACCCCATGAGTCGCATGGACTTCAACGCTATCCATGTTTCCAGCCCTGAGAAATGGGTGGCCCTTCTGTGCTCGAGCAAATCCAAGCACAGCTTGCCTGGAAAGCTCTGGAGGTGTCTCAGGTGCAGGAAAAATAAATATGAAGTTGCAAGCTGAAACTTCTTGCGGTGACATCGCACAGATGGACTGTATACTTTGTCTTATGCACTAATAATGCCCACAGATAGGAATTTTAAAGGAAATTTAAGAAATCAAGGACCATCTGAGTATAATATGAGCATTTCACTTTCTTGGGCTCTTAATCGAAATCAAATATAGCATAAAAGATGCTATTTGTGTACATCACCTGAGGCAAGTGTTCTTTTCTGCTGAAACTTTGCATATCCTGATTTGGTGGTTAGCTATGTGTGTTTTTGCCTTTAAAATTAATTTAATCCAAATGTTCTTCCTGTAGAAGGACAGACTGTACGCAAGAGCTTTCTTTACATACATACATACATACATACATATAAGTAAAGGCTTTCAGGGAAAATGTATGAAGAAGTGGGAATACAACTAGTCCTTTTAAGTCATATTCCGCCAAATGTGTGAAATAGCAGGATTGCAACAAGTTATACTTTGCATCTTCTCTCTAACACAAGTGCTGATTTTTTAAAATAACAATTTCTCAATCCTAATCATTTTAATTTTGAAATCTTTGTGTTACAGGCTGATAAAAAGTGTTGAGTCTTTGAATTAAAGCTGATTTATTTTAGATAGAGTAACACTAAAGTCTGTTGGTAATTGTTTTGCTTCTTTCAGTTGCAACTGGTTTATGCAAGTAGACAACTGCAGAGATGCCCTCTGTGTCAGACCAACTAAGATGGAACTGTATCTCTCATGAGGCTGTTTTGAGCTATTTCTGTGTACTGCATTCTTTCCTGTGTTGACCTAGCTTACACAGCACTTTTGTAGTTGCCTCATGATTGCAATATATGAAAACGAATGATCACAATCCCAGCAATACCAAAATCATGACACTGTCTTTCTACATCAGAGATTGCAAGCTGAGATTGCAAATTTTTGATCTAGACCCATTTTAAGACACTGACCATGGCCTCAAAGCCTAAAGCTCCCATCAGCAAGTGGTACATTTACAGATTCTGAATCTGATGCCACATATGAAGTCTGTACAGTACTTCCATGACATCGATCATCAAGTATTCCCTGTCCAGCAGCTGGGTATTTATAGAAGAACGTTCTGTGTACCTCCACCTGCAACTCAGGTGGAGGTAAAGGGTACATACCTGGTCCAAAATCTGAGGACTCTTTTATCAGAAGTGAGCGAGCCTTGGTCTTCTGAAGTCTGCAATATGGCTCTGCTTTGTTGCTCAACCGAATTATCTGGAAGCTCTTTGGCTGCAGTGAGGCAGGATTAGGTGTCTTTCATAAACATAAATTCACACAAGAATAGAGGATGTCTGGTTCTACTCGAGTGCTTTTGGCATACCTCAGCTGGAGCAGTCTCCGTAACCAGCTGCATTCAACAGGCAAAGAATCAGCTTTGATTTAGAGAGTAGTTGCGGAATTAAGGAGTTGAATTCTCTGCTGATTGAGGAAGATGCCAGAATTCAGACTAGGATTGGCTTGTTTCCCACACAGGGGACAATGGCACAAAGACCCCTGAGCTATAGCTCACATTGGCCCAAGCTTCACACTTCCCTGGTTCTTCAGCTAGCTGTTTTTAGGAGTGCTCAAGCAATTCCCTTTCACTTTTTTGTAAGGACATGTGAAAATGCTACAGAACTGCTTTGCTTCATAAACTTATGTAAACTGGGTGAAGACCCTTTCTCTGGCTGCACATCTCCTGCTAAGTTCAATATATTATCTTAACTGCCTGTGGTCTTACAGCAAGTTTGTGCCAGAACTGAGGAAGAGCTCACATATACTCAACAAATGATTTCCTCCACTGTTCCAGTTGCAGCTCTTCACTGTCTACAGTTTCTTATTCATCTGTGCAATGTAAATAGAAAATATGCAGAGTAGCCTTTTTTTCTGCTATGCGACTTGCTCCTATGTTTCTTTGTGATCATCTGTATAAAAAATGACAACTTCCGAATTCATGAAGAAAATAATTAGTTTTACTTTGGGTGGAGTTAAAACATATTGGCTATTAATTCCCTTATTTCCTCAAATACAGATCTGCAGGCTTCAACGTCATCTCTCAACAGGAAAATATCAGCAGAATCTCTTTGCAAGTCAGCCTGTGATGTTTGTATCACCTACCAGTCAGCCTCCCTGCCAAAAGCTGAGTGAACTTATACAGCTGTCAGGAGGAAGAACATGCAAAGCCTTACGACAGGCAACAATCTGCATAGGAGAATACCCAGGAAAGAAGTACCAGGAAATAAAACACATATCAGAAAAATGGATATTAGGTAAGAGCCTAAATTTCAATCTATATAAAACATTACAGAATATATATTCAAAAGTTAGCTATAAACATTACTAAATTGAGACTATAGAAAGAAGAGAATGGAATAGACAGTTGTTCCATTTTTAGGAGGATTGTCCCTATGGTAAGGACTTTCTGTTAAAACTATGATCACTTTTTTGCTGACCTTCGTTCTTACCATTGTAATTTTATCAGGAAGAATTTCATCCAAAGTGTTTTGAATTTATCTTTAGTATGATCATTCCACTTAGATTTCATGTACAGCTGAACAAACTAAGTTATGGGAAAACCCCTTGGCATAATTGAATCAAAATATAAGTAAAATTTGAAAAAACTATTAAAATATATTGTTAATTCAGCACCATTTTTAGACTAAAGTGTGTTTGCTGCACTATCATTTGTTTGCATTTATTTACAGGGTCCTCCTCTCTGTTCTCAGCTCCATTGCTGTTTTGAATCAAAAGTTGCTGTAAAGTACACTGCACTTCATGATCAGCTTTTTGTGCATTTTATCCTAAATACTTCTTTGTTTTTATTTCTTTAGATTCAATCACACACCATACAATATGTCCGATGGAAAACTACATTTTTCAGCTGTGACCTAAGTCAAGAGCTTCCATATGGCTGCAAGAAAACAAGCCTAGTTTGGATACCAGAAACTAAGCTGTGAATAAATTTGCTAAGAAAAAGAGCAAGTAACATATTTATAAATACAGTCAAAAGTTTTCTACATTTTTATTGCTTTTGCAAATGACCGTCTTATGAAATCTTTAGCTTTTTATAATAAAGTAGTTCCCTAATAAAAGTCGTCATGGTTTTATTTATCTGTCAGAGACCTTTTGGCCTAAAAGTTTGGTGAATCGTTACTCACTGAGAGGAAGTGGGAAGATCTTTGCCAGTGCCTGAATGAACATGATCATTTTGTAGGGCAGCTGCAAGATGTGGATGTTTCTCTAGGGAGCAGCGTTTGTCCTCCAGTGAAGATCCATGGATGCCATGGACCTCCTCTGCTCCGAGTGCCTCCGTGCACGGCTGGAGGCCCACCGTGCCAGATCTCCATGGATCTAACTAAGGTTTCTCGGGTAAAAGAACAAGGTTGTCCCTTACGCTCACACTCCTAGTGTACTTGCACTTGTAAATCCAGTTTTCAAAAGTAGCTGAAAGTAATTATGCTCAGGTGCATCATTACAGTATTGCTTTATTTAAGTGAGTTTCAAGCTGTGTTTGCCTCACATATAAATTAAAACTATAACCAAGTACTGATACTGAGTCAAATGAATTAAGGCAGAAAATCATTCACATGCTTAAATCTGTTGAAAATAGAATTTGTAATTCAATTCTTTAGGTATATTTAAAAATTTGATGCTGCTGTAAATATCTTAAGTGTTAAAATCCTGTTCAATATGAGGTTTTGATTTTATTGGGTTTGTATATTTGTAAAGTGTATTATGCACTGCATATTAATCTATAAATACACAACCTCCCTTAAAGATTTGCAAGATCCTTCAAAATGATCTATCAGCACCATTGACAATAATGTACAATGAAGTAAGTTAATGGCAGCTCCTAATTGTCAGCATAAGGCAGTGGAAACCCTAGACTAAAAATAATGATCTCAAGTGAATGCAGTAGAACAGTCAAGGTGCAGTGATTTATAAATGTCACCATCTTATTGCCTCATTTTAATGTCTTGGGTTTTTTAAGGACACAGACTTTTGGATGCACAATTTGTTTAAACTTGAGGATTATATAGCTGTTTTTCCTCTGAAAAAAAAAATCAGCAGTATCTAAGCAGTAGGCTGTTTCAGGCACAAATTGCATTCTTATAGTTTCCATGAAAAACGTAAAATCCACCTTTTAATGGAAAAACTTCAAGATATAATTATTTAACGGAGAATAAGATTGAATTTATTTTCACAAATACTGAACACTGGTAATTCAAGAGGTTTTATTTATCGATAATGTTGCAATAAACAGAAATCTTTGAAGGGTTCACTGCAAACTTTTCTAACATGTACGTTTTTAAAATTATATTATCTAAGAAGAAAATGTTTAGATACAAAAATTGCTAATCAGATCCGTTTATAAATTTAACTATTTTAAATTGAAACTATTTACCTACTTACCATAAGCATTACTAACATGGTACCACTCTTCACCCTTGACCTTATGAGCCCCTCTATTTAAGAGACTGGTTGCCAAATGCTATAAACTAAAATAGAAATACTTAAATAAGTTGTGACATGTGAACACATGGTTCCCAGTAAATAGCCAAATAATTTGTTTAAATTTTGTTGCTTAACTTTGAATATTATGACCTCCTAGTTTATTTTGCAGTTATTTCTTAAATGTACTACACATAAAAAAATTGTCACTACTAATTTATTTAATGTAGCATTCCAAATCTGTTTCCTCATAAATCTCCTTCAGATGAATCTCAGCTATTTAAATTACAGCTTCTTGGGTCAACTTTTTGGTCCTTGTTGGACATCCATGAGAAGTCTGATAGACTTCTTTTTAATAAAAATTTCAGATAAAAAAAAATCTGTTACTTTAGATAATTTCATCCTAAGTTGTGTGTTTTGACAGAAATCCCTATCTCTGTTGGCACTTTTTGCAAAGATTGTAGTACACAGGTAAATGTAGCCAGCAGGAATTTAAATGCCTGATTTTGGTTCACACTGTTGGTAAAAGGAATGCATTAAGACAGTTAAAGATCTTTTAGGTTAGCCTGATTTCATTAGGGATGTAGAAACAAAAATTAGAGTTAGAAATCAAACCCAAAATAGTGTCTCTCTTGAGATTCACATTGGCTGACTTAATGTCTGAAAGTAGCTCAACTCCCTGCACTCCCTGTTCTACCTCGTGGCGCTCGCGTAGGTGGTGTAGATCGTATCGCTTGGTGCATGGCCCTCCAATAGCCTTACCACAATCACTTCCTTCCTCTTCCAGAGACACACTTGGCATGATTTACTGGGAGCTCACGTCGGCAAATGCAGAAATACTGAGGACAAACATAGGGATGAACTTGTGTGGCTAAACATGTGTCAGAAAGGAAGCAAAATTGGTGTCTTGTTCAAAAAGGGCAGCCTTCAAAACCAGGCTAAAACGATAGTTGCCATGCAGTGGCCAGTAGGAGGTTGGCGAAGGATATGTTTTAGGCCAGACTGCCAGAAACTAGTAAGGTGGGTGGATTAGATATCCAGGTTCCCCTCCCTTCTCTGTTTTTGCAATCAGTTTTAGATTATAACTGTGTTTGGAGTGTGTGTATCTAGTGAATAAAAAGCCTCTAAATATTCACAGTGATCCTGGTATATGAGCCATCTGCTATGAATTTATTAAATACAGATTTGTTGAGCTGCTTTTATGTTTCTGTGTGTTTTCCTGACTCGTCCACGGGTAATTTTTTGGATATAGTTACTTATTAAATAAAAATAGCTTGTAAAGACTCTTGCATAGCTTGAACTTCTATTTATAGTTTCACTGTGAGAACCTTCTGTGTCTTAATTGATCTGTATAGAAGCTAATGCATTATGAGGGAAACGTGTTCTTAAATTGGTGTTTCTGACCAGGACCCATGGCTCCGAGTGGAGCTATGGCACTTGTAGAGCATGACATGGAGGTGTCCTAGGAACATTGTCTAGAAAGTGATTAAACTCTCATTTTTTCCTCAAGAGCAACTCACAGCCTGAAATAAAACTGGAATATTTGCTCAGATTGAAAAATGGAAAGCACGAATAAAACTACATCTGTGCCAGCAGTCTGACATTTAGTGACAGATCTCATAAGAGAAAACCAAATGGCTGGGTGCCTTTTTTTTTTTTTTTTTTTTTTTTTGCATTAGGCAGAGAGTTTTATTTCCGATCTTCTTTTATTGCTGTATTTCAGGATTAGCTCTGCTAATCTGGAGTGAGCAAACAGGTTGTTCTTCTGTCGAAACCTGACAGCACCTGAGCTATCATCAGGGACAAACCGCTCTGTGGAGTTTATTTCCCAAAGTGATAGATCGGGGCCCAGAATGACTTATGTGTTGTTCTTGACCCAAAAAATACCTGTAGTTGTAAGTGAGATGGGGAAAGGACTGTTCTCCAGCTACCAGAGGCTGGTACAGCAACTCCACACAGGTTTGGGAGTGGTTACCTTCTTTACGACATATTTTATATATCTTGGGACTTTCAGAGATACAGAAACCAGATCTCAATGGGAGGAGTGGGTGAACGGAGCTGACTTTGTGAGGTTGTCATTGTAACACGATAATAATTTGTTTTATTCAGCTGAAGCTGAAACTTCGAAACTTGGTAAGTTATTAAGATAAAATAGAATAACCTTATAATAACATTATTAAGTTACTAAGATAACTTCATCCTGTTTTTTTTTTCTAATATACTTTCAAATAGTAGGAGGAGACAGCTTTTCAATTGAGAACTTTATTAAATATCAAATACAATTGGATTATGTAGAAAATCGACAAACCATCTACTCATTCCAGAGATGCTTTCACATCTAAATCACAATCTAGGATATTTACTTACAAATATATATAAAAAATGCAGTTTGAAACACAATGTAAATAAGGAAGAAATTGCCTTGTGAAAGGTGGAAGAACTTCCTCAATACAGATAACACAGACCTTGCTACCAGGGGACAAAGAATTGCCTGCAGATGAAGAGACACAGGCAAATCCTTTTACTCAAATCAAAAAAGAGGTACACTTTTTATATTACACAGTGACTGGTAATCTTTCCCTTCTTCATATTCCTCCAAAATAACTAGTTATTTTATAATGTCTATTGTACTGTGTCAGTCAAATTCCTAAAACATGCTGGCTTTGACTTGACCCTCCCCTCTAAAACATAAATCCATTTGTCAGCCAGGCAGCGTGATTTTCACGGAAATTTCAAGATCTACCCTTTCCTCCCTGTGAGGACTGCAAGCCCCAAACATATTTTTCACCTTAAATGCTATTAACTTCCCTTCAGTCATCCTGACACCTGTAATATCAGGTTCTCTTATCTACCCAGACTACTCCCGTTCCTAAGATTATTTGTGCAGTTCTCTGTTCTGCCCTTGCCATCTTTCCTATTTTCGTCACTGACTGCTTCCCTTCCTCCAGTTCATGAAAAAAAACTTCCTTTTTTTCTAAGCTCTCATCAGCTTGGTCTCACCCTTCCAGTCAGATCTGGCATCTCACTGCTTGTTGATTCTCAGTGTTGTTTCACTCAAGGGTACCAGCCTTGATCACTAAGTCTTACGGGAGTTAAGAACCACTTTGATGCTTCTCTTGTCAGAATGCCCCTTCGCAAGCTGCAGTAGAAATCCACTGTGCAGTTCTTTATCCCCTCCACATCCCCTCCACATCCTCAAAGTTTTCTGCTTCTTTGCCATGTGTGGTACACCACAAATACCCACTCATGCCGAGGCAGGTAGAAAACTGTAATTGCAGGTATTGATAGGCCAATGACTGCATTTCTGCTGTTTTATTTGGGTGCTGTTACTCTGTGTGTTCCTCTTGCAGCCCCTGGTTCATTGGGCGTGTGTGGTTCCCAGGTGAAGCTCTTCCCCAGCACAGTGGCATGCTCATGGCTGGACACGCGCCAGGCACCATCAGGCCCTGCCTTGCCAGAAACATGGAAGCAGAGGAATAACAGAAGAGATTCTCATTATTTTAAGGTAAGACACAGCGTATGTGCTTTCTACAAGCCCAGGCCTGCTTTCAATGAACAGTAAATAAGGTAACATACTGACGAGAAAGGCTATGTACATTCAAACTTTATGCACCATAATAGGCCTGAGCCTTCAATTACTTTTCAGAGTTTTTTAGACTCAGCTAAGGATAATTTTCTTGTCAATCATTTTTATATTGCCAGCCTGACTGCAAGGAGGAGGAGAGGGAGAGAAAGAGCATTTCCTATATTTTCTGCTCCAGAGTGAAATATTCCAGGTCACGCTCTTAATCACAAGAAGTTCAGTCTGAAGAAGTTTTGCTGAGTAATCACAGGGATTCAGAGATAAATCTAAAACCAGGGTGATATTTACGTTTACAGTACTGAAGATGACAGGAGTTCACATGTTCAGTGTAACAGATATAGGTAAGACTTTCATCAGTGTGGGTAACCAAACACATCTGAGATTCCCCATCATCTGGGGATGAGGAGAAGTTTTCATTTAAGAAATGAGCTCTGATCATGGCCTAATGTGTCAATTCAGAAGAAAATCAAGTCCTTTGGAAACAACACTACATGCTTACACATACTTGACCTCTGTGAAGAGCCTGACTGGTCACTCTGCCACTTTTAATGTGCACTTAAAGAAATCTGGTACTCCTTCCCCCGCTGATGACTGAGTATTTCTGAATAACTTAAAATTCACACCCACTTGAAATGTTGACTTGGGAATACACTTTTTTGGACACATGCTTCATCA
This sequence comes from Tinamus guttatus, assembly GCF_059628265.1. Taxonomy (NCBI): domain Eukaryota; kingdom Metazoa; phylum Chordata; class Aves; order Tinamiformes; family Tinamidae; genus Tinamus; species Tinamus guttatus. The sequence goes on from NW_028288917.1 coordinate 6,152,382, forward strand.
TATTTCAGCTGTACACAAAGATAAGCATTTTAGAAGTTTGGAGGCAGAGCATTTCCTCCTACAGAAGAGAATTTATATTTTCCCTGACATTGCCCAGGCAACACAGGCTTGAAGAAAAAAATTGACGCTAAAAGCAGAGTTCTCTAGTCTGGGAATCAACACTGTTATTTTATTCCCAGCTACAATCAGTATCCTACTTGACAAAGAGAAGAATGTACTTTATAACTGCAGGGACATTGAACATATTTTGATGACCCATATAAAACTATTAGAGGGCATGAGGAAGCAAATAAGGGAATCTGGAGTTTTAGAAGGATTCACTACCAGATTCTCCCTGACTTCATCCAGCCTTTTGTCCTTCCGTGCCATTTCTTCTTTTTCTTTTTTTCCCATTATTACTAGCGCTATTTTATGTCTATTAAAAGTAAAAAATATTGCATGAGAGACTGAAACTCATAGTCCATTCTCAGCTAGTCCATTCTCAGCTAACCAGAATCTTCGCCACTGAGCTTCCTACTCAGTTCTGCTCTTCTGCCTTCTCGTTTGAAACCTCCCGCATACCCAAAAGAGCAGAGCCTCCCATGGGAGCCACGGGCCTAAGCCCTCAGGCTCAGCAGGACTTTGGGCCCACGTCTAATATTGCTAAAGTGATAAGTAACATATCACTTTATAATTTATATATTTATAGTCTAAAATAGCTCAAGTGATAAGTAAGAGAGGTGTCTGCACCTAAGAAAGGTTCCCTACTTCATACGAGAGCAGCAGTCACCTTCCTTCGTGTTTCCACGCACGCAGGCGTAGTTCTGAGCCCCTGTATCAGTGAATTTTGAAGAAAGCAGCATCAAAGTCAAACTCATGAAGTGGTCTTCATATGAGAAATGACTATTTAGACTTGGGTTCTCCTGCCTGGAAAACAGATGGCTGAGTGGGAGTTGTAGCCCTCGGGAGCTGCCTGCAGTCGGAAATGGACCTGTGGTGGTGGTGGCGGTGGTGATGGTGGCGGTGGTAGTTGTGGTGGTGGTGGTGGCGGTGGTGGTGGTAGTTGTGGTAGTTGTGGTGGTGGTGGCGGTGGTGATGGTGGCGGTAGTTGTGGTGGTCGTGGTGGTGGAGGTGGCGGTGGTCATGGTGGTAGTTGTGGTAGTTGTGGCGGTGGTGGTGGTAGTTGTGGTAGTTGTGGTGGTGGTGGCAGTGGTGGTGGTGGCGGTGGTGATGGTGGCGGTAGTTGTGGTGGTCGTGGTGGTGGTGGCGGTGGCGGTGGTGGTGGTGGTAGTTGTGGTGGTGGTGGTGGTGGCGGTGGTGGCGGTGGTGGCAGTGGTGGTGGTGGTGGCAGTGGTGGTGGTGCCGCTGCTGCCGCTGTGTTGCTCTATGTACCGGAGATGCAAACGGTAACGCGGCTCAGCAGCACAAGCGGCACCTGCTGCCTGTCTCCACTTGCTGTGTCCGACTTGGGAAACACCCTCTTCCCAGAGCCACCCAAACTTTCCCATGACCTGAGCCGTTCCACACACACCGGGCAGGTGGCTCAGCGCAGCCTTGGCTGCTGCAGGGTGCAACCAAGGTGCGTTTGGATGGCAAATCATCAGCAGGAGCCTCTGCAATTTGCTGCCGTCCCCTCTAAATGTCTCCTTACAAAGGACAAGTGCTCAGGGCCAGTGCTCAGATCATGAAATCTCAACCCCTAATGAATTAGTTCTGGAAAGAATCATATCCCTATCTACACCATTCCTTAGTCATTTACAATAATGCTTCCAAATAATCACTAGGAATAGTCCAGTACTTTAAGTAATTATATTATTACTGTTTGTTTTCCTGGAGCCATTATCTGAGGAGCTAATGGTAGCTACTAATTAATATTGCGCCTTATAGCTGAAATAATTATAATCAACTTGTTGAAATTAATCAACAAACAGTGTTCCAAATGTCTTTAGGATGCAAAAATATTTGGAGTTGTGAGGAAATAACTGAAATCGCTGTTGTTATTACTTGATCTGAACTTGATAGCTCTTTGCTGTTCTGTTTTTTAGCAAAATCGGCTTCGGTTAATAAAAGGGCCTTTACTTTCTGCAAATCAGAAACGAGTGCCCTGCTCCGTCCTAGCTAATGAAATTCCCCTACATCAAAGGCTTTATCCTTTCTCCAGTTCTTAGTAGTTGGACGCTGTAAAACCAGGAATTCACTGAGATGATTAATACCTTACTTCAGAGTAAGAAAGTAAAAATATTCCTACACTGGCTTCCAAATACAGACGTTCAACTTCCAAGTACAGGAAGAAAAAAGAAAAAAAAAAGGGGTCTACAAATGTACAATCCTGAGTTATACATGGAAAGACCCAGGGGTCTCTCAGGAAAAGTGACTGGTACAAATGGAGTGTGGGAAAACGCTCAGGCTTGGGGTCATGGCTGACATTTAGACTCAACACCTCTGTTTCTGTGCGGCTAGCGCTGGTAGTCAGTGACGTAAAACACTGCTTTGCTGTGGGTTTGGGATTGAGATAAATTACACAGTCAGCTACTGAATGTGGCTTTATTTACAAACCTAATGTCATCTTTCGGCAGAATACCAAAACAGGCACCTAGAAGTAATGTTGTCTTTTAACTAGAAGAGTTGTGGTTTTTGTATGATCTACTCATGTCATCTGCCTCCCCAAAAATATGATCTATCGCATTATTATTGTTCCTGATTCAGACAACAAAGCTAAGTTTTGCACCCAAAATAACCTAGTGGGGTGACTTCTCTTTCTCCACACTTTATCATCAGCTCTGTTACTCAAAAGAAAAAAAAATACTGCACAGAGATGGTCTGAGATGCATCATCTTTGGCCATTGCCTTCTCTCTTCTCCTTAATAAAGGGGAAAAAAAAAACAGCATCTGCACTGGATCTGCACTGGCTCTGTCATTCCACCTCTCCAGCAAAACCCAGGTAACAGCAATGGTTGCCTGGCCTGGGGACAGAAGTTGCTATTTACTTTCCATATTGTTTTTTAAATACGTTGCTGTAAAACATTTTTCTGTTTTTTAAGAGAATGAGCCCAAGTCTTGATAAATTTGTGGTTTAGAAAAAAAGCATCACATTGCACAGAAGAGAGAACTTTAAAAATACCCTTTAAAACACCTAGCATTGTCACAGGCAGTAATAAGTAATAGACACATAGCTGCTGCTTAGGCTTTAAATGACTGCCTATAAAAAGGCAGGTTTTTCTGCAGCTTTCTAAGTCTGGTTTTCCTCTGAACCTTAGGAGGTTTCAGAGTCATCGAGAGAGCCATGGCAAGGTTAATAACAATTAGAAGTGCCAGTTGTGACAAATCAGATCCTACTCAAGACATTTCCAGACTGGGCTTTGACTGTGCCAGAAAATCTTACCCCATCTTTGCTCATCAGCCCTTCACACCACGGGAGGCAGTAAAAGCACAGGGGGCATCAGATGTAGCTCCGGTGGGTTTTGTTTTTAGTGATGGAAGCCAAATTCTGATATAGGGAAGTAATCTGCGTATCACCAGCATTTGATTAAAATGTATTCTATTGAAGGACCACATTATATGGTCCTTTATACTGTGATCAGGACCACTATACCTAAAAGGAGATTTCAGGGAAAAGGAAGAAAGAATTTTGAAGACTTTTCAGCACAAGAAAAATTTCCTCTTTTCCCCTCTTACTGTGAATCACTAGAGAAATTTATGCCTGTTGGGGACAGTAGTAAAATAAAGAGAAAGAACATTTTACTGCTAGTTTGTACATGTACATATGCACCGATATAGTTTTGGGGGTGAACAGACATTTCAAGTCAGATAATTTAGATACCCAAAGCAAACTTCCTTGTCCATAGGGCCAGAAAGCTCAAAGGGAGGCATTAGCAGGCAAGGATGTTAAATAAGAGGTTATCGCCAACGGGATGGGTGGGAATCACCGCACAGCAGCTCCCCGCTGACCCTAACCCCAGGCAAACTGCAAACCAGACAAGGTGACAAGACCCTCGCACACATTTCAGCATTACGATTTCCCTTCAGGATCAAGTAGAAGAGAAACTTGGCTTAGAGCAAAAGTGCCTCAACTGAAGTTTGGGACACTACAGGTCATTGCGTCTTTCCTCTGAAGGAACCATTCTGACATTCTGGAGAACAAATCCATCCCCAAACTTGAGGAAAATAGGACTGTTCTCTCCTAATTCTACAGTTCACTACATCTCTCATTTTAAATAAGATATTGAAATTATCTATTCAAAGAATGAAAAGCGTGATAATAATTGAAAATATCATAGACAGAGTAAATAGTGTTGGATGATATGGCAGCTTTTCTCTTGTTTTAATAATAATAATGTTTTGCTAGTGAGGTTTGTTTTTAGACTTTTTTAAAGAGGCAAAGTTGATTTCGAACAGTACCTTTATCAGTGAATCACAATAACAGAAGAACACGCATCTCTGCAATTTCATGTTACACTAGCAAAAACCTCCCCTTTCAGGTTTAGCTGCATTAACAAAGTTATTTTATATTTATATACTGGGCTAATAAGCTGCATTTGGGTATCTTGTGGACCTTCATCTTTAGATGTCAGTCTGCATCTGCCGACGGTGTCCCACGGCCTGTGGCATGACAAAGAATCTCTCACTGCTTCGTTAGGTGCTTGGCCAGTTCAGACTCATCCCACCCCATCCCGGATTGCGCAGGCGCTGCACCAGGGAGAGCGGCTGCTGCCCACGCAGGTCTCCAGGGAAAGGCTCGAGCACCAACATCCCGGGAGCTCCAGCACGAAGGCGTCACCGCGTGGCAGCAGTACGTGCCGTGGTGGTGTCTGAGCGCGGCTGCCCGCGCTGTGGGTTTCCCTGTCGGGCAGCATGCAGAGCACCAGCAGCCACAGGAAGGTGCCTGTAAAGAGCCCAACGTGCCGAGGGCCCCGTGCGCCCGCGGTGGAAGCGGCAGGAGCCCAAGGGGCGGCCCCAGCGCGATGGCCCGCACGGAGCCGTCTCCTCTCCTCACGGTGCCCCGTGACCCTTCGCCCCGCTCAACAGCACGTTGGCGTCTTCACCAGCTCTGTGATTTCTCCCAGGTTTCATAAATCGCCGCCAGCCCCATCCCGCACTGCAAAGCACCATGTAATGAACCGATGGATAAAAAGCATATGCAACTTTTTCAATAAGATTTCTGGCTTCACCCTTCTAACCCAAAGAATAACTATAAATAGTTTATAATGTCTGGGATTTCCACAGCCTAAGTGCAGCTATAAATAGTTCTAAACATTTTCCCACTTCATGCTTTTGAAAAGAACATTCTCCACTTCCTTTCTGGGAGAACCCTTGGGAATAATGCTAGATCACAGCTCAGAAAATATGTATATTAGGAGAGTTTAGCAAAACACAGCTAACAAAGTTGCTAACAGCAGCTCTCAAATTAATTTCACATCAGGAAAGGGTCATGCATCTTTTGTAAGAAATCCATATTCATAGCTCAGCCCAGGCCACTCGAACCAACCATTTGTGGTATGTCTCTGCTCCTTTAGTCCAGAAGGGTATTTTGGGGGTTGTTTGTTTTTGTAAGGAATTTGTTGTTCTCCAGCCTCGCAAGCGATGGCAGGATTTATTTGTATTTACTTGAAGTACGTGTGTGTCCAGCATCTGGTATTTCAAACATTAAAGCAGGACACGTCCTTCCGGCTTATTTTTAAGCCGTGACTTCAGTACCCTCCTGCAGACGCCCGCGCGGCGGGAACCGCGGCAGCAGCGCAGGCTGCGAGCGCCGGGCCCCGCGGAGGCGCCCCCAGCGCGGCGGGACCGAGGCAGGGACGGAGGGGAGGAGGCAGGGACGGAGGGACGGCAGGAAGGAAGGAGGGGAGGAGGCAGGCACGGAGGGAAGGAGGCAGGCAGGAGGGAAGGAGGCAGGCACGGAGGGAAGGAGGCAGGCACGGAGGGAAGGAGGCAGGGACGGAGGGACGGAGGCAGGCAGGAGGGAAGGAGGCAGGCACGGAGGGACGGCAGGAAGGAAGGAAGGAAGGATGGCGGGAAGGAGGGAGCCCGCGCCCCTGCGCCGCGCGGCGGCGCCCCCGTCCCGGGGGAATCGCCCTTGCGCCAGGGCGGAGGCGGCTCCAACGCGAGCCTGAAACAGGGAAGCTTGGAAAGCTACAGCAAATACATATACACATAGATATGGACATGCTCTTGGAGCATATTTATCTCTATGTCTATAGTGCAAATGCGGCTCCCTGCCACTGTCCTTCATTTTCTATCTTGCCTTTTTTTTTCTTGCCTGAAGTCCCGCCGTGCTCTTATAGATGTGTTAAAGCTGCCCCTTTTAGTTTTAGCCCTTAACTTGGAGGCGGATGATCAGAAAAGGCTGAAAATTACTGTTGCAAGAAGCAACAAGAAATCACCTGCTCAGGGACAGGTCACCCATCTCCTCACCGACTGAGAGTTGTAATATCTGGCTACAGGGAACAGCTTCTGCAGGGAAAATTAAAGAGTTCAGTTCAGCAGGAAGCTCAGTTCCAGAGACCTGGGCCATTTACTCTGAGTGGCTCAGAAAAACACTTATGTGAAAACAGAAGATCCCAGATGCCATTACAGCTTTTCAAAATACAGAGCAGTTTATCAAGAGCATTTCATGCATGGCTTCCTTGTATACAAAAATCTAGATGAGCAGTAATGAAAGACCAGATTCAAAACAAACATTTTTAAATTGGGCCTAGGAACTGGCAGGGATGTGGAGTTCCTAATATTAGATGGCAATGTCTTCTGTAAACAGGGAGCATGAGAAGAAAAAGTCCTAACCCCGCAGGACCCCAGCCACTCAGAGAACCTCGGTACCATAAGGTGTAAAGCGGGCGATGGCTGCCATTAAAAGCACAATGAAATGGTTTACGGCATAGATGCAATCAAGCTGAGGGGCTTGCAGGGCTTAACATCTGTTTGCTTTTCTTCCTTAGTTTTAAATGTGTGCCTATGCAGTGGCAAAGTGGCATACATCATTCATTAGATACGAATTGGCAGTGCTACAACCAAAGATGCTGATTCCTTAAAAAGAGCCAAGGCTTCCAAAAAGACTGTGACTGCAGCCTTTTCTCTGATTTACTTGGTGTGCAGCTCTGCCTCCACTTAAACCCTGAAAGAAATGAGGCTGCCACTTCGAAAATGACTTTCTTGTCATTGACTTGATTGTAATTGCTCTGGAAAAGATTTGTGGAAACTGTGGAAAATTCGTCACAGCCAGGAAGATCTGACACTGTATGGGAACAGGGAACTCTCGGCCCCGCTCCCTCTCACACCACTGCTGAAGGCTTCGAACGTTGTGTGTTGCAGAGGGGACCGAGTATGGATTCCTTACATCCATTTCAGCCAGGATTTGGGCATAGAAGTACTTTCTATCACTGCTGATCAGCAAGAAGTGACCAGTGAATGCTCTGTTGTCCATATGAGAAAAAAATATATACACAGATTCACAGATTCACAGAATGGTTGAGGTTGAAAGGGACCTCTAGAGATCATCCAGTCCAACCCCCCTGCTCCAGCAGGGACACCCAGAGCACATATACATACATACTCATTAGAGATTACCTCTATATTAAGGTAACTGTGCACAAAGAGAACTAACATCCTTCCAAGGCTGCTCACAAAAGGCAACGCTGCTCTCTTGGTCAGGGAGAGGAGCTGCTGGCTAGTCCTGTCAGTCGGAGTTGCTGAGAGAGCTGAGACGCCCATTACCTGCAAAAGTGGTAAAGATTTGCAAAGAGCAAAGTGAGTCTGCTCTTTGGGCTGGAGTAACACAAGCCCCTCAAAAACAGTTGGACACAAACACTTCAACACAGCAGTTTTTCCTCTGATTTCCAAAGCTTTCTTGAGAACAGCATTGAGGAGGCACCTAGCTGTAGGTTGCATTTATGGTTACCTGCAATCACCTCATATTTGACCCAGAAACTTGTGTGAAGTCAAAAAAATAGATTGGTTTAGTTTATACTGTGTCACGCACAGAGTGATCTTTAAGCATCGTTCTCCTCAGCCTGGTTTGTTTTCCTCCCAGTCTTGCTTTTCAGGTGGAACTCCCTGGCAGCTCAGCGTTCACTGGGTAATTGTAGCACGAGGCACAGCCCCCGAACTGGTGCTTTCACTCACTCCCGCCTGGGCAGCGCTTGGCTGGTCACATATCCCTAACTGGACAGGGCAGAAGCGCAAGCCACTCCGGTGCGCTCAGCGCCAAGTGCTGCTCCCATTTGGCATGGAGCAAGGTCGTGCCAAACCGAAAGCCAAACATATAATTTCCAAAAAGGAGTAGGAGGGGAGGACACAGCTCCGTGAGAAGATGTCACATTATCCCAGGTGGACTGTGCTGTGCAACTGAACAGGGAAGGGAGCTGGGCTAGGAAGGAGTTAAATGGTCAAGCTGAAAATGTTATTTAAATATCATGAATTAAGCGCTCCAGACTAGCTGCCAAGAGTAAAATGGCAGTAAAAGGCAGTAAAAGTAATGTTTAAGGAGAAAGAAATCCTTGTCTGTATGCAAAAAGGAAACTCAAATTGTCAAAGTGGAGCAAGGAAAATGTATCTGGGTGATAGCAAACTGACAGGATACAAATTTCCCTCCGTGCAAGGAGAATCTCCCTGAACATTTATGTCTAGCCACTGGGAAAGATCTCACCTTGTCAAGGTGAAAACCCAGCAATTCCATCATCTATTTATAAATATCTGCGTTTAACTGTAATTGCTTCTGTCACATCTCCCTGTTTCCCACCATGAGGAAACAAGGTCAGTCCCTTCCACCTCACATGCTTGTGCAGTGACAAATATATTCTGCTGTAGTACTCAGTTCGCTTCCAGTGAAGCCCACTGCCCATTATTTAAATAAAATCAGGCACATGGAGACCAACCTCCCCGCAACGCACAGCCCATCGCACTGAGGGAAACTCTTAGGCAGAGGAGTGATATCCCATGGATGTGTTGTTAACTGCCGTCCCTTTCCTCAGAGGGGTTCCCACCTCCTCATTGGAGTTCCTCACATGGGATGACCTTGGGCTAGGATGGATCCAACCAGCGTTTTGATAGAACAGTGGCCCTGTCTTTATTGCTTTGGCTGTTAGTTTTCACTTGCCTGGTCAGGTTCAATGTTCAGTCACCCAGCATTGAATCCCGCGTCAGGGAAGCAGTGGGAATGTATTGTTGAGAGGAGGGTACCCATTCCTACGAGAGGCAGGGCCAGGTTGTAGCAGATGAAGGATAATGAGAAACGGCTTCCTCAGAAAAGCATCATCAGGAGCTAGACCCTAGATAACAATGACGGCGCTTTGGCTACCGCTGGAGGCTGTGGAGGAGGCTGCCCCGGAGCTGGCGGAGCAGGGAGGCAGCAGGGAGGCGCAGTCCTGGCCTGGTACCAACGCAGCGGCTGCTCCCACAGGAAGGTCGTTCCCTTCGGTTTCCAGCAGGAGCCCCATGAGCCTGCGTGTGTCCTGGGGGACAAGGGTGACAGAGCTGCAGCCCCTGCTGCCACCTGCACCAGACGGGCCTTTGCTGGTGCTGAGTGCGCGCAATAGGAGCATGGCACGGTGCTTCCAGGGAAATCCTGTCCCAAAGGACTGTCTCTTCACAGCTTCCCCTAAGGAAACTCCCCAAAATACCTCGGCGCTCATCAAGTTCAGTTCGCTGCTGCTGTTACTGCCCTGTGCCAAACACATCCGAGAAAAGCCCAGTACTTACAGAAATTCCTGCAATCGTATGAACGAAGAGAAATGACTTCCTGGATGCACCTGGAATTTGGCATAGGACACACTAGGAACCTTTAGTTTTCCCCTCGGCAGCATAACCACAAGGCTCTCCAAACTGCAAGAATTAGGACTTTGGACATTCCCTAAACAAGTTCCCATGAGAAAAGGATTTGCAGTTAAGTTTTGAGAAGTCCAGTAACTTGCCCAGACTGACATTTTTTATTTCTGTGACAGAAAGAAAGAAATCACAAGATAAAGCTGGAAGTGGGTCCCTTCAACTGGAAGTGTTGTATTAGACAAGTTGCTAATATTTTTATTTTTCTTCTATTCTCGCAGCAAACTTGGATGAACAGTTCCTCTCTACTGTGCCAATACTTACTGATGAAATGCTGCAGAAACTACCTGCTCATGCACCTTTCTGCTTATACAAGAGAAGGACATAAATTTAACTAGATTCAGGACTTTTGCAGCAAGTTTTTTTCTTGTGAATCTAACTTTAGTGTCGCAGGCTTGGGTTCTGTGAAACTAAGTAGTGCACTTGTGCTGCTGCATGGGAAACATCTTGTTTTTAATGAGTTGCCAACTTAATGACCTGTGGGATTTCAAAGTTCCTTTTTGGTTTTAAAGGAAATGATTAATATATTTTCTGTCTTTAATTATGGTACCATGACTGTGTGAAAGGAATTCCATTCATTCTTTTCTTCATTTAAATGCTTCAAATTTGTGAATGTTGGACAATGTATTCTCTTAAAAGGACTGTCCATAAAAAGAGATGTATGATATTATTCATTTTCAGACTGCAGACTGATGCAAATAATGGTACTCTTCAGATTTTGGCCAGAATATTTTGAGTCTTACTTTAAAAGGATGCACATGTTTAAATAATTGACTAAAATAAGGTCAATTTATATGGAAATAAATGCTGCGGCTTCAAACATCTATTAATGTAATTTATTTTTTACAACAAAAAATAGAAAACAGGAAATCTCATGTGTATGTTTTTGCTGATGCTGCAACTGGCTACCATAACTCACTAACAAAAGTCCTAGACTAAATTCGGATAATCGGACCAAATAGGTCCAAAGTCTTGGTCCTACTGCTCTATCTGCATAATTTAAGAATTTTCTAGTTTTGAAAATGGTTTGTTGCTCTGTTCTCCTTTCTGTGCCCCAAATAATTGGGATATTAATTTTATAAGAGTGTGCATAAAGACTGCAGTGTACAAGACCAATCCCTGTGACCCTGGTATTCTGAGTCACGCTATTATGGACCAGATATTTTTCCATGATCTGTGAATCTCTGGAAATAAGCTCTTTGCTTTGACTATCCCTAGCACCCAAGGAGGGCTTGATTTTGCCAAACCTGCTGTGTGGAATGAACGAGATGCCCACTCAGAGGCTCCCTGATTCCAGCAGAGCTGTGTGAAAAAAAAAAAAATCATGAGTTTATTTTAGAGTAAGATTAAACTGCAAAACAAAACCATTTCTTAGCTGTAGAATAATAAATAAAACCTTTTTTTTTCCTACGCCAGGAAAATCCATCTCTGCCTTGGACACTTTGAAAGCCGTTTTGCCAGAGTAACTTGCTGGACGTACCTTTCTAATCTTGACCATTTATTTGTAGCTGTGGAAGCAGTGTTCCAAATTGCCGGCCGCAGGGACGCCCAGGAGGCTTTCACCCCGAAAATCCTTTGCTGCGCACACGGAGACGCAGCAGTGCAGAGCTCCCTCCCGCTGCCGCGCAGCTGGGAGCTGCTCCTCGCCACGGACCTGCGCTCCCCCTCCACACCGAGGCCCAGGGAGCGGGAGCCGCGCTCTGATGCGTGTCACAAAGATGCAGCTTTTGATACTGGAAACCCTTCCTTCACATACGCCCCCAAACGCTGCCTCTTTGGCATTCTGTGGAGTCTCTGGTCCTTTAGAAAAAGGTAGCGAAATCTCTATTCCCTAACAACAAAGGACTATGTGGGTCATGCAGCCCCTGTTGTCCACTATTTTAGGGCCATTCATATAACCCATTTGTTAAGTTTCCAGTCCCCCCCCCGCACCTACTGGAAAGCTCTCATTTCCAAGAGGTGAGTTCCTGCCTTCTGCTGGAAATGCCTAGGACTAACCCTTCGGCGCAGACTTGCACTTGGCAGTATTTCAGTTAATCTCACTTCTACTTCCCCATTTCTCATACACTTGCTTTCCATTTGGCACTGCATCAGGGGCTTTACAGAGGTTCATATAGGCCTACTCCACTTTTTCAGTTACCTATATAAAGAGAGATACCCAGTTTGATTTTCATGAACTACTGATGGTAAATGCAGTTTGCATTTTATCCTCCTTTACAGGAACTGTTTAATCATCCTTTCCATCAAAATAGACTTTAAAATCCTTTAATGTCATACTGACAGACTATCTATATCTTCTTTCCCAAATATAGTATCATATATTGATAGCTTTGAGATCTTGCAACTTGTGGAATCAATGTTAACCATTTTCTTTATGCACACAGCAAATTCTGCCTACCCTCAGCAGACTGTTAATGCACTACTGGTAGTTGAAGCAGTAATTAAAAAGTGGGTGCATTCTTCTGGCATTTCAAGGAAGATAATGAGAAATGAATAAAGTTCATATTGCCTATTGTAGACTTGGATAACTCCAGATATTTCCGTTTATGCTGGATTATATCACTGTTCCACCAACGCTGCAGTTACTGCAGGCCCTGCAGTCTATAATGTTGAGTCATGACTATGTTTGTAGCCTCTGTAGGCTGTAGCCCTGACAGACGCTTCAGATGATTATGTCTGACAGCAGGAGTTGCACATATGGCACAAAGTGTAGATCTATGGCATGTTATTCATTAATCCAACTGTCCACAGCATATATAGGTGATTGCCCTTACTCGTTATGCTCCAGTCACCTTTTGCTCACGTCTGGGAGAGAACCACCCTGCTGCTCCTTTCCGTTTTTAGGTGCTGTTCCTTCCAGAATGTCTTCTAGATGGCAAACCAGTGCGTCTCAGGCGTTCGGACGCAGTTTATTACTTTGACTTTCCCTTTCTGGCTGCTCAGTTCTCATCTCTCCAAACAAGAGGATTTTGTAAAACAAGAAAAAAGAGATGTGTTCTCTTTCGGAGGAGGATTTTAAGGTTAGGCTTTAGAAAAGATGTTGACAAAATGGGGAGAGTGAAGAAAAAAGGCAAGAAAAAAATAGAAAATGTGACCTATGGGAAAGAGAAAAAATGAATAAATGAGACTTGTTTACTCCAGAACAAGGAAAACTGAAGAGATTTCATAGTAATAAACCTCATTAAAAGATGTAAAGGACTATCTAGGTAAGCTTGAGCTTAATGCAAGGAGCCTGAAAATTTTAAGATCTGTCAGTCTTACATTTCTGTGCTTTTGTCCCAAGATGGAAAGTCATTACCAGTGCTAGAGATCAACATTTCAGGAGTTTGACCATCAGTACTTTGAGAATTTAGATGGTTGTTTTCACCCGTATAGCTGTAATCAGACTGTTTAATTTTCGTTTTCTCAAGTAGTTCTGTACAGAACTCAGAGATAAAGGTGGCCTATAGCCAAAGAGCTGACAATTCTGCGCGTGTGTCCCCCAGCCGTTCACAAACTACAGGTGAGCGCGCACAGAACTCGGCGATGAACTGCCTGCTGTTCAGCTGAGGCTGAACGTGTTATTAAAATGTGCCCCGGGTGCCCCGAGCGGCGCGCAGCAGGACTCACCACGCAGCAGGCTGCCCCGCAGCTGTGCACACGAGAGCTCAGGCTACCGAGGAACAAGGAGCTCGGAAGGCCTGAGAGCTGAGGCCCCCGGCGCTTCCCAGGTCTCTGCCGCGGCGCCAGGTCAGCAAGCTGGCAGGAAGCCGGGTAAGGGCTGCATTGAAACGCTACATTCTGAGGAATCAGCAAATACTTCAATGAAAAACATGTCAGAATTTTTCCAACGGGCTCTGCTCGCAATCTAAACAAATAAAGGGCGTGGGGAGGAAACGCTGTCCTTATTTTACGCCGCAGGGATGGAGGCACAGAGATGCCAAGTGACTTCTGCTGCATGCTACAGAAAGCCTGTGCTCGGGAGGCAAAGCGCGGTTCCATACGGCCCCGCAAGCACAAGAGTCTCCTTCCTCGGAGCTTAATTAATGTGCCATTACAATGACCTTGGGAGATAAGTGCTGCTCTCATTTTATAAGTAGGAAACTGAAATCACTTTTACAACAGCAAATAGGAAGCCTGTATGTCCTGAGCCAGGACATGAACCCAATATTCTTAAAGCTGCTAATCTTTAGTAGCAAGCTGAGCTTTTTCTGCTATGGACAAGGTATGCAGACAAGACACAGTCGGCCTTGGTGGATAAGGCTACTAATAGCAGCAAAATACGTCTTTGTTACAGTCTTCTCACACTGAAGACACTACATCCAAATAAAAATACTGTTTTTCTGTGGCCAAAGCCCTCAAATGTGGCAATAAAGGCAATACGTAAAGCTCTGCTTTCACATAAAATGAGGTAAGCAATGCTTCACTAAAAAATCACATACACGGTTAAACTGGTTCTCCTGGCTCTGTTGAATGCCTGTACATACCTGCAGCTGTATGTACCCAACCAGCTCTCCCTGCTCTCTTATGGCACATCTTCACATCTGTGAAGAATTTACAATTTGATATGGTAATGGTATCAATGTAAAGTAAGTGTAAGACATTTGTGCTAGGGATGTATCTTCTGCTGCTACAATGAAAATCTGCTCAAATTCAGTGAAGTCACGAACGTTTCAAATCTGTCTCTAAGTGCATAATGGCGACCTTGGAGTTTATCAAAAAACTGCCACAAATTCTCTTCTCACTAAACATGCCTCAGTCCACGGCTCCATTTCCCAGTGCTCTCACTGCTGCCACCTGAGTGCCACAGAGGAAGAGAAAGGGGCCACACAAAAGCTTACAAGAGTTACAAGCAAAACTATCTACAGTTTGAGCAAAGAAGAGGGAAAGAACAGAGCTCTTGGTTGAGGGTGAAACTCTGACTGAGAACTGCGGAGGAAAGACTGGACTGGGACCAAGTAGGCAGGAAGTAAAAATTAGAATTGCTTGAGCAAGGAGATTTTGACATACAGAAGACGGGATAACAGGATTAGGAGTTCTCAAGGGAAATTAGGAACAAACTAGGATTCACTAAGAAAAAGAGACTGACATTGTGTGAGAAATATGAATGGGATGCACAGGAGTCATGGGAGTAGAAGTACTTAGGTTTGCCTGGGAAGGAGATGGGGAAAAAAACATGTAGATGCAGAGCAGGACTGAGAACAAAGGATGGAGTTTGGATGGGAGACTAAGAGTTTAATGAGTGAATGCTGGAAACAGGGGAAGGCATCTAACAGGAGAAAGGAGAAGACTTGGAGCCAGATGAAAGATGATGCGGAAGAAGAGAGGCAGCTTGAAGCAAAAGAGTCTGTGTTCACTTAAACACACTTTCCTTCAGAGTCCATAAAGAGTCCTGAGAACCAGCACTGCTGTAGGGTAATCAAATGTGTTTTAGAAGCACTGGCAAAGTGTGTTTTTCACCGTTTACTAGTTTGGTTTATTCAATGGTGACACACTATACTAGAACTGTAGCAGCCTTTCTGAAAGTTGTTTTTACAAACAAATCCTATGACAGTCAATATAATGTCTCATGTGAAATACTGCAATATAGAATGACTCGCAAAATGAAACCTTAAAAGACAGTAAATACCATAGCTAGTGTTTCCTATGCTTGTGAGAGGGAAGATATAGAATAACTTTCATGTGAGGCAAGCAGAATAAAATTCAGTCTGGAAAAGAGATAGCCAATGGGGATACAATAGAGGTCTGTAGAAATCACAAATGGCAAAAATAAGAGAGCAGAAAAGGATTTCCCATCTCTTTCAATGAAGGACCTAAGGTACAGAAAATGAACCCACAGTGAATCAGGTTCACAACAAAACAAGTTTCTACCGCTTGCCAAAGGATGGTGTTGATGCTGAAAGCCTGTATAGGTAAAGGAAAGCAGGGTATATAAACCAGTCCATGATTTCTGCTGTCTCAGCTCTGGTATGCGAACCACAAAGTGGAGGGACTTGCGGAAGTCACAGACAGCACAGGAGAAGTTAGCCCTGCCCTTACTCCGAGGTATCTGCTGCTCTTACTGATTTGTGGAGGGGAAAAGTAGAGCCAGATCCTCAAGAAGAGGTTCCATAGGAGGCAGAGAAGCTCTGAAGCCTCTTAATGTACACCTGGACCGTGGTTTCCCGCTCACGATAAGGGCATAATCAGGATGGAAACTTCTCTTGTGGGCCATGGAGCCCAGAGTCCACGCTGCCCACTGGCCTTCCTCACCATTTTCTCATAGTAATAGACTGGGTCTCTGGGCAGGACACAAACTGAAAAATTGAATAAGCAGAACAGTAGTGGCCTCCTATAAACTGGACACTTGCCACACACTGCAAAAATATCAAATGTCCATCTTATAGTGAAAAGTGCCTGTGACTGTGCACTCTAGAAGGAGCCATAAACTGTGCCCCCAAGCATCCAGCATTTAAGGGTTTTCTCGTACTGCTAGTCACACGATGGTGTTTAACAAACCTATCACTCACTCACTGAAATTATGAATTAGAGTAAGTGAAGCCAGATAACACCAGATATGAATCAAATTGCCCTGAGGCTTAGAATTTAAACCTTTAGGGAGGACTTAGATCTAGACTGTCTCTACCGTGCATGTCATGCAGAGAGCTAAGCAGAATAGTGCCAAAATTAAACAACAGCCCGAGAAAGAAGTTGCCTAAAATTAGCAGGCTCAGTGTGTATTTGCATGGAGTCAGGTAAAAGTAAATGCTAGGGACAGGGCTGTGTCCTAAGCTCTGCCTCTCAGGGCTTCACTCAGACAGACTCAGTTCTTTAGTCCAGATGTCAGACTGACCTCCAACTGCAAATTACAGGCTTGTTTATTTTTTAAACATATCAAGGCTAATACGCCAAACAAAGCAATGAAATACCTTAACAGGTTTGGAATCCTAATTTCACAATGGGGTGACCTTTTTTTTTCTCACAGATGAAAGTCTAGTAATTAAGTCAGCTGATAGACTGTCATTTCAGTTAAAGGTGTTACGAGGGCCTATGCTATCGTAGGACTAAAGATTACAAACTGTAGAGACGAGAACATTTCTTTTTCTTATTTTGCCTGTAGTCTAGAATGTGAAGGATCAGCAAGTTTGCAGATGATACCAAACTGGGTGGAGTGGCCAACACTCCAGAGGGCTGTGCTGCCATTCAGAGGGACCTGGACATACTGGAGAGTTGGGCAGAGAGGAACCTCATGAGTTTCAACAAGGACAGGGTTCTGCACCCAGGGAGGAAAACCCCAGACACCAGTACAGATCAGAGGTTGACCTGCTGGGAGGCAGCTCCACGGAGAGGCACTTGGGAGTCCTAGTTGATAAGAAGTTAATCATGAGTCAGCAATGTGCTCTTGTGGCCAAGAAGGCCAAAGGGATCCTGGCCTGCATCAGGAGGAGTGTTGTCGGCAGGTCAAGGGAGGTGATCCTGTCCCTCTGTTCAGCTCTGGTGTGACCACACCTGGAGTACTGTGTGCAGTTCTGGGCTCCCTGGTACAAGAGGGATGCGGAGCTTCTAGAGAGTGTCCAGCACTGGGTTACGAAGATGCCTGTTGAAAGTATCGAATGATCAAAGGATGAAGCAGGAAGTGTTGAACTACTTTCTTTTCTACATAGACATGTTGTGGGCATCACAACTGAGCAGCTCTTTCTGCTCAGCAAACTTAGGATGGTGCAGCATGGAGCAGAAGATGTCCCTCGCAAAAGGGACTGGACTGGGGAAGGTGACCGCACTCCAGCAGCACTGAGCTCAGGGCACTGTGTCAGTCACTCACTGAGGAGATATGTAAAGCCTGACCTGGACAGGAAGTACTTCTTCCTCCTTTTGGGAGGAAAGGAAGAAAGTAGATAACTTCGGTCTTGCTACAGACACAATAGCTATGATGTGTGTCAAATACCAGCTCTGGCCAGTGTTGCCACAATACCTTTCCCCCAGCCTCATTCTTCTGAGCTGTTCAGGCTAAAAGCTTCAACACACTTTAAAAAGCAGTTCAGCAGGAAGTAAACAGCAGCAATGGGATGAGCTCCTGCCAGTTAGGGTCTGGCAAAGTGAATCTTAGCAGGAAGTTTCAAGCATCCACTTTTTATCCAGAAATTTGTGAAGATCTGGTTATTAAAAAAACAAAAAGTACTTTTTAAATACAAGAGCATACAATCTTCAAAGTTATAGGGTTTAGTTAGTAAATTTCCTCTCTGGGCAGGCTCTAGGGGAACTGTGAGACAACTCTCCCGCAGGATTTCTTCCAGTCACCTCTCAGGGCCGCTGGTGACTCTGGCTGCCGCCGCTGCCACCTTAGGCGCCCGGCACCAGCCCCAGAGCACGGGCGGCTTCCGTGGCACCGCGCGGGACGGCGGCAGGCGGCACGCGAGCCGCGAATCCCCTTTTGCTCCAGCGCGGTCCCGGCGGTGCCGCCGCCGCCCTGCCCGCGGGCTGCGGGTGCGCAGGGCCGCGCGGAGGAGCGGGCAGCGGGCGCGGAGCCCGCGGCTCCGGCGGGCCGGCCCCGGAAGCGGCCGCGGCGCCGCCTCCCCGCCGGCGCGGCTCCTCCTCCGAGCGGGCAATATGGTGGCAGAGGCGGCACGGGGGGAGCCGTGAGCCGGTGCCCGCTGCTCGCGCGTCCCCGCTCGGCTCGGCCGCCTGGCCGTGCCCGCCATCGCGGCTTCGGCGCGCAATGCGGGCGGCGGCGCTGCCCGGCCCCCGCTGAGCGCCGCCCGCCGCTGCAGCCGCCCATGTGGGCGCCGCGGTGAGGCCGGCGGGACGATGCTGCTCTCGCTGGTGCTGCACACGTACTCCATGCGCTACTTGGTGCCCGCCGCCGTCATGATGGGCGCGGCGCCCACCTACGTGCTGGCCTGGGGCGCCTGGCGCCTGCTTTCCGCCGTGCTGCCCGCGCGCCTCTACCGCGAGGTGGACGATCGCCTCTACACCCTCTACCAGAGCATGGTGCTCTTCTTCTTCGAGAACTACACGGGCGTGCAGGTGCGCGGCGCGCGCGGGCGGCGGCCCTGGGGAGCGGCCGTTACGAGCGGCCGTTGGTGATGTCAGCAGGGCCGCGGGGGAGGGGGGCGCGGGGCGAGCGCTGTCAGCGCCTCCATGGCAGCCGCTTGGGCGCACGAGAAGCGCCCGGCCCTCGCCTTGCACCCCGGGCAGGCACGAGCGTTATAAACCTTGCTTATAGCGCAGCGAGGGTTAAATAAGTGCAGGACTTGCCCTCTAACCTGCCACTTCTCCATTTTACCTGCAGTTTGTCTGCTGTCAGTTTGGGGCCTTTGTGTTTTGGGTCAGGCAGGGGTTCTGATTTTTGCAGTGCCTCCAACTTTGAGATCCCAATTTTCATGCTGAGATGTCAGAATCTGAGGCCTCTCCTGTGTTGCCAAGGGTGTATTTCATTTCAAGTAGTAACCCTTCATTTAGCACTTAGGAAATGTTAAATGTTTGAAGGAGTTACATATCAGTTTACAATTGGAAAACTAAATACCGAGACTTTTAATCCTACATTAAAAGTAATTAACTAAATTGGTAGGTGCCCATGGTGCTTCAGCCTGACTTACAATGTTGCGGAGCCTGCAGAGGAGTAATTGAAGCTGGTGTCAGCTGCAGGCACTCAGGAGTGAGGTCTTAGTGGTGTGTAGCACTGGTTCTGCTTGTAACTCCTCTAGCTTCACCCATGTGTCCTGCCCAAGTTCATTAAGTTCTTTTTGTTCCATATCTGATTTAAAAAGAAAACAAAAAAACAAAAACAAAAGAAAAAGGCATTCACAGATTAGGTGCTTATTGTTGGTACCTGCCTTGCATCTTTAATGCAGGTATCTTGATATGTAGTAGTGCATCAGTAATTAGCTGCTAAAGTAACTATGTAATGGCTTAACTCAACCCATTCCATGAATGAGAATTAAAAAGACATAAACTGTAATAAAAATGTTCAGGTTTCCTATGAATAGTGTGCGCAGAATAGGTGCCACTTGGAATTTTTGATAAACACTTTTATCAAAATATGCCCATCGTGTAAAGATGCAGAAAGGAGAATGATAAGGCAACTAATATCTGTCTGCCTTTTGTTGTGTTGGTAAAACTACTTATCAGAATAAAAGACAGTACAGCTGATCACTTAGAACAATACCAAGGTAGAGATGCTTTGTCACTGCAGTAACAGCTGGTCTTAGGGGAAGGGAGAAAATATAGGCAAAGATGAAATAAAGGGAGATAGAAACAAAGAGGAGAGCCAAAGAACACTATGTGTGTCACAGGATAAGGAAAATAGTAATTTAGACTGAAGGCTAATTAGAAGCATGGAAAGTGTGATACATATGGAGAGAGGTAGGAGGACTCCTTAAGACTCATGTATCATTTAACTGGAAAATATCCTGCATTTATTTGAGGAGGAGAGATGAGATGGCCTCTAGGGCCTACTCTTGCAAACACTGAACTCGTTTAACTCGAAGCTCTCTGTGGAAAGTAAAGCAGGAGCCTCAATGTTTGAGGCTGGGATGGTCACCTGAGAGCTGTGTTTGACTGGCTGCTTTAAGGCCTCTCATGGGCCTAGTGGGGCGGATGACTGGGTGTAGAAGTATCATCACTAAACTCAGTTGTTGCAAAACCCATGTAAGAAAATAGCAGTTTCTGTGATTTCATGAATACAGGGCCTTACCAGGAGGCCTTATCATAATAGCCACTGGAGGGAGGGGTTTTTTTTTCAAGCCTCTTATTTTATTCATTTAATCAGTTTGTTTGTTTGTTTATTTGTGACAGGATAAATATAAGGCCAACAACCTCATCCATCAGAATACTGGCACACAACGCGTAGTCTTGCTGAAGTCATGGGGATTACACAGATGCTTAAGCGATTTACTAAGTCAAAGCCTCAAGTGATTTGTTCTTAGCACTGCCACCGTCTTAGCCTACATAAGAAAAGTCCTTAAGTTTGTGTCCTGTTCAGTAGGATTTGGCTAATTATGCCTAAATTACTCTGGATTTTCAGTGTGATAACAAATATTGACAGTAGCCTCAATGTTATCTGTGGTCTTAAGGTCATAGCCTTGTTGTAATGGCTGATAGTGTCAGTGG
Organism: Tinamus guttatus; assembly: GCF_059628265.1. Lineage (NCBI taxonomy): Eukaryota > Metazoa > Chordata > Aves > Tinamiformes > Tinamidae > Tinamus > Tinamus guttatus. The sequence continues at coordinate 6,173,241 of NW_028288917.1, forward strand.
AATCTTAATTGACCAAAAATTAGTTTGGGCCCTAAATGTAGATTTTTCTTTTGATTGAATGAAGTAGTAGTGTATCTTGTTTGCTTGTCTTTGCCTGGGTACAAACTTTCTGTGCATCAACAGTGTTTTTTTGTTGTTGTTGTTTTTGTTTTGTTTTGTTTATTTGTCTCCCTCACAAACATATATACAAACATTTTTTTTTTCCTTTTTTTATCTTCTGACTTGAATGTTTTAGTCAAGTTTTCTAAATCTAAACTCTACATCATGCAAGGCCTCTCTTCCTGTTCTCTTAAACATTTGAGAGCTCAAGTAATTAGCCTCACAATTTCTGTGAGCAATTATTGAGTGTTCATATTCTAGGAATTTTACTTTCTCATGTGAGATTTTCACTTTTTTTTTCCTGCTATTTTGTCCACCAAAAAGGCTGTTTTGTACAACCTACACAGAATTGAGATGGGAACTGTTTAAGAGTTCCCCAAAATATCGTAGGTCGGAGAACAGCCCTACTCCTTCCTCATGGCTTTTGCTGCAGATGCGTTTGTGGTTCCCACCTGTCCTGCAGCAAGAAAAACATATGCAAGAGGCTCTACCTCTATGTAAAGTGAGTCTATGTAAAGTGAGCCTTGGAGAGCCAAGGATGTTAATTTAACGAGCGATGAGCCAAAGTATTTGCTGACACAAGCAGGTGCAATTCTGGCGCACTGCATTCACTTGTGCTCCTGAATGGCAGCGTGGGAACCGCGCGGCTGCCTCGCTGCTTTTCCCTTTGCTCTGTTCCAGCAAACTTGTGACACTTGCATTTCATACAGCCCAGTGCAAACAATGAACAGTTTTATCTTTATGTAGAACCAGAAAAAAATGGTGAAAACCAAATGACAGGAAACATGCATCTGATTAGGGCATTTGAAGGGCTGAAAGGGCTAGTAATTTAATATGATGAATCCTGCCATCTCTCTATGGCCCTCAGAGTCTTATCCCAGTTGCTGTCACTGATAAAATTAATGCCTGTTGTGTTTGTGCACATACTTCAGATCAGATGAGGACTGAATGTTCTTCATTTTTTTGTGTATTCTAATTGTGCTTGATATTTTGCATTGAGTGGCAGTGGAGGAATATTTAAAGAATCATCACTTGGACTGCTTCCTAAAGGATCATTTTCCATCTGAAAGATTTTATCAATTGAATAAAATCTATGTCAGAATTAATGTGCATGGGGTTTTGTTCCGTGCTTGTGTCAGCTCTGTCTTTGCCCCCACCTCCTTTTGAATAGCAATCGTCGGAAGTGGCACTTTAATGAAAGACATTATGGTATTCTAATTTTCATGGTCATTATTGAACTCTGGAAGGGCCGTGAGAATCGGATGCTGCTTAGCAGAACTGCAATGTTTCTAATAATTGTTTTTAAAAGTATACGAGGTAACTGTGAAATAATACAATGTGCTCTTTGTTTTGAAGCTTGGACTGCTGTGCTTCCCAAGGATGAAAATTAGCCAGGAAAACAGAACAAATTAAAACTTTATCGAGATCCTGTGCTGCTGGACTTTTAGCTATACTTCCCTGAGGAATAGAAACCAGGCTGTGTTTAATGTCTTGGCTATCTAGATCTGTGAGGAGAGGTAAGTGACAGAGGAGTGAGATAGATGCCAAGTGTTGTAACCATCAGCCTATTCACTTTAAAAGTAAGAGTTCAAGTGCTATGTTCGAGCTTATTCTCAAGGCAGTAGCCTAGCCAACTAGTGGGTTTTTTTTGTTTGTTTGATTTGTTTGTTTTTTATTATTATTATATTGCAAACTCTGTTAATCCTTCGGGAACTCTTCTGATGAACAACGCTGAGGCAATTCAGGAGGGCCCTTGGGCATATATCGGAAGTGAAATAGGCAAGGCAGCCCTAATGGCAAAACTGCAGTTACTTGCTGCGGAGAGGTGCTCGTGGTTGTTGTTCGTGAGATGGCTTCTCATTTCTCAGGGTTCAAGCTCCCTCCCCGGGGTGGCTGTATTTGCGTTGCTGCATCAAAGCAGGGTGAAGGTTTGTTTCCTAACCACGTTGTGCCCTTAGATGTTAGTGGCCCCCCCTCAAGGTGAGGACTGATTTCACAGACAGGTGCCATAATCAGCAAGTTCAAAGGAAGCAGCGCCCTTCATCGTCTCCAGTTGTGTTTGGAAAGTGCCAATCATCATGTCTTGTCAGGACCTGGCTTTATAAATGGGAGCTTGTTTTCTCTGAGCACTTCTCCCAGACTGGATGCCTGACCGGGCAGATCAAGGGTGGAACAGAACCAGGTTGGTGCAGGAACAGAGCTGGAAGGCAGAGAGCTGAAGACAAGACAAACCTCCTAGGTTAGGTGCAAGCTGAAAGACCTGAAGGACTCGCATTTTGGTAGCACAGGTCCCTCTCTGGGCATTGCTTGTAGCACATTTTTTAAATGACACATTTTGAAGTGAAAATGATTGGGCAACTTCTTAGTACTTACTAATCTTGCTGTTTTGTGAAGCAATGTTAAGATTAGAGAAAGTAGGAGAACACAGTGAAGTTGATCTTTATTTTGGCGTGATAAAATTATGAAAGAAGCTCTTGCTTTTGGTAATGAAGTTTTTCCACTACCAAGCTAGCTGAATGAAGACAGCTTAACCAAGCTTAGAAATTGCGGGGAAATGCTGTCTCCAGGAGGACATATCTTTTATAGTATACAGCAAAGTCCTGTGTGTAGTGTGGCAGAAGTTAAATGATAGCTGCTAAGCTAAGGGATGTTGCTTTCAAACTGGGATGGATGTCTAGTCTTAGACACTTAAGCTCAACTCTGGGGTGAGGTAACACAAATAGATACATTAGGTATGTGGATGTTGTGCTTTGTTCTCGGGGTATTTAATCAAGTAAGTTTTTGCATAAGTTTTGCTTAATTTTTGTTGGTCTTTGGCCACCACCCTGAAGGTGAGAATGAAGTCCCTTGTGACTCCTGTTATCTTTGGATATCAGATAGAAATGTATGTTGTAGTTAGTGACACTAAGGGAGTCTGGAAAGAATTTAATATGGTGAGAATATGCATTTGCTACTGGTCCTCGTTACCCCCTCCATCCCAATATGCAAAGTACCTCATAAACTAAAATTATGATCTCTGAGTATTTTTAGAAGTCGAGTATTTGTTACTACTGGTCACTGTTTAGATTAATAGATTAAAAGCTCTCTGTGGAAATTTGCCTAGCATACATTTTTTTTTTTTAAATTGACCCATTACAACTGAATCTGAATTTTCTGTTAGCCTTATGCAATCCTGTCTGTAATTCGATACTTATATATGTAACTATTTTGAGAATGTAAGCATATATATCTGAGGCAATCCTAAAAAGTTAAATGTGCCAGGTAGGAAAAGTTAAAGATTGAAGGAGTTGGTTTGAAAGCATTTTAAAAATCTCGTTTCAAAAAATCTACTTCAGATATTTAGTTACTAAGTTTCACAAGCTTGCAGTATGATTATAAAAAAAATAATAATTTGAATATCTTAAGAATTATAGAATGTTCAATTCTGAATGTAAATTGTCTTAATTTCATGTAGTTTGCTACATTTGGAAAGGCAAATATTTATCACATTATTTTAAGATAAACATATATATATATATATATATATATATATATGTTTCTAAACTGTATAGTAGGTGGTGGTTATGCTTTCCTGTCTTTGCACCAAGCTGTGTTTTGGTAGGTGCTAGGCCTTGGATTCTACAGTGCCCTGCCTTGACCTTTTCTTCATATTACATAATACACCTATAAACTTTACATAAAAATGTTAATTAATTGAGAAGCTTTTTTCCTCTTGGTGCTGTGTTGTCAGACTCTGTTCATGCTAAAAGAAAAATCTAATCGTAATTAAACATTTGATTTGAATTATTTCAAACGATTTACTTAAGGTTTACAAAGTAACATTCGTTTTTCTGAATGTTTTAGTTGTGTTAGATAAGTAGGCCCAAATGTCAAGGATTTTGACATTCCAATTATGAAGAAACATGACTTTTCAAGAGAAAAGATTATTCTTCTTTGATCATTGTTCTGTCAACTTGGTTTTACACTGTAAAGATATCTGGGATAAAAAAAGGGAAATTACTTTTCTTCATTTCACATTTGTCACATAGTATCTGTGCTTTTTCCCTGCTGTAGCTCACTCTTCACTGTGGAAATAAGAAATCAAGCAGCTTGTACTAGTGTGATTTTAAATTTAAAACTAGTTTCCTGTGCTTTGGTGGGATCTATACAATTGGAGCGCATATCCAAATGCTGAGGAAAAAAATAACTATTTTGGAAGGCATTTGACTGTGTCGTGGTATTTGTCGTTAATTTTTCCTCTTGAACTTATGAAAACCTTATGAGAACACGAAGACCTTATGCGGTCCTGTTTGCAAAAGCTGCTTAGGAGCCTGATGGCACCTGTTACATGAGCAAACAGAGAGCAAGCTTCCAAGCAGGCTCGTTGAGCACGGTGTGCAGATGCATCAAGTGCTTCCAGGAGTCGCCTTCTGAGGTTGAGTCAAGTTTACCATGTTTGTGTGTGGAGCAAGAGTTGTTGCAGCTGGCTCAGCTATCTTCCTGGGTATTCTCTTCTGTATAACTGTGTCCTTGCTTCTTGAGAGTCCATAGAGTTCTAAGCAGTTGTTGAGGGAACTTTAGGAAATCTTATTCGATAATCACAAGTGGAGAACACGGAGGATTGTTACTCTTTCTCTTTCCAGTGCACGGTGATGCCCTGATAACTTTGCACCAGTTCACTTTGTACTTGATAAAAACATGTGCAGGGCATTACAGATAAAAAAAAAAAAAAATCTTAGCTCCTCTTTGGAGTCCTTGACATTTAGAAGCAAAAATCCTATCACAAAGAAGTCTGGCTAGAGAAGCACAGCAAAAACCATCACTCCGAGGAGGTTTCCTGCTTCTGCCTGATGTGAGGCATGTAGAGGGTAAGGCTTTCACATGCTGAGTGGGCCAAGGTACCAGAGTTCATTTTGGGACATTTTGTACCTTCCACGAAGGGAAAGGAACAAAGCAAATAAAAGTTGCATAGTGTGTGGGTCATTTTTTTTTTCTCTTTGGAAAAAAAATACATATATCTATGGGAAAATAGTCTCTGAAAGTGCCAAAGGTTTATATAAAGGAGACTGTTTGCTCTCCTGATTCAGAAGGTGCAATGATTTCGCTCTAGAGCTGGAAGGCATGTTCAGATTTTGCACCTGAATGTGAAATTTTCAGAAGAAAGCCTCTAGCTGAAATCTTTGTTTACAAACAGAACTCCTTTCATTGGTGCTGTACTTATTTCAAATACGTACAAGAACTGCAATTCCTGGCAATTTATGGTAAAAGTTATTTAGCTATTGTATGTCTTTCCTAAATGAGCATTGTTTGCAGTAGTGCATTAGTGTGGGATCTGTGTCATAGAACTGCTTTGTGACCAAAAGCCAGCCATTTACAGAAAGATCCAATAATGGATTTAGACACTGAAAATAGGATTTATACAGAATTTAACTGGCAGAGTCTGAAGCCACCACGAATACCTCTGCATTCTTTCTGTCACCAACAGTTGAAATAGTTAAATTAGGCCTTTTTTGTTAAGGTCTCCCAGGTAGCTTTAAACACACCAATTTCTTCATTGTTTCCTTGGCCTCCTTAGCTAGATGCCCAAACTATATGTAACCCTGATCAGAATCTATCAGCAAAGCTCCTCAATCCTCTAAGTACTGTCAAAAAGTATTGAACGTGTGCTGGAAGGACTGGACTCACGTAGCCACTGCGACAAAGATGACTTAAGCATATATTTTTAGAAATCAGAATCCCCTATCCACAGAATTACCCTCTAACCTTTGGGAGGAGAGTGTTATGGCAGGACGGGATTTAGGATTTGTATGCACATGCGGAGCTTTCCCTGGACTGGCTGCTGGTAACTTTGCTCCATGCCGGGGGCCGCAGGGCGCTCCCCATGCAGGGTCCCCTCGTCCCGTTGCGCAGCGCCAAGCTCCTCCTGTGCGGGATGTGTGTGGGATGTCACGTAGTCAGGATTATGCACCCTGCTTAGCCCCTGGAGGGCTTCTGTTGAATCCAGTCTGGGGGGTGGCATTAGATAATTTTAAGCTAGTGAGTTTAAACTAGCTGAAATTACCTTGGTGGTGAAGTACTTGTGACTGTAACAATTTTACCCTCTCTGATATTACTCTTTTGTGCTGCAAGTTGATATCCCACGTTATGAACATTCCCCCAGTCTTCTCGATGTACCCCTCTGCAAACTCTGCTTACCACCTGAATTCTCTCCTGAATGAGATATTGCAAAAATGCACACTCTGTGGGTAATGTTAGGCCTCTGTGATTTTTTTTTTTTTTAATAGTGTTCTGTTCTAAATCACCATTTAAAGCCTTGGGAGGCCTGTAGGAAAAGGTGGGTAATGCTGCAGTAGGATTAAGTCCTTAACATCTCAGTCCTCTGTGAAGTCTGTGAAAGGTCCAGACAGGAATTGAAAACAAAAATAGTCCAGTGATAACTGCTCATCCAGCAACAAACATCTCCTTTTTACAGGATTTTGCAGCTTTCTGTGGTTTGAGGGTGTTTTTGTGTTCTCTGTTTTTAGACTTAATCTATTGTGAGCATTCAGAGTAACAAAATCCATGGACTGTTGTATTGCTTAGCCTGCTGCAATCACTGCATGTTCTAAGCGAGTATCTCAGCCTACTTTTCTCCTTGTTTAACCTAACCTTAAGCAACACTTAAGCTTTTGAATTATATATAGGAACCTCTTTAGAGTTCCTCAGAGCTCAGTCTCTTGGCAGTGATTTTCTTCCTGGAACCCCAGTAAAATACATAGCTGTAGAATATCTGAGTGAACTACCTGCTCCAGTAAAATGGATTGGGTTGTATTTTGATGGTATGGAGTCTGAGCAGCAATTTTTGTATTTGCGCTGTTATGTATTGAGCAGTCAGTCTCTTTGCTAACTAAATAATTTATGGGATACAGCGATAATACTGCCTGTTAAACCATTATGGAAAAACTTAGAGGTACTTTTAGTAAAAATGTTATTTTAAATTGTCAAATAAAAGTTTACTTGTGAGGAAAAAAAACAGCTGAACTAAAACATTGGACTTTCTTTTTCCTTCCATCCCATTCAGCCTTTCATCCTGATACATTACCTGAGTTTAGGTATTGCTTATCAAAAATTTTAAGGACAGTAAGTTGATATGAAAATTAATGCTCCTATTCAGTGGTTTGGAGGACATTTGTATTCTTATACTCTACACAAACGAAGCCTCTATCAGTTAAATAGGGAAGCACTTGTATTCCAGTCTGAACTCTGAAGAAAAGTAAACACTGTGAAGTGCTTATAGTAGGGCACCAGAAAACCTAAGATAAATTTGTCAGCTTTGCAGTGTCAAGCTCCCAGTTGTGTCCATTCATGAGCCAGCTGCTTGTCAAACAGGGAAGACTGGTCCTGTGGTGGGAGATACTTTCCTTACAGGCTTGAAGGATGGTGGTGCCATCAAACAGGTTTGCAGAAGAAGACAGAATTTAAACTATTCCCTGTAGAAGCATTACAACTTGAAATACTTTCATAGCAGATCCTCTTCCAGAGCCGCAGTGCTGCGGAACTGGGCTTGCCCAGGTTTATGGTCTGACTTCAGAAGTTAGATCTGGTAGTTGCTTTTGAAGGTTCACTGATGCAAACTCTACTCTTTTACCACAAAGTTATTTCCAGACTTCTTAATAAAAAGATGAAAGGATAGCACTTACTTTAAGTACTCACATTGACAGATAACAAAGAAGCTCTTGTCCTCGAGAACATGCAACCCAAATTATAAGTTAGTTGTGAAGAAATGGCAAAAACAATTTGGTGTTTTGAGGAGGGCGCAGCTCAGAATATAAACTTTGTGAGGTTGTTTTCAAGTGAAGCATTGGCGTCTTGAACTTCTTCCGCTATCACTGTACTTCTGCATTTATCCCCCTTTCAGCTTGTTGTTGTCTGTGTGCTTGAGCCTATGTGCTAAGTGTAGTACTGCACTTCTTTTTTTTCTCTACAAAACTGCACAGAACTCTGATGTTGAAGTAATAGCAGAGAGGAGTGTTATTCTGCAATTCACAGCTGGTTTCTTTAAATAGGAACTGGAGAAGGATTAAGAAATCTGAAGAACCAAGACAGTGTGTGCTAAGGTGGTATAAGGTGGGAATCAGGTAGGACATAATGTAAGGTGACCCAAGTTATTGCTACCCATAACCAGCTGTGTTGCTGAGGAGAGGTACCTGCTGTGCTTGCAAGTGAGTTCCAGAACTTCTCTAGTTATCAACCTGACGTCTTAACGAAATCTCTTTGCCAGGAACCTGATGTGGTCACTCGTTGACCTGCTTTCAGGTCTTAGCTATTCTGTCCTAGCACTGTTTACTACACTGATGTAGTTAAGGTATTATTAAATGATCTACTTCACTTTCTTTAGTATGTACAAATTTTCTAAAGAAGATGTTGGGGATGTACAGCCTGTTTTTGTCACATCTCGTGTAGACAGTCAGTTACTCGAGCATAGCTGCCAGGCTGTCACCTGTTGTGCGTAGCTTTGCAACCCCTCGTGTTAGCCTGACTCTTGAATAAGTTGAACTTGCTGTTGTGAAAGAAGTAGAGGCTGTTGCAGGTGCTGAAGTCGATATCTCCAGATCACTGAGGAGCCCCTTTGCGTGCCAAGCTCAGCCTGATGCATGAGCAAATTCCTCCTTGAGGAGAACTGTTACCTGCTGCTTGTGAATCAGAGCTGCCTCTTTCATTGGCACTTCAGGGAATGTCTTGTGCTCATTGAGCTTGTGAGCAGCCTGGTAGGGCATGCGAGGAAGCCATGAACCAACCTTCACACATGTTCCCTGTCTCTGCTGCAATCCATGAGTATCTACATTCCTCTGAGGAATCATGTTTGACCACGGTGCTGGGTAAATACGTGGCAAAGCCCTCAATCAACAGTAACTGTTACCTGTTATCGTGGAATGGACTGTGCAACAACCGAAGCATGGCTAGAAGCACAAATTGTGTTTTGTACACAAGTTACATTTGCAATGTGTTTTCCCCCAATTTCTACTTAAGGCTTCTTTTCTGACTTGCTCTTTTGCTCTTCCTTTTAACTTGTTTTCTTGACTTCGTGGTGAGTAGATGTTTCGTTGGTTTATTTTAATGAAACAGCACCTATTCCAATGCCTAGGTTCCCATTGCTTCATTGTGACAGGTAGTGCGTTAATTAGTGCGTTAATCTCCTTAGTCTTTCAAACTAGCACTTTAGTATGATGTGTGTATGCTGTGGTGCTTGTAGAGCTATGCATAAAATGCCCCGTATTCCATGGATAGTGACAGGGAGTTCAGTGGCAACAGCCATAAGCAGCAGCAGTGAGTCACAGGTTTCCAGACACCTTGAAAACCAGTGTTGCATCCCTTCCTTCTGCAGCTATTAGCATTAGATGCTCTAGTTCACCTAAAAGCTTGGAACTGGCAGAAACTGAAGGCTTGTCCTGAAGGGACTGCTTCCCTGCTTATCCACAGGCTGAGGAATTCTTCAAATATCGTGTATTTGTGTTTATCCTTGTAGAATCCTTGAGAATTCCTAACGTGCTATAGCTAACCGCCACTTCTGATGAGTGAGGAATCTCACACGCGTTTGAGTGTCAGCAGTTGCTCGTGTTTGTATGTTTGAAGAGCAATCCTTACAAAGTGCTTTTTAAATTAGTATTCTGGAGCTGTGCTCAGGAAAAGGGGTGACATTTCTGCAGGGCTCGAGTCTTTATGCTCTTGCCCTGCGTTCTGTAAGGTCTGTGAAAACTTCCAGAAAGGCAGCCCTAAAGCCAAAGTGCTTCATTGTCAGGAGGCTGCTGCATGGCCCAGCACAGAGCCCCTGTCTCCTGTGGCTCTGTAATATCTCGCAACCAAAGCTGAAGGAACCTCTAGGGAATAAAGATGGGAAGTTGCCACTTTTGGAGGAATACTAGTAGTAAAATACAGTTTCTAGCTCTCAGTTCCTAGCTGTGAATGCCTAATACTTGAGTAGTTCGTCAAAGGCAAAGGAACAGCTGTGTAAGTCTTCTCTTGAAATTACTGAAACAAGTGAGGCTGTAGTTAAAGCTGTTACATCCTCTTAGAGCGAACCATCTTGTCCTCAAAATGACACTAAAGGATAATTGTCTTCCTGGCTGATGAATGAACACAGCAAACTTTCATATTTTTTCATCCCTTGTTTTACTTTGAAATAAAATATCCTTTTTGTCTTTAATGAGACTAATTAGGAGTATATCCTTTATTTATTTTACAGCAATGTGGCTGCATGTTTTATTGGGAGTAAAAAATAAAATAAAAATCAAAGTGCAATACCTGTATGGGCGTTTTTGGCAAACTCTTTACATATTGTGCACAGAATTCTATTTCTGCTAACACTGAGAGTGTACTCTTCTGGGATTAAAAAGTGAACTAGATCTAATCTTCTTGAAATAAAAGGCAGCAGAGATTTACTGTTATGTTTGACATACAATCATATGACTTTTTTTAGGAGAATCATCCTTCGAATTTGTTTTTAAGAGATTTTTTACTTTATATTAAAGGAAGTAAAAGATTGTTAAGAGTCCACATAAAGTAACAAGGTTAGAAACAAAAATTGTAAATCACATATTTCAATGTCACATGCAGGTTTATTTTCTTCTTGTTCTTATTTTCTTACCTTTTATGGTAACATTCAATACCTCCTCTACAGTTTTAGGGATAAGCCCAGTGCAACAGATCACTTTCTCTAAAATGATCTTGGCCAGAAGCTGGATGGTGGAGTTGCTTTCTTAAAAGAAAGAAAACAGGATTTGTAGACGCAGAAGGTAACACTGCTAGAGAAATAACACTCCTCAAAAATCCAGTTTCAACTCTGTAAGTGAGTATAGGAAGGTTATTTTTTACTTTGAGAGATTTCTGTAACTAAATTGCAAAATCAGATCCTTTGGCTGATGCTTTGCCCTTAGTAGCATGTGATATCTGGAGTGGCAGCAATAAGGTTATAAGTCCGGATTGAGCTTCAGTGAGAAAAGTACTAATATACCAAAATCACGTTAGAATTTCTTGATAACTGTTTAGAATATACTTAGCAGCTGTCTTGTTACACACATTTTTAGCTAAAACTTATTGTGTATTCTCTTTTTGGAAAAACAAAAGGAAAAAGCAGTGTTCTCTTCGGTGTATATCGGATGATCTCCCATTTTTCATATTTACTGAATAATTCATTTTGTCAATACCCAGCTTCTTATCTTGAATGCAAAACTTGGCATGGAGCTTTTTTTGTAAGATGTTTGTACAGCATAACAATGCAAAAAACTATCCGCTCAGTATAGCAGATAAACTAACGGGTTGGCAGATTTTTCAAAGGAGTGCTCATAGGGTCATTCAGTAATGATCAATATGAAACTAGTCATTGTAAGTAATTTAAATCAAGATCTGTAGATTAATAATAAATATTTTCCTGATCAAAAACTCCACATGATTCAGACCGGGAGTGTGATTATAATAAGCTGATGAAATTTCCAAATAGTTTTGTGGGTTTTTTTGTTGTTGTCGTTCTGGTGATTTGAGTCATTTCAAAGAAGAAGGCGTGTTTAATGCAGCTAACAAGGGATACAGCCTGTTAGTATTTGGGGAATACGGGGGAATGCTGCCTAGAAAGTTTAGGAAAGCTAAGCCAAAATAGCTAAAAGAAATCTTTAACATTTAGTTTTTGTAAACAATTAAGATGCTTTATGGATTGTTCAGTTCACAATTGAAATGGTTTAATTCACTTTCTTGTACATTTGAAATAATAATTAATGCACTTTAAAAGCTGATTTGGATTGCTGCTTCTGAATCTTGCTTTGTAATCATGCTCCCAAAAGGTTATTCCACTAGCAGATAGTTACTGCAGTAGAGAGAAAAATTGCAAATTACACAGGGTGCTGCAGTGTAATGGAGAAAGACAGCACAAGAGCTGCTGTTAGGAAGTTGAAGACCGATTTAATGAACTTCCCCAAACACATGCATCTCTGTTTCTGACAGTTAAAATTGTGGCACATAGTTGAGATTCTAATCTGTGGCACGTAGTTGAGATTCTCTTGATCTAATGTAGTTTTAGATTTACGTAGTTTTAGATTTAACTAAGCTAATAGTGAGTGTCTATCTGAAACCTTGTGCACATTTATAAAGTTAAATTATGGTTTTATATGTATCTCATGGTCCCTTTTAATTACATTAAGCAGGTATCTTGTGGGTATAGGTCTGCTTCCATGGATCCAGCTATAGGGTAGAGATAGAACAGATTGACTTTCTTATGTCCTAATTAATTAAAATTTACTGCTTTGTTGATTAGGAGATTGTATGCATGAGGGGTACTGATACTCTGATGGAGGATATTTGTGTTAATGGTACTAACTTGTTGGCGGCTTCCTACCTTACTGGATCTCATTATTGAATAATGCAATGAATGTAAAAAAGTAATATTACATTTCTTTTTTTAGGTAATAATCTATGGGGATTTGCCAAAAAATAAAGAAAATATATTATATTTATCAAATCATCAGTGTACAGGTTTGTATTGATTTTTGCTTATACACTCTTATAGATTAAAAACAGCTTTGACTGTGAATATTTCAGCTCCCTCTACAGTTATGGACTTAGAAGGGGAGTAGCTAGAAAGCTTTAGGTTCTTCTCAGTAGTATTTACTTAATAGAAATTTGGTTTTGGCTGTTCTTACTACATTTGTAGAGAAATGCATGTGAAATGCCAAAACTTTGCTTGAAATCTCAGCTCTTTCTCTGTATGAGTCAAAGCTACAGAATGCCTTAAAGTCTTGTTACTGTTAATAGAAATGTAATGTCTACACTTATAGTAGTAAGATGCAGTCAAAATCATTGTAATGTTTTATAATCACTTTTATGTGGTATTGTCTTTTTAAGACTTGTGATTGATGAATGAGTGCCTGGAGACCAAAAAATGATACATATATCCCAATCCATTTGTAAAGATGGATTGACCGCCTGTTTCTGTAGTATGTCTCACCCTCGACTTTCAGGATTGCAGGCAAACTTGGCTCCTTCTGTACCAAATGCAACCTCTAAAGGCTGTCTGGATTTAACCATACTTTATTTTTCTTTCCCATCTCAGAATTTAGCTAAAGTTCAGAAAAACATGTGAAATTATTTCTCTGCTGCTCCTTAGATTTTTGTGACTTTTACTGAAAGTCCCCAACAATGAGAATCAGACCTGGGCCTGGGTTGAATTTAATTTAGCAATATCTGCTGTGTTTTTCAAAGGAGGAAGAAGGATTAACTGTTTTACGCAATAATCTCAAATCTAAAGTCCTAATGTAGAGTAATGTTTTCCTCTGCACTTTCTCAACTGAGTTAAGTTTTTAATAAATAAATAAATAAATAAAGGGCAAATGGTGGTTGGAGTAGCAGCCATGTACATTGAGAATATACCAAAGGACCTACCAGTGGAGGCAGCATCTCCGTTGGTGACTTACTGTGTTAAATACTTACCTGTGCAATGCGTTTTTTTTGGAAGATGGGCTGGTGATGCAACATCTAGATCCAAAAGAGCAGGCAAGAAGCAAAAAACATGAATATGAACTCTGTGCGCTTATTTGAACCAGAAGCTGGACAGGGGAGGGAAAGAATTTTCTTTCTCTGTCTATATTCACGGCAAAGTTCCTGTGTACACTCATAACATAATTTGCCATTATCTGTAGTTAACTCTTGTGGTGACTCTTAAACCAGGTAGTGTCTCCAAAATATCCCAATTAGGCCAAAGGTTCAGGAAGTGTTCAGGAAGACTAGGCCGCAAGGCCTATCTGGTAGGTGCAATTTCCGTTTGTAGAATTTCAAAGGCACCTCTTGCCCTTCGTTAACTCCACAGGGAACCTTGCAATATACCTTTTACCAGATGCCTAAAATCAATTACGAGTTAGACTGCAGATAGGTCTGTCTAAAGTAAAGCAGATTAGTGGCACTCTCTGTGGACTAGTTGGTTATATACCAAATGAAACTTGTAATACATCAAGCAAACTGGAAATAGGGCTCTGTGATATTTTACTTGTTAAAATAAGCTTATCCCCATGAGCTGTCGTTCCACATTTTGGATTATTTGAGGAAGCACTGATAGGAAAATAGACACTGAAGCACAATTTTAGCAAAATGTATAACTTCCATGATGCACAGCCAAGTGTTAAGAACGACCGTTTCAAACATATATCACAGAAAATTTCAGAAATAAAAGAAAGTAAAAATGAAGCAGTATTTAAAGCTGCTTCATAATACTTTTCAGAATTTCCTCAATCTAATACATTTGCTGGGTACATCGCTCAAGTTTAACATGCCCATCTGAAGAATACCATTGTTGAAATCAAAAAATTTATCTAAAAAGCTAACTAAAAAGTTCTCTTATAAGATATCAAAGCTTCTACTGGGAAAACTAGTACTGCAGCATTTAAAATTGTGACTAAATGAGCTATTTGTATAAAGAAATTGGCAAAGTACTAATCAGCTTGATTCAGGAAAGTTCTTTCCCTTCAATTTTCCCTTTGCTCTTACATATTCTTGACAATCTGCTTGTCAGTTTACTCTCTGTTTTCAGCCTTGCTCTGAACTTCATATCAGGTATTTTTCATTCAGGAGCCTTTACTGATAATTGCATGCACAAAAGGTATATTTTATTTTATCTGTGGCAGTTGAAAACTGGTTTAACTAAACATTTTGGGCTTTTGTCTTTGCAGTTGATTGGATTATTGCGGACATGTTGGCAATGAGGCAGAATGCAATCGGCCACGTTCGTTACGTTTTAAAAGATGGGTTAAAATGGCTCCCATTGTATGGGTGGTATTTTTCACAGGTAAGTGTTTTTTTTCCTTCCTGTTTGTGTGTCACACACATACTTCATTGCATTTATAATACATATTTTTCAAGCTACAGTTCTGATCTCACATTTTTTTTGAGCACTAAAACAGCTTGCTTCAGTGTAATTAGACGTATCCTTTAGTTAAAGAATCAATTTACTTTTCTAAAGTAATATTTTATATGAACAGAATATCTATTACTAGAACTGGAACTGCAAAATCTGTTAGAAGCTGTTTCTAAATATTCTAATACTTTGTTCTTTTTACAGTTCAAATGCCCCCTTAGCAGAAGGTATAACCAAAGCTTTTCCCCGTGTTGTGTTTCTGTGTGTGTGTGTGTGTGTGTGTGTGTGTCTGTGTGTGTGTGTGTGTGTGTGTGTGTTTTGTCATCCTATAAACTAGGAGTAGATTCACACTGCTCTAGTGTACTTCATTTTTCAGTCCTTGCTTTTTAGCACAAAATAAAAAGAAGAAAATTGGACCTTAGCATAGTGCAGAGGAGAAGCAGCAGAATCCCAGTCTCCATGAAAGTGCTGATGATTTTGTTTTGGCCTTCGATTAAACCAGAACACTGTAAACCTACATTATGTTCCTCTTGTTCATTTTAGTCAGAGAGCCCAACCTGAGAAAAGGGAAAAGGCTTGGGCATGAGACTACTGGTGGGAATAGTGAAGGAGACAGGACAGCCCTATTCTTGCAGAAGACCACAACTGTGTCTACTGTTTGACTTTGAAACTGTACTTTAAAATGGGATTTTAAGACGCTGATATGAGTTAGGTTATGTTTAGAGAGCTTATACATCTATGAACTAACTATGAACTAATTTAGGATGCTAAAGAATAGGCTGTGCCTTAAATAGGGGTCTTTCCCAGCAATCACGTGTTGCCTTCTAGCTTTGGAATAGATGCCTAAATTCTAGAACTTCTAGAGAGAGTCCAGTGTAGAGCAACAAAAATGATTAAGAGATGGGAGCACCTATTGTATGAGGAAAGATTGAGTGAGCTGGGCCTGTTTAGCCTGGAGAAGAGAAGGTGGAGAGGGGATCTGATCAATATGTACAAATACCTGAGGGGAGAATGTAAAGAGGATGGGACAAAACTCTTCTTGGTGGTGGCCAGTGACAAGGCAAGGAGTTAAGTTGAAACACAGGAAGTTTAATCTCCATGTGAGGAAGAACTTCTTTACTGTGAGGGTGACAGAGTCCTGGAACAGGCTGCCCAGAGAGACTGTGGAGTCTCCTTCTATGGAGATCTTCCAAACTCTCCTGGATGTGACCCTGTGCCACACACTCTGGGTGTCCCTGCTTGAGCAGGGTGGTTGGACTAGATGATCTCTAGAGGTCCCTTCCAACCTCAACCATTCTATGAGTCTGTGAAATTCAACTGAGGCACGAAGTCTTGGTTGGTCTCACCTTAACTGTCAACTTTCAGGAAGTGAACCATCTCATTGTTTTATTTAAAAACGTATGTGATGGCTGTGGTTCCTGCTTTCTGTACAAAGAGAAGATGGTTAGAGTCTTCTCCAAGATACAGGAAGATCCAGGTTCAATGTTGCTTGAGAGTAAGAATATTTTCCAGGAGAGCACGCTACCCAGCAGGCTGTAAGGCTAGACTGGAGTAGGGCTGCTTGTTTCTTCTGAAACTGCTGTGTTATCTCCTGGATTTAAAAAGGAATATGTCACAGGCAAAATCAGAAAAACGCTAATGTTTTCATGATTCTTGATTTGCTCTCCCCATCACCTAAGTAAGTACAGAGTACAAACCCTGTCCTACCTCAGTGAGGGTGTCCATTGGATGGCAGGGGACTTTTCTGTTGTCTAACAGTTGCCCACTAATGATTCTGGCTCTCTACATTTGTCTTCCACAGCAGAAAGGGAGCAGTGTGATTCATGGAAATAGTCTTGCTGTAGTCATTAAATTGGTGGTACTGTAAGTCATCTTTAATTAAACTACAGGCAGGATATCTACTCTATCTGCTATCACTAGGTGTCCATTTTTTTTTTTTTTTTAAGATTTTGGAAAATTATTATTGCTATCTGGAATATCCGTTGCTCAGCTTCCTGCCTGCTAAATTGACTGTTAAAAGAAGGTTCCTGTGGAAATTAATGTGAACGTAGTCTATGTTTTTAAACAAATCACATGTATTAAATTAAGACCTGTATAGCTTTGGATTCCTCAAAGCATAATACTACTATAGGAAGTAGTGAGGAATAAATATGAAATAAATATGAAAACAATTAAATGACAATATAAATATATATGTGTATATATATGTCTGTGTGAATAACTCAGTGACACAAATGAAAGGCAGCTTACTGATAATGGTGATGCATATGTGCTTGAATTACCGAGACGGGATGCAGCAGGACTATAGCGCAAGCTAATAGGTATTTTTATTGTTTTTATCACACCAAACAGTGCAAAAACATAAAACACTTCCTGCCCTTCCTGTTGATGTTCTGTCAGTGATGTCACTTACAATCCACTAAAAGTTTCCAGTGCCGCGTAATTACGGCATGCTCACGGAATTCATATTCCCTACCTCAGGTAAACATCCTGTTTGGAAATAAACGTGGTCTGGATGTCCAGGAGAGCAAAATTGAGGCACAAAGGAAGTATATTGGTAAACATCATCCATTGTTGACTGAGAGAGAGGCTTTTAAAGTACAGCGGAAAAAAATTAAAAACTTGAAAACAGTACTTCCAGAAATCTGTTTTGAAAAGCATTCATTCATTTGATCTGTTACTGAAAAGGAAATGCAGTACAAATTGGGGAATTTGAGCTATATACAGTTGCATAACTAACAAATTCTTCTTTGGAAGCATCTCTCTAGTGGTAAAAAAGGAAAAGAGCCACTTAAATTAACCTGTTGTGTTCCAGGTTTGACTTATGAAGCAAAATATTTCTGGTTAATAAAACTGTCTGTATATTTTGGGGTGGATTTTTTTTTTTTGGTCCTATCTTTCTCCACCAAAATGCCAGTAGCTCCTAATCATCTTATACCACCTGGTGAGGCTGGGATGTAACTTTGGAAAATATTTTTGGTACCCCGAACTTTGCCTGGCTTTTTAATGTAGGAAGTATACCTTTGTCTTTTCAGTTGTTTAGCTTCAGCTTGTGTACTCTTTCGGTTGTCCCTGAATTTTAGACAGTTGTTTGTCTACTGTGGCATTTTTCCCTTCTTTAGGTTCCCTTCTTTTAGGTTCCTATGCACTTCAGAAGCTGTCATTATGTAGTTAGTTCTTATGCAGTGATTGGTGGTGTTATAGTATGCAGCTCATCTGTTCTTGTGTTAAGTATCTGTTTTCCTACTGAGAAGTACAGGTCTATTTTTAAGCATAAATAAGTCTGAGATGGGGGTAGCAAAACTATCTGGGTTTTGTGCTATCCCAAATAAACTGTATGACAGTAACTGGGATTCTTCCATGTTCACCGTATGAAAAAAGAGAGTTTCGCACATTCCCAGTTTACTGCAGTTGCTTGGTGTTTTGGTTAATAAGGGATGACCTAATTTAAAGTTTGGCCTAGTTGAGGGCACATAAAACACTAATTTACAAATTATATCCAAGTCTCGCATAGAAGACAAGCTACTTTCCATACCAAACTAAATTTGGCCTTCCTGTAGTCAGTTGTGATGAGTGTTACACTGCAGAGTAAAACTTCTCTTCAGTGATGTCAGATCTTAAAAACAGCCTTAAATGTGAAGTGTGTAGTTAAAACGCGTCTGTTTGCTGCACAGTTGTTGGAAATCTTTTCTGCTCGTACCCGTAACTGGTAAAGTCATGTGGGATGGTGCTGATACAGTGCTGCTACCTGCAAAGACCGAGCTGGATGGGCTGGGGGATTCTCTTCTGCGCTGACTTTTTGTCCTGCAGTCACCCCAGCCCAGCTGGTCACAACAACTGACTGCTTCACCTTAGAAGGGATCAAAGGCAGTACTGTTAAGAGAGAATATTTAATGTGAAATTAATAATAATTTGACAATAATCATAATTTGACATTAGTGAAGCATCTGCACAACCAGCTTTCCACCCAGTAAAAGGAAAGTGAAAGAATAGTGCATAGCTCCTTTTTCATCTGCCTTCTTCTAACCATGAAACTTTGTTCCTGTCCACACCATGCGAATGAGGTGCTATCTGCCCTCATGCACACACCACAACACCTGTATTTCCGTAATGTGCTGGAGCTTTCTCTAAGATAAGACTGAGGTTCAGCCCTTACTGGTTTCAATCAAGCTTATAAAACCACAAATGGACAGAAATTCTCTATTAAAACCCGATGCTAACAGTGAGGGTAGAAGGACAGGAAAAAAAAGGTATTATTGGAAATAGATTTGGGAATCCCTGAAAATTAGGTCCTTTAAAAATTAAATTATATCATTTGAAAGCTATGTAGGTGTGTTTTTTCTTTACTGTTGACATAATTCATTGTGTCAGTAGTTCCTCTTGTTCATCAGCATGTTGGTTTATCCCATTGCAAATACACTGCAGATAAATAAAGTGATGGGAGAAAGGTGAATGATGCAGATTTTATTTTTAATCTTCCTCTGTGAGTACTTTGCCATAGTGCTTTAACTGAAGTTTTTGTGATGAAATTGTGTGGTACAATGTATAAAATGAACCTTTCCAGAAAATGGGCTAATTTTTATTGTGTTTATTTAGTGTTTTTCAGCAGAAGTAGCTTATGAAATCTTAAACCTTCTAAAGGGTTTGTCTTTCTGTATCTTTATATTTAACACTATATTAAACATTTGATTCTTTCAAAAAAGGCATATGAAATTGTTTACATGACCTATGCTAGTTACTTTTGGACTACTCATAAGGTTTGTATGTGTATGTACAGTAAATGTAGTTGCAGTTTTTGCATCAATTCCTGCAGTAAATACTTGTATCTGCGTAACTTCGCTGACATGAATTCTCTTGATCTACAAGTGGTACCAGGGAGAAGCAAAACTGTGTTCATCTGTTTTCAGGGATAGATCCCTGGGATTAGTTGCAGTGCTTTCTTCCAGTTAATTATTTAACACCTTTAAACAAGACACTTAGATGTCTTCTGATATTTTCTGTAGACATCATCTTGTATAAACAGATCTTGTCAACTTATGCACGCTTTGAGTGTTTTCATCCTGGGATAAAATGTCTAGTGGGAAATTTGCAGCATGAGTCATGAACGTCTTGTCATTGTGGTCTTGTTTGTTCTTTTATCAAATATTCCATGTTTATAATATTTATCTATTTTGTTAGCATGGAGGAGTCTATGTAAAAAGAAGTGCCAAATTCAATGAAAAAGAAATGAGAGCGAAATTGCAGGCCCATGTGAAATCTGAAATTCCGGTAAGATCGTACGTTTCTTCTTTCCCCCTATTCATTTCTTTGATCTTTTTAATGGCAGAGGCTTATTTGGATAAATGAACTGTGTCTGATACCTGCAAACTACAAAATAGCAATCATGGGTTTAGTTTGTTTTTCATTTTTCCCTTTTTATTTTTAAAATAGGATATCTTCAAATAAACTGTTAGGACTTTGACTAGTCTTTTTATGAATAATTGGAACTTTTTTATCAGGGGAATCTGGACTAAATATGAGAATGTGAGTTATAGTTATGTCATAGAGCAGCCACTTTCAGTGTTCCTTATGTTTGAAGATAAGACATTTTGACTACTGTGATAATATTGTTAGAGAAGTCTTTCGGAAGTCCAGATCGTTCTTCCCAAATGTTCATTAGTCATCCCAATGATCAGTCATTTTAATGAAAGTGACAGCTTAAAATGGCATAATGTTGTCTGCTACTCCTGAAGGGGAAAAAAAAAAAATCAACTCTTGATAATTTTCTATTTGAAGAATGACTGTTAGTGCCAAGTGACTTTTCTCATGACTCCCTCTATGGTTTGTGGCTCAGTGGTTAAAATCACTGTGCCTCACTTTAATTACAGTGCATTAAAATGCTTTCTGCCTTTTTGGCTTGACACATGAAAACCAAAGCAGTAACTCTTGATGTAGAACAGCTAAGCTTTTATTTAATTTAAAATGATGTGATTAGGACTCACCATTCCATATGCCAACAGTGGCGCACCTTTTAAACGCTCAAGGTAAGGGTAAAGGAATATCTAGATTGCTTTGACCTTCATAATACTCCTCTTGTGTGTGTGCATTCAGAAAATGAATTGGCCTTTTTTGGATGACTGGTGTGTATACACACATAGGTGCAGAGCTATGGAAAGCCTTAAATCATTAAGTCGTTTCTCTTAAGACAGGAGTCAAATTAATTCAGTCTTTAATTGAAATTTAGTATGGACAGTTTTTACCGTGTTATATTTATTATTTACTTCTTAAGATGAATATAAAAGTGTCTATTTCTTACTTTAAAGTATCAGCTATGATGGCCAAAAATGCATTCTAACAACTACATTTTTGCTGTAAATTTTTGACTGACATAAAAGGTCATTTTACTGCAGAGTTCCACTTGCCCTGGGAGGCAGCTCTTTCTCTGATAAAATAGGGAATAATGTTCATTACTGTTAGCATTGGAGAAAGCAGGTCAGTTATATTTTTGGCAGCGACTATTTCCATGGCCTGTAAGGATACCTTAATTCTGTATTATTGTGTGTATGGTTGCATGTTCTTTTTGTGCCAAATTCTGTCTTCATTTGTGTGCACAAAATGGATTTTTAATTAGATTGTACCTCTGTTGCATTGCACTCTATATTTAATAAATAGTTTGAAGTTCCTGATGTCTTAAAAAATATTTCAGCTAGAGGAAAATACTAGGTCAGGACACAATATTGTTTGACCATTTTTATATATTTTAGCATTAATGTTGTATTCACCATACATTGCATCTTCATGAAGCTTTCTTAAAAGGTCTGTCACTTCTTTGGTTTGTGTGTGCCATCTGATATTTGTTTTTCCTATCAGCATACCACAGCACGTTATCTTGGGTTATGTTAGTTTGGGAAAGTCTCCATGTTTGGCAAGCTATTTAGATAACTTCTGTTACAGAAGTTTGTTGACAGTTTGTCAGCTTATAGGAAACTTAGGTGTATCCAGACATGTCTGTCTAATAATACCCATAGTCAGGAAGCCATTTCGGTTATAACAATTTTCCTTTGTGTTGCCAAGGAGAACCATTTTATCCCACATGTGACAGGTTGGCATTAGGTTGTTATTTTCTCTGTGCAAGTGCCAAAGATGTGCCAAAGTGCTCCAGGTGTCCCTGCTTGAGCAGTGGGGTTGGACTAGGTGACCTCTCTCTAGAGGTCCCTTCCAACCTCAGCCATTCTGTGATTCTGGAATTTTACTTTCTGTAAAAGGCAACATAACTCGGTAAGCAAAGGTGCAGAGTGCGAGCATGTGCTTGAAGCCATCTCCCTGCTTTTCTAGGTTAGCAGTTGCTGAATGAAGCTGTCGGAAGAGTTTTGTCTTAAGCGTGCTAAAATGCAAGTCACTAAAATCTGAGCCTTGATCTCAGTCTTTCTTCGCTAATGCTGTGAGTGGAGTTGATTTATTACTGCATTTAAATTAAATGCCTTAGGATCTTTTTGATGCCCTCATCGCTAGCCAAATGCTCTGCTGAAGTAACTGTCAGAAGTGGATGGCAGAGTGTAGCACCGTGGTAGGAGGTCGCAGTAATTTGAAGTCATGGGAGCGGGCTGAGGAAGAAGCCAAATCGCAAGTGGAACCTCTGTGACGGGTGGCCCACAGCGCAGCGGGGCCGTGTGCCCGGGACGGCACCGCGGGGCTGCGCTGAGCAGGGCCCCCTTCCAGGCCCGGCCTCGGGGCTGAGGGCGCCGCTGGGTCTTCCCAGGGAGCTCCCCCGCCGGAGCGTCACTGCCAGGAATTTCAGTGCAGTCACAGGAGCCTGTGCCCAGAAACGCGTCTAATTCTGCATCTGTTTGAACACCTGCAAATAAATGTTTCACTTTTGCTGCAATACTGTTAGTTTACTCAGCAGACTAATGCTTGTTTTAAGACAAATTGGAGTATAAGAAGGGTTTAAGCTGAAAGTGTTTAAAACTACGTTCACTGAGTGTTCTGCTTTTCATGATGGATTTCTACATCCAACTCATAGATTAAATAAGTCTAAGAGGAATTTTTGTTTTTATTTCTGGATTTTTCTTCTCTTTCCATGTCAGATGTGTGTATTCAAAACCCCTTCCTAAGCTGAGGCAAATAACCATGGGATCGTTCTGGTGGGTTTGTGCTTTGGTGGAATTTGGCCCTCTGGAGGTTCCGTGGTGCCAGAATAGCGCACGGAAACCACATCTGCTCCCGAGGGAGTTGATGCCACTTTCTCCATATACCTTGGGTCACAGTATAGAAGTGAACCAAGTGCAAGTGATGTAAAAACGGAAGTTCTCTGTTTCAAGTCTTTCAGTCAAAACATGTGGGGAGAGATGCTTAAGTTCACAAAATTGCAAGTTGTCAAAGCCCATTTACCAAGACAAATGTTTGTATTTGCTGGGGTATGAGACACAGACCATTGAGTTGTCATTTCAGGGAAGACTAAACTTTCCATAATCCACTTTATCTGAGAACAGTTTAAATATAGATACTGCAAACGCTCTTTAACCTCTAGTAACTACGGAGAGCAGAATGTGATAACTCGTGTCCTTGCTGCATTATTCATGAAGCTGCTTTGCAGTTCTGCAACTAATGTGACATTCATAAGCAATCACGATGCTTTTAAGCAGAAGATGCTTTGATGAGCGAGGCTCGTACACCTTAAACGTAGCAAGACTGAACTGCTGTGGGCTTCATTTGCAAGTAACTAATTTACTACTCTGGAGTTTCTCTTGACACTTGTGTGCTGGCTGGTGCAGTTGAGAACAGGCCTTTGCTCAGCGTGGGCAGCCGCTAGGCCTGGCTGCTCTTTGGTGCAAGGGCAGCGGAGGGCTTTCCTGCCTCTCCTTAGTGCTAGGGAAGAGCTCACCCTTCCAGCTGCCCAGAGGGGCTTGTGCCCATAGCGAGGTGGGCGGGAATCTGCGCTCAGGGTGCTTTGCTATTTACAGTTTCTCTCTGCGTACAGCTCGAGCAAAATAATCCAAATGATGAAAGCTCCGTCTGCCTGGAGCCCTCCCTGTCCCCATTAAGAAACCGAAGGCTTCTAAGGAGGCAGAACCAGAGCCTCCAGCACAAGTTGGTCTAACAAGCTCTTTGCCCCCCTAATCACCATTTAACTCTACACTCATTACTGGGCTCGTTACTGAGCCTTTCTAACTGCCAATGTTTATTTTAAGCTATGCATTTTGGTTATATCAAATCTGATTGGGAACACATTTTAATCTCCTCCCTTCTTTGGAGGGCAGAGTCGGTCACGCAATTTGAAGAACGCTTTTGTGGTGTTTTAATGTAGGCCACAAGATGATTGTGTTTCTCAAAGTAACAGTATAACAAGAGGCACTGATATACTCAGTCTCTTAGTTTTATAAAGAAAATTAAGTCTCCTGAACTGCAAATTTTTCATTTTTCTTAACTGAAAATAGTATTCTCTTTACCATGCACTTGTAGTAGAAATCTACATGCTAAGATCTGCAATTAACCCAGTACAGACAATGCTGGTGTTATTATGTGTTTTGCTTCTATGGTTCATTCACTAACAGAGTAAGTCTTGGTTATACCAAGCAAAGTGAACCAGATACCGGAAATATGAAGAGGACAGATACATTAATACAACTGCAGTAAGACTTAATCTAATTAGTTTGTTATGGAGTCACTGATAGCAGAATCGCAGGCGTCCCTGTTTGCTTTCCTCACATCACCTCTTGTATTTTGTTCAGGCTAGATCAGATGTGCTTTCCCCTTCACCCGCACCGTGTAGTCTTCAGTTACTGATCTGGGTGTTAATGCTTCTCATCCAGTTCTCCAGGATTACATCTTTTAGGCCTTAATTTGGACTGAATTGATTGAGATTTGCATTTGGCTATTTGTCAGGATGTGATAATGAAATTAATAGTAAAATTAAGCACATACCTTATTTAGTATGATTTGGAAGCTTGTAAATAGAAGTACTTTACTGTTTCCCCTGTCCCTTACCTAGGAACAGTATCCAGTAAATACAGGATATCTTTAGTCAGTAGGCATCATTTCCTGATGCCCTATGCCCCTTTTACAGAAGGGGAGCTACTTCATCCTGGGATGCTTCCAAAGCCCTGTCCTCACAGACTCGCAGAATGGCTGAGGTTGGAAGGCACCCCTGGAGATCATTTAGTCCAACCCGCTGCTCCACCAGGGACCCCTAGAGCACGTGGCACAGGGTCACATCCAGGCGGGTTTTGAAGATCTCCATAGAAGGAGACTCCACAGCCTCTCTGGACGGCCTGTTCCAGGGCCCTGTCACCCTCACAGGAAAGAAGTTCTTTCTCCCTCAGGTTTTCTCTTTATCACCTCTCCTTGCTGCATGTTTGTTGTACCTGGGCTGGAGTTCAGGGACACCTTGTGTTGCTCTGGGCCCGTTTCCTCTGCCCAAAATGTAGAACTCCCTGATCTGCCCCAAGGGCTTCCTACGCTGCCCTCCTCCCGCTCCATAAGCGCTGCCTGCCTCTGTGTTATTGCTGTTCCTTTGGCAACAGTGGGGAAATGTATGGAGTTGCTTATGGGTGAAAGCAGGTATAATTCATTTCCTTAATCCGTATATTAAGTGGGTATACACGGGAGAAATCTGCATCCAACCACTGCCGTTCTCAGTCTTTCTAGCTCTAACCAAAACCAGTTACTGTCAGAGTCCTAATCCACTCCTTCAACTTTTGGAGTTGGTCAGAGCAGCGTGTCACCATTTATCCATTACACAAGTTTTCCATTCATCCACAACACAGAAACCATCACAAAAGTGCCACTTAGCTGAACATAGGGGCCTATCCGATTTTGGTTAAAATTGGTACATCAGCTAACTGGTGATAATGAAGAATTTTATATCCTGTTTTGAGCATGAACACTGTATTTGTGTTCGCTCTGGGAATGCGCAAAGTTCTACATGGCCGATTACATGACCCTAAATGAAAGATTCTGCAAGTAAAATTGACTTTAGCTACAGCTACTCTTTCCAGACAAGTAACATGTTCCTGCGGTCCAGGAATTCATAATCCAAGTTCAGGGAAGCTTATTTAGTAATTAAAATCTTAAAGATTTATAGTTCTAGTAATCTTTTGGAAATAGTGCTTAAAGATTTAGCTTCTGCTGCCCGTGCCAGGAGATGAGAACAGCCAGGCCTGCAGGTAAGTTCGGTGACCGAATTGCACCGACGGGATGTTTTTGTCTTGGACAGAACTGTCCATATGTATAAGCAGGACATCTTTGCCTGAGGAAAATTCAGGAATGTAAATTCAGCAATGTAAATAGCCATACTAAGCAGCATAGGAGATTTATATGCACTGCATATATAAGCAGTGTGAGCAGATTTATATGCACTGCATGTAAATCAAAGACTGCTTCTTGCCAATGTGCTTTTGATTAAGAAATATTCAGATTTTGGCCAACAAACTTGTTCAGTGGTTGGAGTCTGTGGATTACAAGATTAATTAAAGTATAATTTTGTACACTTGCTTTGTATTACTCATTCAGGACAGGAGTAAGTAGCTATTGCGCTCTTTGCTGTAATCAGCTTTTCATGACAGATTATCTGCTTTGGAGAGGAAGGGATTGAAGTGTTGTTGAATGTTTCTAACTCCTGATCTCTGTACCAAGAATGATTTTCCTACCTTCTGTACTCAATTGCCACACTCAACAGTGACAATCCCTGTTGTACCCTGCAGGGCTGAGGATTCCTTCTCTAGTGACTGGGAAAAGTATCTTCATCTTGGATGACTATTTTTAAAGATCTGATTCAAGCTATGTGGTTTGAATATCAGCATGTTTAAGAATAAAAAAAAGGTGTCTGGGATTGAATATCATGCCTTTTTCAGTTAATTCTGAATATTTCAATTTAGTTGCTTAAATATCTCAACTGTGGGCTTCAGAGACAAAATGTGTGTATGACTAGGTGAAAGTGTGGATGAGCAACTGAGTCTGTCAGGCTCATGCTACAGTCTTGTTAGAGGAAAGGGGGGAAAAGAGGGGGGGGCACCTTGCCTCTTAAATGCAAATTCCTGTATTCGCTCTTTCTCACTTTCAAATATTTATTGAGACTCATTTCTGCAAAGATAGAAAAGCAATGATCTAAGCATAGCCTTTAACTGTGGATGTTAATTCATGTTCAACTCCATGCTGGTTTCTGGCAATAACTTTTTCTGCTGCAGATGAGTCCCAGTATGAAATTTGTACTGCCTAAGTAGTGCTTTGTGTAAACTTTATATGTAGAAATTTATGCAAGATTTAAAAAAAAAATGAGAAAGGAAACTTCTCTTCTGGATTAGAAGCAAACCAAAAATGGATCAAATTGATTCCTTCCGAGTGCATTATTTTATACCCAGTTATGTAGATACACATATACTTAGGCAAACACTACTTGATGATTTGAGAATCTATAAATACAATTGTAGCCAGTTAGGTAAGCAAACTTATTTACCTGCAAAATCTAACCTTGCAAAGGAATGTGACTTTGAAGTTCAATTTGTGCTAAACTATCAGTTTACATTCATAGTATGCTTAACAGCATATATATAATGAGATACATTAAAGCATCTGAGATGTAAGATAGCTGATCTAGTATAATCTTAATTCATATCATTTCTGATTATGAATGGGATTTCAGCAGTATAATGAAGGAAAAAAGGCAACATAGGTACTAAAGCAAAAACTATATAGTTTGGGTCCATGTCAAGGATAGAAGGTTGTCTCTTTAAAATCTCCTCATCACATTTAACAAAACCAGTACTGTCATTGATAAGAAAACTCCTGACTTATTTTTTGTTGTCATGTGCTGTTTACCTTCATACACCACCTAATTAATTTTCTGTCATCTGTCCCCCACAAAAAGTTATTTTGATTCCTAAACAGTAAGTTTCTTGGGGATAAGAAATTTTTAGTTAAAGTATTCTGATTTTCTTTGGACCTTTACAGCAGTAGGGGGTGTGAAATAAATACTATGGAGCTTTTAAGTAATGTTCACTTCTGTAAAAGGAATCAACTGCTTCTAAGAAATTGTGTCTGGTTTTTGTCCCATAGATGTATTTAGTGATTTTTCCAGAGGGGACTCGTTACAATCCAGAAATACCAAAAGTCATTGCAGATAGTCAATCATTTGCTGAAAAAGAAGGTAAGTAGAAAGCTTTTGAAATCATTCTTTTTGATACAGTGTTAACATATGTTATACCAAATTATTGGTTATATGATATGAAGGTGATACCACCTAAGTGGACTGTTAAGCCTGTCTATCTCATACTCGACACTTTAGAAAGTCAGTGTTATTCCTATTAATTCATCTTTTCCCCCTTTTTTTTTTTTGGCTAGAGCTAGCTTATATACAGGCATTTAGTGTTTTTTCACATTGTACAAGAGTATTAATTTTCAGTAAAATTCTCTTTAGCTTCTATCTGTATTTATCAACACTTCCTATTCCATCTGGAGATAGAAATTGCCCATGTTGGATCAGGCTCCTGAACTACCTAAAGTCACATTGCAACTGCAAATACAGTTACTGTTGTTTTAAAAGTTTACAGAGGGACTGCTTAGCCTTAAAAGTCATATTCCAGTTATTATTTACTACAGGTACTAATGTGGCATTATGGCTTTTGTTCTTCCTTCACCTTCTATTCTCACTGCTCCTTGATTGAACTTTGCTGTGGAGTTGCTTTAATGAGGATTTGCACTGTCTATATCACCTTAGATGGAATTATTTCAATTTTGGAATGGCTTGCCAAAAAACTGAGGGTCTGAATTTTTTTTTTCATATTTGTCACATCATATACGCAAAACATCTAGACTTCTCACTTCAACAATTCAATGAACATGTTTCCTGGGTTTGTTTTTTCCTGTTGACCAAAAGTGAAATAATTCCTCCTGAAGGTAAACAAAGAATAACAAATGGGTCTGGTAAATTCATTTCTGTGTCACGTTGAAATGAACTCAGAAGTCTGTGAATCAGCCTGTTGATATTGTCAGGCTAGTACGTGTATTGTTAGGTTTCGTCCAGAAGGATATCTGCTTTTCTTCTCCTTGGGAAGAATGGTATTCATGTGTGTGCGCAAGAGAGCGTCAGTCAGAGCGTATTCATCGCTTCAGTTTCCTGTCGGAAATGGAAGTCAAATGTTTCATTCAGGTTCGCGGTTCTTTGAGAGTTCAGAGCGGGCGTTTGGGACTTATTCTTTTTTCCACTCACTTCTCTTTGCAGGGAGAGAGAGGTGTTCTCTTCTTGGCATTTTATTATTATTTTAATGAATCTCTTTGTTTTACAGACCATTAAAATAGAGCAGCTGGAAGAGCAGTGCTTGCTATTTTTTCTCAGGTGCTGATGTGCTTTTGTAATTCTGAGGGGTCACTCCCTCAAATATTTGTATTGAAGTTTTTAAAAGGAAACGTTTTCTATCCTAGCTTAGAGTCTTTGCGATCCACTTTTTCACAATGTCTTTATTTTTTTTTTCTTCCTTTCACAAATATTTTGTCTCTCCAACATTTAGTAAGGGGAGAATGGAAGGTGGACCTCGTATTGGCAAGTTAATAGTAAGATTCATTCAGCAGCCTCTATTGGCAAGTTAATGGGCATAAAAGCATATTCGCTTGAATTAGTACCTCTCTCGCATAAATGTAGCAGTGAAGCAGGGGTGGCCAGCCTGAAAAACATGTGACAAAATATCCTGTCAGGCAGGAACCCCAGGGCACGTGCCATCTTCAGAAAGCTGAGATAGGAAGATCCAAGAGGAGGCGATGGCTCCCCAGGATCTCCCCACACTACCACACAGCACACAGCCGTGCTTGCTGTTTATTTCAGTGGTCTGTAAAACACAGAGGTTCATTAAAACAATAATAAAGTGCCCCAAGGCTGCTGAGAGCTTGCAGCTTCCATCCATCAGCCCCAGTGCTGCCGCGGTCCCAGCGCCGGGGCCTTCCGCACGGGAGCGGAGCTTGGGCTTCTCGCCAGGCAGCCGCGCGCGGGCCGAGCGCCGACCGCGCTGCCCTCGGAGCACGAGGGTGGTTATGTGGCTCTGCAAGGGCATCGCTGTCCAGAACATCCTCGGAGATTCCGATTTCTTACGGTTTTACAGTCAGAGGTCTGATTTAGTCTTGTCTTAGTATAACTGATACCAGAGCATTCATTAATAAATCTATCTGTCCACGATAAGCAGGGAGGATCCCAACCACCGAAAGAATTTAAAGGTGCCTGAGGTCTGCTGTGAAAGAGACGCATCTTTCTTATTATTGAAAATATTTTGTTTTATTTATTTATTTTTTCTTCTGTTAAAGGACTTGGGTTCTACGTAAGATCTTTTCCTAGCAAAAATAGATAGATAGGTTTTTTTCTTTTTTTTTTCTGAAGCACAGGTATATCAAGCATACAGAGGGGATCCAGTTTCAATATGACAAAGTTGAGCCTAATGGCTATAAGCCATGGATAAATTTATCGGGAAGGAATAGGGCTGTATGCTTTCTGATTATTTTTTTAGAAAGTTGTTTAAAAAGAAAAATGTAGAGTGAAAAATGGATTTCACGAATGGACTTGAATATTTGTCATCTCAGCCAAGTTCTAGGCTCGGTGCACTGCCCATTTTTTTTGTCAGAAGCATTGGTCTCCCTGGTTTTCCTGTTGGAGACTGGCACATGCAGGGTAGCCCTTGCTGCTGCTGCATTTGACACAGCAGAACTGGACTCTGCTTCATCTGAATGCAATTGTAAGTTCAATTGTATCAGTGGGATACAAGCCTTTACCTACCTCCAGGGATACTGATTTTTATGGTGACAAACTAAGAACAGTGTGTCGTATCTCACTCTCAGAAACCGAGAATTGTTTATTGTACATTTTACAAGTGTCAGAAAATTCCAATCTACCCACTGGGGTTTTTAACTAAAATGGAACAAGCAACATTTCAGTCTCAAAATACTTTATTTGACTGCACTGGGAGAGATACGTGTTTTGCCCCATGTCTCCTGAGTTCACCCTGTGCTTTTTGCCTTCCGACACCTGCTGTTAACTACATGGTGAGAGATCTTAGACTAGAATTTCCTTTAGTTTCCTACTCTAAAGAAGTAACTGACTAACATGACAGTTGTCTTCAAAATGTGGCAAGGTCGGTTAGTTCACTTAGATCATGGTCTAAAAATGGTCCCTGTATTTTAGATGTCTTAAAAGTGCAGTGATTCTTCCACACTGGTGAGTGGGCTGAACTGTTGAGTCTGCAGAATTACAGACTGTAGGTGGCCCATATGTTTTCATAAGGGTTTAACGTTCATCTTTTCATAATATTAAAGGGGCAATTTTCATTTATTTATACTAGACTGTACATCTTTTTAAGGCACTTTGTTGGTAGTGGACTATTTCTATAGAGTCCACAAGAATACTTTTTTTGTATCAGCTTTTAGTGTAAAATTTATGACTTTACAAAACACATACATACAGATTTCTGAATCCTTTCTAAGGATATTAGACCTGCATCCTGTAGACCTGGACCTGTTCCAAATGACCACAGATTTCTTGGGTTTAGCATATTATGAACTTTATACACATTTTAACGTCCAAATGGTAAAGATTTGAAAATAAATAATAAAATCCAACTCCTTCCTACCCCTGATGTTATTTACTTTCAAAAAGCTAAAGAGAACATGATAAAAGTTTGTTAAATTTAGCTTGGCTTGCTGCTGTTGAATGCAGACAAAACAATCTTCCCCGGTGAAAGGCACCTAATGGAATTTTATATTTATGTTTGATTTCTGACATAGGTCGTTTAATCAAGCAAATATTTCAGGTATTCATTTATTATCTTTTTTGTTTTTAGACAGAAAAGTTGCAAATGTAAATGTTTTCTAATTCAGAGTTTATCTTGAATCATGCTTTCTACTAAGATGTTTGTATGTGCAGGATATGCTTATCTCAAAATTGCTTTTACAGGTCACGTAAAAAAGTGGTATTTCAACTGAGCTAATTGAAAATGTTTCCCTTCTAGATCTTGGCATTAGTTTTAGATTGTATTTTAACCCTATCTAAAGTATTCAATGTCAAGAAATGTTTATTTGGAACTGTCTCTCAAAAATAGCTTTTGGATATCTTTTTTTTCCCGTACATTTTCATGTAAGCAAGTTTGATTTAAAAGCACACAATGAAATGCAGAGAGGAAAATGTAATTAAAAATGTGTGTGTGGAGAGAACTTGAGTAACATTTGAGATGCGCGTATTAGTGAGTGAGGAAAGGGCTTTCGCTATTAAACATTATCCTTCAGAGAAGGAGGTTTAGGAGGGTAAAAAGCTACCTTATATTCTTAAGAACTTTTTTTATTTTGGGAAAAAGGATACCAAAGTGTGATGTCTCCTGTGGTTGATGTGGGGTGGTCTTATGCTTCTTAAGGGCGTTATTTATGTTTCTTGTTCATGATAACAGCACCTTTTCTAAGAGTATACAGCTTTTTAATACTATTACTTGCCAAGCAGCTATCTCTTCAGTGGGGGGAAAAAAAGATGCAGAGTTTTATAACTTTCATTTCAGCAGCTTTCTTCTACAGCTTTGCTGGCAGAATTCTTTCAAATGTGTTCTCTTAAAGAGAGAGAGGATAAAAATGTAATATTTGTAGCTTGGGAAGAGGAATCTCCCACACAAACATCCCTGTTGAGCCTAGGGCCTGTTCTCCTGCCGTGTGTAATTTTATGTGTCTCTCTGGAGTCTGGCTCATTCCAATAAGTAATCCTTATTGAAGGAATTTCACAAGGGAAATTCCAGAAGGCTGTTAGGAAGTTAATGCTGGGTGAGCATTTGGGACAGCACAGATAACTACAGAGCTTTCAGTTTAATATTAATCCTGCAGCAATAAATAAATGTCTAATTGATACTGAATTAGGTTAATTGTTTTTCACCCCATTTTTAATTTTTATGTTAATGCCAACTAATATGGATGTATGAGTGTGGGGGGGAGACCTCTGAAACTAATATCACATCTACTTTTAGTGAGAGCATAACTCTATTAACTAAATAGGATGGTGTTAATGGAATATTTTAAGTTAGAAGTGTTTGTTGCACTGTTTGCAATTCTAAACGTGTTGTGTGTGTATGTGGAGGTAAAAATAGGACTCATGGACAATTCTGAAGCTGTAGCTGTCTTGCTTGCACGGCTCGCTCTGCAAATTTTTGGCCTAGAGGAAAGGAAGAGCAAGAGAGATCCTCTCCATAGAGTTGTACTTGGCTGTCTTGTAGTTTCATCCTGGGAAATTAAATAAGTAGTGGGGTTATTTATTTCTTATTCTTTCCAGTTCACATGAAAAACTCTGTTTTGGAGGCACTGATGATATGGGCCTTTTTAATTCCCAAGCTAAAACCTTACCTTTATTTCATTCAGTTTCATTGCACATTCTTTCTAAGGCAGTTTCTAAGGCAGACTATCTTAAATAGTCTGATAAACAGGGTGTTATTTAAAGTACCGCTGCTCTCTTTGTTTCTCAAGATTTTCATATTTAATTATTTTAATGACTTTAGAAGCCCTTGTTAGGGTTCTTTCAGACTACGTTGAGATGATACAGTATTTGATATTTTATCTCTTCTTACCACTTTAAAGTTAGCTTATAGTGAAAAACGAGGCTTTAGCATTATGAGGTAGAGTATAACCTTAGTAGACATTTAGCTAGTTTTTTTTTGGCATTTAAAGGAAAATCTCATGGCCTCAAATAGTTTGACAGAGAGTCCTAAGTTAGCACTGCACAGCAGTTGAAAACCGTTTGACCACAGTGTTCTGTGGATTGGGTACAGGCAGCTTGCCAGGGTGACTACAGCGTAACAGGCTGAGTTGAAATTGTGTTAGGCTGCTTTTAGCAAAGATCGCCAAGAAGGTGTAAGAATGCGTGGTTAATGTTTTTATAAAACATATCCTTTAAAAAGATGTGTTGAACTGCTGTTGTTGCTGCATGTCTGTCGGCACCAGAGACGCACTGAAAAATGGATTATGAACTTCATTGATCTCCACTGGAGGTGTAGCCCATTTGTCCTGAAATCTTAAGAGGGCAGCAGTAACCGGAGGAATAGGAGAGGCCCGTGCTGCTGTATTTCACTTCACTGATTTTCACTGGCCTTCTTCAGCAGCAAAGTAGGCCATGGATTTAAAGACACCCCAGCACTGAATAGCCTTTGGTACCTCAGTTAATTTGTCCAGAGAACTCAGTCCTCATTGAAGCCTGAATTTCCCCATGCCCTCTCTGCAGTAGTAGCTTGGCAAGGCAGGAATGAGAAATTTTAAGAACAAAATGAGGACGTTTGGGAATGTGGGTCAGCGAGAGGTGTTGAATGGAACGTCCACGCTCACCTCATCACTGCCACAGCACTAGAATAGGCGTGAAAATTGCTTGGGGAGTAAACATTTGGAAACATAACATGATTAGCTGTTTGATGTAATAGTTCACAAGCTAAAAAAAAAAAAGACAGAGAGAGAGAAAACAAAACAGCAAACTACCACTGTGTTATGCTTCAAAATATTTACAGGATCTATGTAACATTTTACACAGACAGTTATCACTATTGCCGGGAGAACTCTGAACAATGGCTTCAGAAAGAGTGCCAGTAAATAACCTTTTATCTCCTTGTTTCAACAGAGATCCTTAGCAAGTGCTAAGAAATTAGGATAGTGGTAATGATTTATACCATAGTTTTCAACTATAAAAATCCTAGAGCAATTTAGAAACCAATGTTACTTTACAGAGTGTGGGAGACATTTTCATAATTTTAAATCAAGGTATGCTTTACCCAAGAGAAAGGGAGAAAGGTTCAGTTCAAATTGGAACATGATGTAACATGATATATTTTTTTGTGGGTTAATTTTACAGGCTAAAATTTTTCTAAAGAAGTGCTGCATACTTTGACTTGGAAAAACCTCCACTCCATTTGTCAGGAACCACTTGCAGCAATGATTGATTCTTTAAAAGTATATTCAAGAGTATAACAGATGGAGGATAAGAAATAACCTTAATCATAGTCATTTTTTGAGAAAAATGCACATTTAACAAAAGATACTGAAATTTCTCAATTAATATACCTTTTTTTGTTCCTACTTTTAAATAAGCACGAAAGTTCTGTGTCTACATTATGTGAAGTTTGTCTTCATTTTGAGATTCATTTATATTAAAACACTAAAAGTAGAATAAAGTTTTTACCGTCAATCCCAATACATTCTTAAGCATGCTCTAGGTCGAAGCAGTCAGAGGAATCAAGGAGTGAACTACAGTTAGAAAAACTTGCAGGTTGCTGTTAAACTTGACTTTTTTTTTTTTTTTTTTGTCCTTGACATACAAATCTCTTGTGTTCTGGACAGGCAGAGAAGATTTCTGTGACTGTGTTTGTTAGTAACTAAAGAAGTTTATTATCTTGCTGCCAGGGAAATGGCAAGGGTTTTCTCCTCCCTCCCAGCTCTGTTTTGTTATCCCCTGCCTGCTCCGATGGCTGGTCCCATCTGGGATGGGGCGTTGAATCAACTCGGGGTTGGGGGGGGAGTCCAGAGCCATGCAGGGTTTAGCAGCAGGATCATGCATGCAGAAAGAGAAAAGTAGAGGGAAATGGATGCGAGGATGAAGTGTATTTTTTTCCCTTTTTGATAACAAAAAGTCATTATGACTGGTAACTCTGGCTTCTCGAGTTGAAGATGGTCTTGAGAGACCATCAAAGTAACCACATCTAAGGTCCCAGGGTGTGGCATTAGTCAGAAGGAAGCAAAAGTATAGAGAGGTAGAATTCCAAATAAACAAAGGACAAAAGTTGAAATTTCTATTAGCTTGTTTGCTTTGGAGAAATGCAGTGTCCTGTTTTAGCATGTGTAGTTGGAAACGAGTGCTGTTTTAATTTATGGGGCAGAATTTGGTGTGTTGATATGACTGGTTTGCCTGTTGGAACTACAATGCTACATGAGAATTACAAACACTCAAAGTTAACTGTTCGTACACCTTATCTACCAAACTGGTTTCTGATACCTAATTTCAGGAGACTGTTCTGTGTATTTACTATTTCTCAGTTAGTTCATCTCAGTTTGTTTTTCTCTTCAGTCAGACAGAAGCAGTAAGGAGGAACATCTCTTCGTAGATAACAAGCCACATCAAGGATTGTTTAGTTTAGGAACTTGCCTTTAATTAAATTCCAATAAAATTTCTTTCTTTCATCTTGTACATCTGCTCAATAGAAGACATGTAGTGTGCTTGCTTGCTCTTTCTCTCTTTTTAAATGCATGAAAACCTGCAGCATGTAGCCACAGATTATAAACTGAGGACTTAAATTTATTTATTTACTTACTTACTTACAGTTGGGGGTTCTGTGGTGTCTTAGCATGATGTGTCTTTTCTCTGTGAGATCCATTTTACTTTCAAAACTATTTTTTTTTGTTTCCCCTCTAGGGCTTACTGTATTAAAACATGTGCTGACACCACGTGTGAAGGCAACTCATGTAGCCATTGACACAATGAAGGATTATTTGGATGCGGTTTATGATGTGACTGTAGCGTATGAGGGTACTGTGGACCACAAAGGGCAAAGAAAAGTGGCACCATCTATGACAGGTGAGTTGATTAAACATGCTATAGCGCCATGCTTTTTCATATATAAACCAACTGTGGTTGCCTTGCTATGCTCTGAAGATAAATCAACCTTCACACCGGTGCTCTTTAAAGTTAAAATGAACCTGAGGCCATTGGAATCAGGTGCCATTTACCTTAATTTTTCTTCTAGCTTCAGGATTTGGGGTGATTTAAAACTATTTCCCCTGCATGTTATATGTACACATATGATGTAGAAATATGTCCAGTAAGGTTACAAATACTTAAAAAGCATTTTATGCACATGGTCTTCACTTGCTATAGTATTTGAAACTGATTATCATACCTTAAGAGTTTGGACTGTGTTAGTTTTACATTCCTTTCTAAACTACCCAAAATAGGTTTGGAGGTTTCTGTTGGGGGAACGTCTGGGGGAGAGCGCTTTTTGTTGCTGTTACTTTTTCTTGAGGGATCTTTTTGTCTTTATCACACTTATTTTCCCCAGGTAATTCATTTACTGGCAGCCTTACTGGAAGGCTAAATGTCATGTTTCCAGTTATAGTTGCTGCAACTCGTCTGTGTTTGTCCGTCACTGACTTTTGCCATCTAGCAGTAGGTGATACTTCTGAATCTTCTGCTGTAGTGATACCAAGAAAAAAAAATCCATAGTAGTTCCACAGAACTGTTCAATCTTTCGGACATGGGATGAGTGTTGTTTGAGGGACCTGCAGGTAAATTCCTAGTTAAGAAGTTTACTCCTCAGTTAACTCCTCACCTGGTCCTGTGTCACTGTGAGCCTGTCGCTTAATCTTTCAGCTGCTCAAAATAGCCCATAGTGCAGCAATTCACATAAATTCCTTTTAGATACTGATTATTTGGAAATCCTGATTTTTTAAAAATTTTCACTTTATTTATAAATTCTTCTGAATAGATAATCAACAGAGCTGTTAACATTATTTTAACTCAACATTTTTGTTGTCCTCTAAGTTCTTAAAATTACTTTTTTTGCATGTACTTTGATCTGTACACCAGAATCACCAGTTTGGTGATTAAGCATTGAATATGCGTTTCTATATTTTTCTTTATTTATTAGCCTCTTTGGACCTGCATTTTATAGCTTTTACAGTTTAAATATTTTTGTTGCTTTAGGTGTGGGGGTGTTTGTTTATTTTAATATCTTATGACCCTCTGCAGACTCCCTTGCAGACTGGCACCCTCCCTTTTATGCTGTCAGCCAGGCCTTTTCAACAGGCCATTCAAAACAAATGGGGTTATTTCCCCTTCCCTGTAGCATCTTATTTGGGAGTTAATTAGTCAATGGTTTCAACTATTTTCACCCCAACTCTTGACTGCCTGATGGTTAATTGAACTGTTAAAATGTCGTTACCTAATGTTATGATGGCAAATGTTCAAATTCCTTCCGAGACCTCTTCACCCATTGAGCCTTACAATTTGTATAAAGCATGGTATAATTATGTAAGCTGAAGTAACAAAGTGGATTTCCCTACTGGCTCTTTTTGTGTCCAGTGTCAAGTGCTAATGAGATGATTTGTGGTGACTGCGCCGCATGCAGCCTTCGCTCTGCCGCAGTGACTCTCTGGGAGTAACTGTCAGCTATAATGCAGCTAGTGATGCAGCATGTAGGACAGCCAGCCAGAGCACATAAATGAAATACCCATCCAAGACCTTCCAAATTATTGTGGTAGTCGCATACATTTCATGTATTATAATTTAGGTAGTTTACAGACAGTTTATAAATTGCAAAGAAGAACATATTTGTCATTCTTTAGGCCTTCCAGATGCAAAATGGAAGAAAAGCAATTTCTCTTCTAAAAGGTCAAGATAATCTCACCATTTGTTCTGCAACAGTCCAACATTTAGTCCATTCAGGAATATGATGTAAAAAGAATTGAATTAGGAATCATTATGCGTTCATGATGCATGTGATGCATCTCAGTTATAAAATGGCATTTTCATATGTGCATTTCATACCAGCATCTCATTTGTCTGTGATGAATGAGA
The DNA here is from genome assembly GCF_059628265.1 of Tinamus guttatus. Classification (NCBI taxonomy): domain Eukaryota; kingdom Metazoa; phylum Chordata; class Aves; order Tinamiformes; family Tinamidae; genus Tinamus; species Tinamus guttatus. The sequence continues at coordinate 6,211,721 of NW_028288917.1, forward strand.
GCTTTCTTTTGCATTCTCACCAGAACAAAATGACAGTCCAATCCTGGTAATTTTTAAAAGATAAGGTTGGCATGTCTTTTTCAATCTAGCAGCTCTGACTGGAATTTATTGCATGGAAAACAAATTTCTGATGAACACAATTTTATTTGAGGACTGCATTTCCCATAGTATAACTTTTCCCATGTGAATGAAATCTAAGTTCCATGCAGATAAAATGTGTTCTCAAGAAACACATTATCCTTACAAATCTATAAATTTCTACTCCTCCGAAGAGCTTGTGCCATTCCTGAAAAAACGCATATTTATCCAGGGATATGGTTAGCTTTTGATCACTTTACTCAATGGTAGGCAGAGCAGGTTAAAAGGAACATTTCAGTGACTGGGATTAGCCTACCACACTTTATCTGAGATAATGTGTTAATAAACTTTCACTGAAGAAAGCTTTTTTTTGTTTGTTTGTTTTTTGTTTTTATAATGAAAAAATATTTTAATTGTATTTTCAGTTCAAAATACAGAACTCTCACAGGAAAGAGGCTCTGCCTTAAAATTATTTTTTTGGTTTTGTTTTTTTCCACTCAAGTTGAAATATCGTAACAATTACATGTTCATCAGGATTAAAACAAAACAGTGCGCTAACATCTGGAAAAAGATACTCACAATCCGTTTTGCATTAGTGCTCCAAGTAGGACACAGAATGCCAGAAACATCTGTTAACATGGTACCCTTTTAAGCCCAAACAAATTGTTACAATATATCCTTGCTAATGTGTTGTACTTCTTGTTAGTGTTTATGCATTTTGGTGTTCTGTCAGCACTTCTCAACTACAAATTCCGTGGGTTATTTTGTGGGTGTTTTTGTTTTGTTTTTGTGGAAAATGTCACATTTGATTATTAATTTTAGAAAAGGATGTCGCTTCTAGTTACTGTTTCACATCCAATTGTGATGAGTAACTTTTTTTTTCCTGCCATTTATTGGTTATTCACTCCTTTTTGTTACAGCAAATTTATATCTTTGTACATTTCCCGTGGAAGCCCATCCGCGTTGCAGTTGTCCTGCACATAGCAGCCTTTCCAGAGAACCAATTTCCCATAGATTTCTCCCCTCATATTTTGTCTAAATCATTAGTGACAAAACATGATGGTTCTGCTTAGGAAGGTTTATCCTGCTAAATTGTTTTTATTTGTGACCAGTCAACTGAGATGCAAACGATTAAACCATATTAATCCATATGACTAAATTCTGAAAGAACTACTTAGAAGGGACAAGAAAAGAAAAATGATTTTGAGTGTGTCGATCATCTTTTATTACACTGTCACTGAATGAAAAGTAGAAATAAGCTTGGCAAGACACAACGAGAACCTGGTGTTTCCCCTTCAAATTAACTCCCTGAGTGTTCGCGCCAAGCCTAGTTCTCATGAGATGTGGGAAATGTTGTCATTATTGCACCTAGAAAACATTATGTTCACATTTACATCTTTATTATTCTGCCTAAAGCTTTTAACAGAACCAGATGGTATTTATCTGGATATTGTGGATGAAAGAGAGTGTGAAATAGCAGCATGTGACAATGATAAACACTGAATAAAAATATCAAGTACATATAGACTCTGTCAAAAAACTCAGAGGAATTCCTGATAATTGACTGTTGTGTATCAGTTCCAGAACAAACAGTTTGCAAGCATGAGTATGGGTGCATTTCTGAAAATCAGCACTTCACTTTGATAAGCATAATTTGAGGAGGTCAGAGTGGTTCAACTTCCCTGGGGGAGCTTAGGCTTCTCCAAATGCTTATATTTTTGTTGGGACCCAATTAGACAGTATAGTACAGAACAATTGAAAAGAAACTGGAGCAATAGAAACCAGTCTTAGCCTGGACTGTGGCCCAAATTTGATCAGATCCTTTATCTTTTAAGGTCAAAAAGAAGGTAAACACATGGTTACTGGTATATTGAAAGAATTAAAAAAAAAAAAAAAAAGTTAATAAAAAAGTTAATAACCTGATAAAGAGCAATAGGATTGTAAAACGGTAAAAGTGAGACAAATAGTTCATCATTATAAATATGATCTCATGTCTGTTGATTGTTATGTTCTTATTACATAAAAATATTGAAAACTTTAAGGCAATTAATTGAGAGCATCTGAAGAAAGGATGAAGATTAGAATTGAGTTTGAACATCAGCACTGGTGATATTTGAATCAAGTGTGGGCTGACTTCTAGAGTGTATAATAAATTACATGTTGTGGACTTGTGTTTCATGAGTTCAAGCTAACTTTAATTATCTTTTGTATTTCATGAAGTAAATTTTCTCTTTAAAAGTTGGAGGAATTTTGTTAACAACATAATTTATTCTGTCTTGCTGTTTTACTTGCATGAAAACCCTCAAAAATTAGTCTGAGCAACTTGAAAAGTTCATCTGGTAATTTGTAGATGGCTTATTTGAAGTGGCATTTTGAGCATAGTTTTGCACATGTGCATCAATATTCTTCAGATTACTATGTGGACATATTATGTAATGCAAAAGATGTCAATACTGTAACAAACATTGTATTTTTATTTGAAAATAATGACATTTCACTGAACAGCAGCATCAATGTATGGAACATACATAGACCTTGCTGTCGTCCTCTCCTTTCCCCCATTCGTTTTTTGTTTGGTTGGTTTTTTTACTTTGCTTTTTTGTTTCTTGACCTGTGCTGCAGGTACCACTGCGTCGTCCTGCAGACCCGGAGAGCAGGATGACATTCAGTAGTCGAACTGGGGACTTGCAGTGTTTTTGCTCATCTGTGGAGGCTCCCTCTGCCCTCTTCTCAGTATCCTGCCTGAGGCTTCCCTATGTCTGGGAGTGTTTTTGGAGGCGGCTGTTGCTGCTCCACAACAGAGTGGATGTTTCAGAGAATGGTCGCTGATGGCTCCAGAGTTTTAGCCACCAGCTCTGAGTTAAATATCAGGTAGTTGAGGTTTAAATCATTTCCCTCCATTTGTTCATGCTGCGGCTCAGCTGCCACCTTTCCTTCCCTGCCTGCCCAGTGTTGAGGTATTTTAGGAATTGCTCCCCACGAGCCAGCATTTGACTGCTCGGGAGAGCTTGCTCTGCTCTGAAACTGGAGACCTTGCTCTTTGCTCCCTTCTCTGGGTCATTGATGATGATGAATAAAACCAGTCTCAGCATCAGTCCCTGGAGGGCCCCAGCTGCTCTATCTTTTCCATCCTGAAAAGTGACCATTAAGTCACTGCATTTACTTCCTATCCTTAAGCAGCTTTTAGTCTATAAAAGATCATTTCCTCTAATCCCACGGCAGCTTAATTTCTCTAATAGCCTTCAGTGCAGAATCCCGTCAGAGGCTTTATGAAAATTCAAATATATCATGTCCACCAACTACCCTTTATCTGCCTGCCCCTTGACACTGCTGTCAAAATCCGGCAAATTGGTGAGACGGGATTCTTTGTTACAGAATCCCTACCAGCTCGTTCCCAGCAGACTGTAATCATCTCTGTGCTTAGTAATCTTACAGTTTCTGCTTTCTTGCTCAGAGATGTCAGATTCTCTGGTATGTATTTCCCAAAATCATCTCAAAAGCCCTTATTTCTAAGAGAGAAGTGTCTCATGTTTGTAGCATGTGGCTCTTTCTGTTGGTAAGTTACACATATTTGGTTTTAAATTTCACGTTTGAGGGCTCTTGGATGTTTGAGGGTCCTCTGTTTCTGATGATTTCCTGCTAACTTGTTTATACAGTCCGGTAGTGTCTGGTTGCTTCAAATTGATCTGGTTCCAGTGAGTGAGGTGGTAGACGGAATGCGGTGGCTGTAGGAATCTCCCCATATCTTCAGTAAGAAAAAGGAGTACAAAGAACTTTTTAAGCTTCTCTTCTGCGGTCTTACCATGCTTCCTAACGAGTGCCCCTCTTCACACCCTTGTCATCCTGCTTCCCTACACCTGTGGTACCAGCAGGGTCAGGGCCAGCAGCCGCTCAGGTGCATCCTCAGGTTAACGTGTCAAAACAATCTTCCCTGCACCCTGGACGTCTGCTTTCCTGCCTAGGGTGGTTTTCTCTACCACCACCTTATTTAGTTAATGAAAGCAATTTAATAGTTTCTTGTCAGCTACACTTGAGGTGGCTGTAGATGTCAAGTTGAGGAACACTGCAGCTCTTGCAATCATTTAGCAAAATGAATGTTTAATTTAAGATACCGTGTAAATGAATACAGTAAGATTTATTTCTTTGAGAAAATACTAAGTGTTGCTGTGAACACATAGGTCTAGGCTAATGATTTTACAAACTTTTTTTTTTTTTTAAAAAAAAATCTACAGTTCAGGGAGAAATGTGCCTTTGCTGTTACATTTTGCCGTTGTAAAACTATACACACTTGAGCACACAGTGTTCTGTTACTGAAGAAATACACTGTTAAACACTTGAAATATGAGTTATTTTTAATAAAAACACATTTTTCAGATTTAAATAATCTCCTATAATATCTTATTATAAACATTGATGAAGTCTGTTAAGATAGAAGAGAATGGGTGCTGTTTTACATGTAGACGTGATTATATCAGGCTTCATTTTGTCCATTTTTAATTTTAAAGAACTTTTACTGCAATGTAATTATTGCCAAAGAGCAGACATAGGAGGTTGCAATCTGAATTACTTCATTGTTATTTTTAAATGTACTTTAAATATGATAGAGTATTTTAGTAATTGAAAACTGGAATATCTGTTTAAGGTAACATCACTGTCACAACTTTATTAAGAGGTAAAACAAATAATTAGTAGTGGTCAATTGAAATTCTGTGATAGCATTAAGGGAAGACTGGTTTGAAGCCAGTTGTATGTCCTTTTGGAGATACTGGTGTGTTTAGGTTTTGAAGCGTCTCTCATTTCCTTAGTCTTCCCAGTAATGGTGATAATTCTTAACAGTGTTGTTATTTATATATTTTTTTTTAAGACTAGGAATTAAAAACTGATGAAACTGATGCATTTTTTTTCTGAAGTCCCAGCTAGCAAAACACTGCGTGCAATATATGCGTTCACAACTTAAAAAAAAAAAAAATGGGGGATATGATTCCTTCCTTAGAGACTGTTGCATCCTTTTCCATTAAGCTACATTCTACATTAAATCTTTCAATACTGTATTGATACATTTTTTTTCCAGCAAGCAAATGGTTTGGATTTTCATAGTTTAAGAACAAAAATGCTAGATCCGCTATATTATTTTAAATTTCTGCCTTCTACTGTGATTGGAGCTTAGAAGTATTATAAACATTTTGCACTCATATCTGTTATTTTGACAGAAGGTGGGATATTTCATGATTGACCACATGAATGACCATTGGCTTAGCTACAGAATAAGTTGTTAATGATCATTTAATCCAAAACATACTTAATTCTTGATTGACTGACACTGTTCCCAATATAATAATTGATTATAAAACATGGTTTGCACTTTGCATGTTGAAGGGAAGTTTAGGCTTGTTTGTTCCTCCTGTTAATTATAACAAATTCTGGTAAGTTTAGGGATAGAGAAGCCTATCAGATCCCCGAAGTTGGATGTAATTTGTCCGTAACAAATGGCTTCAATAAGATTTCGTTTCTTAGCTTAATTACGTAAGTCTTTAGGGAGTTAAGCTGAAGTGAAATTAAGGGTCACAGGACCACCACAAACCTTTAGAGATTGTGGTGATAAAATCCAGCTGTTTCTTTTCAAAAACAACCACTGACTAAATTGTTCTTGCCCACTAGTGTTCGTAAGTGATTGCAGTGACACTGTTAATCTTAAAAAGATTAGTCGCATTAAACACTGAAATGAATTGCATAATTAAAGTCTAGTCAACTTCCCTGACCAGGTGGGTTGCATACATTGCAACATCTTCTGCGCGTGTACTGGGTGTCTGGGCTCTGGACGAAATGGCCCCAAATTGATGGGTGCTAGTTTTGATTCCCTGTCATGGGAGGCTGTGTTCAACTAAAAGGCTGGGTGAGGCAGTGAAGGATGATCCTGGGTTTTATATAGGTGGGAAACGAAGAGGAAGTGTTGGGATCTTCAGCTCAGTGGATTAAATTTCGACTGGATAGCAGTAAGAATCAGCATGGTTTGGGACTTGGATATAAAGTAGAAAACCAGCAGCAATCCATAGATATTTGTGGTATTTTTGTTTGCTTTCTAAGCTGGTTGGTAAAACCGCTAAATTTCAGACTCAGGTGGAGGAAAAGTGCTTCTTTCGAAATATCTGTGCCTTCTTCCTTTCTTGTTAACTGGAGCATATCAGTGATATATTGTTATTATTAAGTGACCAAATGTCAATATTTTTAAGGAGCATATCAGTAGTTTTAAAAATGCCATGCATCTATTAACCATGCTATCATGTGCCTTAAATTTTGCTTCTGTTTTGTAATTTTTTAAATAATTTATCACTGGAATTATAAATAATATCAGGAAAGAGACGTTTGTTCCTATTATAATGTGAAGCAGTAGAAACATGTACTGTACAATGCACAGAATAATGTTTTAAATACCTCTTAAAGCTGGATCTTCAGCCCTTCAGCATGCTTAGCACTGTGAGCATATGTATTACCTCATTTTTGCAAAGATGTTTTCTATAGAATATCTAATACAGAAAAGACCTTACAATCCAGCTTACTGGCATTTATTTTCTATAAGATAATTTTGCATATTTTTGGAATGTTCCACTTATTGTTAATATCACCTGAAAGAGGATTTTTACGTCAGTGTACATTACAAGCATTTAAGTCATGGATAATACATCTGTAATTTTAAAATACTCATAGTGTGCCTTTAGATGCTTGTACTGTGAATGACCTTCATATGGTGAGGGAAGGGCTTAGTTCAGGAATCCCATCAGGCTGTGTCCTCAGAGAAGCAGACCTGCAGAATTCCTCACCATTAATGAGGAATAATGCACGAGGAGACGCCAGCCAGTGATACGTGACCACTGACCATGGGGAGGTTGGCCAAACCCTGCGTGCAAACCTGGAAACACAATCCTGTACGTACCCTAATTCTGGTCCTCCAGCTACCTCACTTGCCCAGCATCTAACAGCAGCAACTCCTAGCTGGAGCAGGGAGACAGCGGGCCAGGAAAATTTAAAAAGTATCTTATTTAGTGGCAGTTCTGTTTCCATGAGGTGGTGCTTTTTAATTAGGGCCCTCAGCCGTTTAATAGGAGTTAATGACGTTTGGGCCTTGTTCTCTTGATGCTAAGGAGCAGTTCGGTGAGTGTCTGTGCCCGAGGCCTGCACAGATGTGCACAGAGCACCTTGTAAATGTCTGCATCGAATTGTCACGGGACTTTGCTGGTCCCTTTACCTCATCTCCTTCCCTACCCCTCTACATGCACCCAAATCCATTTGCATGAACTGGCTTCTAAAGTTCCTTAAAGAAGTTTCTGGTGTGATAGTATGATAAGGATTGCTTTGACAGCAAAGTCCTTGGAAATGAAAGATCCTGTAAAGAAGAAAAACAAATGGGAGGTGATCTGCTTTGGCAGACAGTAATAAAGATGTTCAGGCAGTGGTGATTATTTTGCACAGTCATTCTTCAAGATATCCCTAACAGCTCTGGGTCTCTTCTGTACATCTGTGTTGCTGTCTAAAGAAAACATTAACAGCCTAAAGGGCCACCCCATATGTGTTGCATTTGTTGTCCATCTGAGTTGTAGGAGGGTGCCCCTAATCCCTTTCCAAAATATGAAGCTTGCCCAAATATCAAAGTGCTTCCATCATGTGTGTCTCTGTACAAGGATGCTGTGGCTGTGAAGTTAAGCTATGCTGTTCCTACTGTATACTACTGATAGATATAAATTATTGTCAGTCCCCAAATCGGGTGGTTTTTTTCATACCATACACAGTGATTTTACCACTGGTTAGTTGTAAGAGATCTCACAAAGTTGCTTGGGTGACTCAGTTTTGCTTGTAGCTGCCTTGGTGTTTGCTGAAGGATGAATTTATGGTGCTGAGAGAGGGGAATTGCAGGAGGCTTGTCATTAGCTTTCTAACACTGTACATGGCAGCAAAAAAAAAGAGATAGAAAATGAAAAGAAGAATGTTCTTCTGAGAATATAATTTGCTCTCTTACACATTTTCATTATAGGTTAAAACTTAAATTTGAAACCTAATTACTTCTGGAGATGCTTGGGGAAGCCACTGTTAATTCATCCACGAGCAACAAGCATACAAGAAAATCTAAACATGCAAGAAAAGAGGGTTACTGGCTTTAGTCAAAAATGATAACTGGTAACTTTCTGTCAAGTTACTGCATCCCACATTAATAATGGGATTCTTCTTCAAATGGCTGCTGAGGTAGAAGTGTAGCATTTTCAAGTACTACATTTTATAGTTAGCCGGCTGCTTTTTTAGCAGTTTTTCATGCTGCACCTGACAGGGGGCCATACTGCAAAAGTATGAATGCAGAGAGCTTCAGTTCAGTAAAGTGCTTGGGACCCAAACATTAAAAAAGGCTTTTGAAAACTGAATTTACAGCTGCAAGGTCAGAGTATTTTAGATGAATGAATGCTTGGCATGGTATCTGTGACTCAGTTCTGTTGTTTTGCTGTCTTTTTAGAATTTCTTTGCAAGGAATGCCCAAGAGTTCATATTTTCGTTGAACGAATTGAACTGAAGGACATTCCAGAAGAACAGATGTATATGAGAAGATGGCTTCATGAACGGTTTGAAATAAAGGATAAGTGAGTAGCCATATTCAGAACTTTCTCTTTCAGGAAGCTTGCTTATTTCTTTTATATTAGCAGAATGCAATCTAAGACATTCTAGGTTCATTCCTGTGGTTGCATTTGTCTGCTGCAGTAAATATATCAGTGAGAGAATGAAGATTACAAACTATTTTCCCTGTTCCAAATTGATTGTGGAATACCCCTGGTGACTTCTGACCAGTCATTACTCTTCTGGACGGAGTAGCACCGCTGGTGTTGGTAGTTCTGTGGATATTTTAAACAACAACCTTTTGAGTAAAGCTGTTGCTCAGGAGGTTGCGATTCTTGGGTGTTAGGTCCTCCTTAACCCAAAAAACAGCCATGAATCCTTTTTCCACGAGGGGCTCCATTTGCCTGAATACTTTCCATTTTTCTTCTTGACGCTGTCACACATGACCAGGAGCCTTGGATTCCTGAGGCAGGCAAGCAAGGAAAAGGGAGCATGATTCTAGCCCAGCGATCAGGATGCTGAGTTAGAAAGCAGCAGGTCTCTTCTGCCAACGTGTTTTTGCATCTTCCATCAGAGAGACTGGATAAAAACAGAAGTGACACAAAGATCCCTCCCTTCATTGGGAAAAAATAAATGAAGTAGAAGATTTTTCTGTCCACTATTGAATCATGGCAAAACTTAAATGCCTGGTTCCATGCAGCATCTCCAGATAAGGTTGCTAGCGAGCATCTGCAACAGATTCTAGGCCCCTTTTGGAGGATCTGCTGTTTATTTTCTTTTTAATGTGCCTGTGGGATTTAAGTATTATTTGATGATAGCTTAATTTACCTTGTCTGAAGATCAGATTTAGGGGAGATGAATCTGTCTCTTTTCCAAATCCCTAAATACATATGTAAGTAAAAGATTTGCCAGTTCTTTAGGTATGTTCTTGTTTAAAATTCCACTGTTACCATACCATGGGAGTAAAGGAATGGATGAATTTGACCCGTGATATTCATAGGCGTTGCCTGTCTGTAAACATGGCACTACTACCAAAATGTATCATCAGCTTAGAATAACTGCTTTTTATTTCCCTCACTTAGAGCCAAGAAAGTCTTGATTTCATTTTATAGACAAGGAAGTGATAGTAAAATAAATGGCTAGTCTACTGTCCCACAGGAAGTCCTCTGGTGCAGACTAGCAAGTTTGACCTGATCATCTGCGTCTCATTTTAGATTCCTTTTGACTGGAGCTTCCAAATCAGCCTCTCAGGGTACCGAAGCAGACTGTCATGTGAACTGAGAGAGATTTGAAACAAAACCCCTTTTTTAAAATGTATTTATTATTGCTTTTCAAATACAACAGAAAAAATACTCCTAGGTTTAGCATTTTACTCTTGCATTATTGATTCCAATTTTTTTAGTATTATCAGCTCTAATTATATTTATTAATTTGTATCATGAATGCACTTTTTTTTTCCTGTGCTTTTCAGTGGTTAACTGTGTGGTATTTTAATCTTGTAGTATTGACCAATATTTTGGGCTTATTTGCTGAGTGCCAAAAAAAAGATTCTTTTAAACTTTTATAGTCAATGCTAAAATTATTCCCTTAGGAAAAAGCTGATTTTATTGCTCACAAGGGTTCAGGTTGAGTACTGATTGTGTAACATTGCTTTGATAAATACAGCATATTCTCAAAACATGTTCATTGTTTAAACTTGTTGTAGATGAGTCGTACATACTGTTGAACTAAATTTGTTAGATTATGTGTGATTAAAAACAGATTTTGCATGAAAGAAAATGGCTTAAAACTTCTTGCACTGATGCATAGATTTGACCATCTACTTTTGTCTGCTTCTAGGTTATTAATAGAGTTTTACGATGCAAAGGATTCTAAAAGAAGAAATAAGTTCCCTGGAAAAGGTGTTCATTCCAAATTAAGCCTCAAGAAAACTTTGCCATCTTTGCTGTTTTTAGGTGGCCTGACTGCTGGTATGCTGCTGACAGAATCTGGAAGGAAACTTTATGTAAAAACATGGATATATGGGACTTTAATTGGCTGCCTGTGGGTTAGCATTAAACCATAAGCAGGTGTTAGTCTCCAATCAGAGAGATGTGCTATCTTTTCTTGCACATTGCACCAAATTTTTTCCTCAATTTATAGTAAAGAGTGTAAATAAAGCCTTAATGATTGAACATTGGAAATAATAGAATTTGAGACTTAAGCCTCTGTGTGGTTGGTCTGGGGAAAATATATATGTAGTTTTTCAAAGTTGATACTGAGTTTTGCGGGAAGAATGACAGATAAACCGAGTTACATGACAAACTTTTCCCCATGAAGTAACAACCATTTCTATCTGCAGAAGATCAAAGTGTGTTATGCATAAGGGTGTCTTAACTGGACTTGTGAATGTATTTAGAGAGATTAATTTACGGTGTATATTTATTCTTCTGATATTCATGTTGAATTTTTGTTACTCTTTGGTGCATTGCAGCAACTTAGTTGCATCTAACCCAGCTGTATTGCAGCTAAAGTCAAAACTTTTTTTTAGAATTTTGTTTTTTAGTTTTAGATTTAGATTGTTCTTTGCAAGGGACTATGTAAACTGGCAAATCATGAGATGTTACATGAGGCAGAATAAAATGTTCCTGAGGATGGCTGTTCATGGGGAAGAAGCTCTGTTTATCTGGTGCATGATCTTTTGGTTACGTTACATATTAGCTCATTATTTTACATACTCAAAACATTAAATTTTACAGAGCAAACAGCCTATTTTGCGCACCCTGTGTTTGTGCATAAGAGGAATGTATGCAGCACAGTGAAATGTTAAGTTTTAAAATGTGGCCTGACCAGGCTGTATCCTACCTTGCGTCCGAGTTGTCAGTCGCTTGTTGAAAGTCTCAGCTGAGCTAACAGGGCTGTAGTGTCTGTGCCATAAGGAGCAGCGAACGCCGTCCCTGCTGCCTCAGGTACCTGGAAGCAAACTTACTAAACTTTGTTTAGTGTATAGAATAGCCTATACTCCTGCAGTTTTAGTAATGGTAACAAGGAGCACATGGAGTTCCTGCTAAATCTGGAGCGTGTGCCTTTTCCTGCTCACCTGATTTAGCCTAATGTGTCATAATCTGGAAATCATCTGCATTGTGTTGCAATTGCACACTAGATTTTTCAAACCTTTGTAGGTGACACAAACTTCAATTGCACTGAAGTTATGGGCTTGATATATATGACTTGCACAGTAGATTGATAGTGAAAGAAATGCATATCTTATCAGTATTTCACCTGCTTGAAAATATAACTTAAAAATGAAATAGGCAAACCCTTATAATCAGAAGGTCTGTTGTTCCTATGGCTGATATATTTTCGGGGGAAATGCCATTTCCTGACATCAGGAGAATAGACTATATGTACAGCAGTGGGGTAGGAAAGAAGATGTATTTTATCTTCTTTCATTAGAGAATCAGACTGCATCAAAATGAAAAAATATAGAGACTATTTTTATATCACACTTCTAAGCTTTATATGTGCATTTCTTTCTAGCTTTGGTAGTGTTTGTCTTGCATTAGAGCCTGCTATGAGTCACAATAATATGTCTCTAAAATTTAAACTCCATTTTTCTGATATTGCCATTGTCAATTAAAGATACTGCTTTTACTGTGTTTTTTTTTCATAGAATTTTATAGGATAATTACAGCTCCACCTTAAAAATCATTTAGTACAACTTTCAGTTTGTGGTTCTGTGTCTTTCCATAATAGATTTTTGTCACTGGAGTTATTTATATCAGAGATTGATTCAGGATATGTTGATGAACCATGTTAAAAACAATGACTGGGAACGGTGTTGAAAAACAGTATTGTTAGGAGGCTGTGAAACCAGGGGGAAAAAAAAAAAGCCATTTTATGTAACAGCCAAATGTGCTCCCATATAATTCTTCCTATTCTCAGCTGAATGTTTCCAGTGGGCATGACCAGAATGCTGTGTTCCTATGTTAGTTGAATTTTTGAATCATGGAATGAAGTTTCACTCTGACATGATTAAATTTCTTGGTAACAGTTAAGAGTAACATTTGACCTTACATCGAAAATAAATGCAAACTTCTTAACTCATTTGTAGAAAAACAACTGCTCTTTTGCAGAGCCTAATTGCCACAAAATGTTGGATCTCTCTTACTGTTTAACTACTGGGAATATAATTGACATAATGCAGCAAACCAACAGGAAGTTTTTGAACATTACTCTCCATGTTGATCTTAAGCAATTTTGGTGGGGGGTTCTCTGCAATTAATTTATATTTTTTTGAAACTGATTTGCTGGTGTATTTGGCGTTGGGAGTATCATATGCTATTTCTTAATATGCACTGTTATTAACTTGAAGTATTTGTTCATTAAAATGAGAAGAGCCAATGGTCAGTCAGCTTCTTTGTCCTGTCTACTTGTTCATTTTATTCTGCATTTTTATGTCTGTAATTTGATTAACAGGAACTGTCTACAAAAAGGCTACATTATGACTTTAAGTCCTTGATGGAAGGATTTGTGTGAGAAGCAATCCCTGAAAGGAAGAAAAACTCTATCCTTATTTTTGTGCAGCTAAAATATTTTATTTTTTGGTACACGCTGCGGACCCCAATGCAGCACACGGCCCAGCCAGCTGGGTTGGAGCAGCCCCCGGCTGCGGCGGCGCCGCCCGTTGCTTGTCGGTAACATCGGCAGCGGTCGGTTCCGCGGTGCTGCCGGCCCCGGTCTCCATTGCGCTGGGCCGAGTCCGGCCACGGCCGCCGTGGCGATGGGAAGAGCAGCACCAGCCAAAGCACCCGCATTTCCGTGACACGTCAAGTCTGAGGAGCGACTTGTACGCTCAAAAGCTGGTCTCACTTTGTTCAGCTGTATCAGTGCACCTAATAAAAGAGATTTCCCTCCACACAAGTATTGCTCTGTGTGCATAAGCCACATGCGGATAAGCCTTTTGTGTTCAGCAGCCTCAGTCCTGGACGTGTCACTTCTGTGGAGGGAACTGGGCTATTAAGGAAGAGATGATTTACTTCTCACACTTTTTTTTAAATGTTGTTGTGTGAGTAATGCTACCATGAGGAAATGTCTGCGTAGGATGTCTGAGAAGATCACTGTAGAAGGAGGGGAAAACAGTCAAAATTAGCAAGTCCTCTGAAGCTCCTTGCCTGGTCTTTGGTTTTGTAGCTGCTCCTCCCTGCTGTAACCTTCTCCTAACTCCTTTGGAGTGATTTCATAGTGTACTGCTAAAAACTGTGCCTTCTTCCCTTCAGGAGAATAGAGCATGCCTATAAAACAGCCGATGCCATCTTTTTTTAGTGCTTAGAAATTGACCCATGATTATTGTGGCGTTTTAGAGTGTCTGTAATCTAATCTAATCGAATTCTGGGAGAGAGGGAGGTAGCTGTTTCAGGAATGGATATTGAGGGAGACCAGGAACAGGTATTGGATCTCTGGCTTAGTGTTATTGGAAGTGATGGGAGACTTCTCTCCTCGTCATTCTCCAAAGTAAGGATTCTCTTAATTGCAGAAATTTCAGGATAGTCATGACCAGAAGGTCAATAGAACTCAACATGCTTAGGATCTCCCCACCTTCTTTATAAAGCCTTTAAAAAGGATTTTCCTTTATAAACGTGGAGACCACAGCTTAATCCTAACCCGTAATTCTAGGTCACCCTTAAGCAGTTGGCCGTGATGGCAGGGCTTTAAATGAACATGATGGGGTTTAGCTTGTCTTACCTTTGCTTGTCTTACCTTTGTCCCCGTGTTCCTGTTCATCTTGTTAGTTTGGAGCTCTGCAGTCACAGTGAAAGAGATCTTGGCATACCACATAATTTGCCAAACATAAGACAAAAAAGAATTGCTAAATTTATAGTGGCACAAGTTATGCAACTAAAAATAATACGGTAATTTAGGGAGGGAAAAGCTGTGATATCTAGTACAAAAAGATTAGAAGTGTCAGACTTCACCTGCTCTGATCACATTTCATTGATTCCAAGGAAGATAAGTCCTTCACGTAAGGGCAAATTTCCATGTCAGTGTAGTGCATATTTCTTGTTTTGTTTCTTTTTTCAGTCCTAGGTCTGTACCTGTCTCCTTGATTCTCTGGATCTGTGCTTGATGAGTCCCTTACCACCTATGCCTGCTGTTTCAGCCCATGGTGTGAACCTCAGATTTCCTTCTTTCTTCTCCATAGCACAAAGTATTTTCTTACCTATATTCAACTAGATAAACTGCTGTTAGATCATTGGCATTTATCTTTGCACAACATTTTCTTCTTTGGAGGACTGGTGAGCAAGGCCTCTCCTGCTTGTGGAGAGGCTGAAATCTGTTGCTAGTAAACTCTGAAATAGATGTTGCTGTAGAGATCAAGGTGCCTGTTAAGTCTATATTGAATATACATCCCAGCAGGAAAAGACGGGAATTCCAACTACCGATGCTGCACTAACTGAAGTAAATACACAGACTTGAACCTACCCTTAAAATAATTGTTTGTTTCTGGTTCATATTTGTAATATGAAAAATGTATTAGGTACGCTGGTACAGACTGTGTGTTACGCAGACATTGTTTCTGTTTTATCTTGTATGAGAATTCAGTTTTCTCTTGAAATGTTGCCCTCTGTTTACGTTCTCTGCATGACTAATTCAAAACAGAATCACTTTAACCTATTTGACTGATTATGAAGCCAGCAAGAAGATGATACAGAGGACAGAGATGTTGAAAGGCAGAATCATAGAATCATAGAATGCTTAGGGTTGGAAGGGACCTCTAGAGACCATCTAGTCCAACCCCCCTGCACACGCAGGGACACCTAGAGCACGTGGCACAGGACTGCATCCAAGCGGGTTTTGAAGATCTCCAGAGAAGGAGATTCCACAACCTCTCTGGGCAGCCTGTTCCAGTGCTCTGTCACCCTCACTGTTAAGAAATTTTTCCTTAAGTTCCTATGGAATTTTTGATGTTTCAGTTTCCGGCCATTTCCTCTAGTCCTATCAGTGGCCACCACTGAAAAGAGACCATCCCCGTCCTCTGCACTCCCTCCCTTGAGGTATTTATATACACTGATTAGATCCCCTCTCAGCCTTCTCTTCTCCAGGCTGAACAGGCCCAGCTCCCTCAGCCTCTCCTCATAGGGCAGATGTTCCAGGCCCCTGATCATCCTTGTAGCCCTGCGCTGGACTCTCTCCAGCAGCTCCACATCCCTCTTGTACTGTGGAGCCCAGAATTGGACACAGTACTCCAGATGCGGCCTCACCAGGGCTGAGTAGAGGGGCAGGATCACCTCCCTCGACCTGCTAGAGATGCTCTTCTTAATGCAGCCCAGGATTCCATTGGCCTTCTTGGCCACAAGAGCACACTGCTGCCTCATGGTCAACTTATCATCCACCATGACACCCAGGTCTTTCTCTGCAGAGCTGCTCTCCACAAGGTCGGTCCCCAGCCTGTACTGGTGTCTGGGGTTATTCCTCCCCAGGTGCAGGACCTTGCACTTGGCCTTGTTGAATTGCATGAGGTTTTTCACCGCCCAGTTGTCCAGTCTGTCCAGGTCCCTCTGAATGGCAGTGCAGCCCTCTGGGGTATCGGCTACTCCTCCCAGTTTCGTGTCATCAGCAAACTTGCTGAGGGAGCACTCTGTGCTCCAGGTCCAGGTCATTGATGAATAAATTGAACAGGACTGGACCAAGGACTGACCCCTGGGGGACCCCACTAGCCACAGGCCTCCAACTAGACTCTGCACCGCTGATCACCACTCTCTGGGCCCTGCCATCCAGCCAGTTCCTAATCCATCTCACTGTCCACTCATCTATCCCACAAGTTGCAAGAAGTTGCTGTTACTCGCCTGGCCCATGCAAAGCGAGCGGCATCCCAACGTGCTGCGCTGAGCAGCCAGGTCAGAGGAGGAGCAGATGAACAGGCCCCTCAAATCTCAGTCCCAAAAGTGTAATCCTGAGAAATGTCTCATTTAAAGCTGCCCCTGTGAAGGGTTTAGAGAGGCATGACCTAAAATCCACTCCTGTCTGGAGTTCAAATGAGTCAGGGTCACAAATTGTTTTGTTTGTAAAGTATCCAGAACTTGGATTTCTCTCATGAAGGTCCAGCTTTTACCATTCTCCTTCCAAAAAGTAGCTTAGGACTCATTTTGAATAATAGCTGGATGAGGAATTGCAGGGTGGTAAATACTTCATTATGAGAGTACTGGAAGTCCTTGGAGCAGGAAATAGGAGATATGGTCACAATATTCTCCTGGCCTGAGGAAGACCAGAACTGCAGCACTTTTCCATCACTGCCACCACCCTTTCCTTCAGGAGGCTCTCCCAGGCTATTCGGAGGAGGCATCTCTTTGGTCCTCGGACAAAAAAAAACAAACTCGTAAGATTCTTAGGGCTATTGTGATTGTAGTGACTAAGGCATTGGCTGGGCACATGAAGTGATGGGTTCAGTAGTGCTCATGGCTGTTCCTTTCCCAAGAAGGAACAAAGTAGAACCAAAGATCCCTCCACATGCTCACACCACCGTAGCAGCGGTTGTGTCCTAACGTTGCAGACACCATGTGAGGATAAGGGGAGAGCCGCTGCTCTAGCATGTGGCTCCTGGGGCATCCTGCTTTGGAAGGAGCCTCCAGTGATGCAAATGCATGAGCAAACATTATCCTCGGTCCCAGGGCCTGTTTCGGTCCCCGTATTGTCTGTACCAAGGCTCTCCTTCTCCCACCTTCTTTTGAGACTCCCATGGAAGCTGAAAGTGCCAAAGTAATTTTGAACTGCTGGACACAGCAATTCACAGCAAGCCTGGAGCCGCCTCAGCTGTGCAGCTATTCCATCCGATTGGGACCACAGGGGAAACCGAGCTAGAGAGAATTTAATGTGCAATTGGCCAAGACGTGAGAGTTAACACTGCAGTGATCCCAATAAGCTCCAAATGCCGTGCAGCATCATAGTCATGAGTGAAAGAACGTGCAGGGTCTCCAAGGCTGAAACCTGAACCTAAGGTCTTAACACTAGTTGCCTCTCATGCTGCAGAATAACAGACCCTAGTTAAGACTTTTGCTTCTGTTTTAGCAGACATTTACATCTGCTATAGTCTAATTGTCATGTTTTATATATAAAAGGAAACTACTGACTCAGAAAACAGCATTGCCTTTACATTGTCCTGTATGATAAAAAAAGACATTTAAATATTATCTACATAATCCATATTTTTGCCTTTTTTAAAGCTAAGAAAACTTCCTTTATTGTCACAAAGTATAAAACAGTGATTTAATACTGAGATGCTTTAATAAATTTCTGTTGACCACAAACCATTGTATTATTATGATGAGGTACCAAAGAGTGTTGAAAATTCTTTTGTAAGAACACCCACAGTTTGGGGTTTTTTGGTTTGTTTTTTGTTGTTGTTGTTGTTTTGTTTGTTTTTTTTTTTTTGGTAAGGAATTAAAAAACAGAATTATTTCTTTCTGAAATGGCATACCTTTAGGCAGAACCTGATTCCCATCACAGACCCATCTGCTTTTCCAATAAAGGAGAAATAAAAATGGTTAAATAACATAATTCACATTGCTATTTAGAAAGACTTAAATAGAGGAATAACTGATGAAATTGGTTTTAATTGTCGAGAAAACCAATGGTACTCCAAAAGCTGACAAATAATTTTGCATAGCTAAAGCACTAGTGCCAGTACAGGATATGGTATTGTTTTCCATGTTTAAACAGTCGTAAGAGATTGTGTGTAAATATCCTGATACTGTCAATTGTATTCCTGTTCTATGACAAGATGACAACAGATTCAAGAAGTCACAGTATTTCGAAAACATCCCCTTTTGCTCTGCAAGTTTGAAAACTCTAAGTGGCTGCTGTCTCGAGCATGTCCTCCACGTCCTTTTGAAAGGCCGTCTGCTGCTCTCAGAGCCACTTTAAAGCTAACAATTGTTCTTGGCAGCAAAACGTGTGTGAAAGCAAAGGTGTGAGCAGGGACACGTACCCTTACCAAGAATGCTGCTCAGGGTGATAAGAACCAAGTGGGCCATCAGCAAACCCTACAAAACATTGGAATGAAAAGCCCGGCCAAGTGGAGCCAAGGTGGGATGATGAAGCAGCATTTTGAGCACAGAGAGTTGAGAGGTGAGTACTGGGCATTAGCAGCACAGCTGCGATTACCCTGGGTACACAGGAGCGGTGGACAAGCCCAGGCCCTGTTGAAGTGAATAGGAAGTTTGCATTGATCTTCTTTAACAGGACAAATGTTAAGCTTTGGGAGAAAAGCCTTCTCCAAATTTCAGGACATAGAGAAAAGGAAGGAGAGTTCCTGAATCTTCAAAGTTCAGAGTAATTTTCACAGAATCACAGAATGCTAAAGGTTGGAAGGGACCTCTAGAGATCATCTAGTCCAACCCCCCTGCTCCAGCAGGGACACCTACAGCACGTGGCACAGGGTGGCTTCCAGGTGGATTTGAAAGATCTACAGAGAAGGAAACTCCACAACCAATCTGGGCAGCCTGTTCCAGGGCTCTGTCACCGTCACAGTAAAGAAGTTCTTCCTCACATGGAGATGGAACTTCCTATGTTTCAATTTGAACCCATTACCTCTTGTCCTGTCACTGGCCACCATCAAATTTTGGTATCAAATGAATCATTTGACAACGGCTGCCAGGCTGCATGTTTTCATATTGCTGTTCCTTCATTGTCAAATCAGGTCAAATACTTCCATGAGCGTTTATGACTTGTGTTCCTTACCCTCTTAGGTCCTGACTCAAAACTATGTCTAATTTGAAGAAGGATTTAGACCTTCCATCTGCTGTATAGATGGAGGTAGGAAAATATAACATACATCCATAAACCCCTATACAGTAAAGCAAATATACCTCTTGATTGAGTATCCTAATAAAGCAATGCTTCTAGACTCTGGTTTTCTGTTAGTAATATAGTGTTAATGTCTTTCCTTGCACTTCTGGCATGTTCAATAAGCACTTCTTTGTGTATGTGAATTTTGGGATTTTTTTTTATAACGTGTCATAATGATATCAGGAGGAAATGTATATAATTCTGTTTTCATAACCAGATTTATTTGATATACATTAAATAAAGTATGGGAAGGCATTTGGAATGAGAACTGCTCAAATATTGCTAAGTGAGCTCAGAATAATATGCAAAGAGGGGCTGAAATGAGATCCCTCACATCCTTTTCTTGCTTGGCTTCCCAGTTGCCATGCCAAACTCTGCACTCAGCCTGGTCCCAGTATTTTCTCTGGCTCTGATTTTGCCCAGTCTCCCCTGAGTTCCTGTTCTCCCAGCTCCCGCCAGTGCTCATTTTGCCTTCTGCATCTGCTTATCCAAATTATCCCCTCCTCTTGCATTTCTGTCCTCTGAATTCAGCCTCAGTTGACCTCTTTTGCATAGCCTGGAAACAAAGAGGTTCAAAGAAACAAAAAAGAAACAAAAAAGAAAGAAACAAAAAAGAAAGAACAAAAAAGAAAGAAAGAAAGAAAAAGAAAGAAAGAAAGAAAGAAAGAAAGAAAGAAAGAAAGAAAGAAAGAAAGAAAGAAAGAAAGAAAGAAAGAAAGAAAGAAAGAAAGAAAGAAAGAAAGAAAGAAAGAAAGAAAGAAAGAAAGAAAGAAAGAAAGAAAGAAGAAAGAAAGAAAAAGAAAGAAAGATAGAAAGAAAGGAAGGAAGGAAGAAAGGAAGAAAGAGAGAGAGAAAGAGAGAGAAAGAGAGAGAAAGAGAGAAAGAAAGGAAAAGGCCACGCTTTTGGGTCCAAGTGTTTGGGCTTGGACTTGCTCTGGCCTTGGGAGCTCAATGGCAAGGAAAGTCCTGCTACGGCTCCAGCCCTGGAGCACATCCCATGCGCATGACCTCGCCGGAGAACTGACCCCTGCAAACTCCGCAGGCCTCTCTCGGGGATGCGTGAACTACAGCTGGTTTGTTTTCTTTCCAAAGCCTCATGAATTGGCCAAGTTGGGACAAAAATTTCACTGATATTACCAAAAAAAAAAAAAAGTCCATCTCAGCACTGAAATTAATTTTTTGTCTGGTTCCAAGTCTCTCTTCCAGTAAAAATTGATGCAGCTTTTCAAAGAAGGTTGCCAGAATACTGGGGGGAGGATGAGGGGTTTTGTTTGTTTTGTTTTGGCTGTGATTAGCTTAAGGGAAAAGGATGCACTCAGAAATGATGAACAGTTTGACTGAAGCCTTTGAAGAAATATCAGCCATTGACACATACTTGGTATGGAAGACTTTGGTGTAAATATTTTCAGATTGGGAAAGTAATATGCAGCAAAACCGAGGATCTTAAGGGGAGATATGTTGGGCAGTCCTATGAAAAAGTTGTTCTTCTCTCATAATCTGCATCTGTTCCTCACTCAGCCTTGAACTTTGAGAAAATTTGGACTCAAGGATTGATATGGAATCAGTTGTTCTTTGGGCCAAATTTGCCTTAGTCTTTGTTTTTAACTGGACTCTTTGGTGAATTGCTCTGTGTAGCTAAGGTTTGATTTTTCTGTGTAATTAAGTTTGGTTATATGAGCCAAACTTGATTGTACAGCAAGACAGCCTGGCAATATGGAGGGAGTTATAAACAGAGGAGAAACAAAGGACTGAGGCAGAAAGCAGGTAAGTCATATATAGCACGTGTTTTGCTTCTTCATCCAGGTAAATACTGTATTCTCCCCATGGGGTATTAGCTGTGTAAAACAGCTGCTCCTTCACGGGTTCAGCACCGGAGTGCTTGGGAAGTGGTCCTGCTGCACAGGTGAAGCCAGCACTGCTGCAAACAAGCAGACTGTTTCTCCCCCGCAGAAGTGACCAGAAGTGAGCTGTCGTCCCTCTCCACGAGCCTCCTGCCACCTCAGCGGGTCCCAGGCCGCCCCTACGCACTTTGCTCTATTGGCAGCAGAGCTTGGGCATGATGCCCTGGGCGAGCCTGTTTGCCATCCCCTGGGCCTACGCTGGTTTTTGGAAACATGATTTAGCTTTGAGTCCTTAGATGGTAGCAGTATACAAAGAGAAGGGTTAGAAGCACTGTTATTGTTTATAAGCTAAGGGAGGCCCTTCCCGAGGTGTTTATTTTTCCACAGAAAGTGTGTGAGTGGGCTGGGTGCTCTCCAGGGCCGCCGCGTTGCTCCTCTCCTTTCCTGGGGCTGCCAGTGCCCTCCTGGCCTGGAGCGGGCCATGCAAGCCATATGTGTGCCAACACCTGTGCTTGGCCATCAGCACTGCTTCTGCCATGTCGCTGTAGGTAAAATTGCAAATGCAGAGACTTCTTGGTCTGCACGGCAGCTAAAAGGTCTTTTAATGTCAGAGCTTCCTATGAGGTTTTAAAGGAAGCTTCTAACCCAAGTTGTCTTGTCTGCACAGCTTCTGTAGCATGGTGGCTACTCAAAGGTGGTCAGTGCTCTTTATCAGGCACTTGAGGCCCTTTTCTCTGTGATGGCTGTTCTTTAAGGAGTTCTTTGCTAGTGCACAAGGGATGCTAGGCTGTGAGACGCCTCACTGCGTGAGCTCTTGGCAAAGCACATCCTGCTTTGTCCACCACGGGCTGGAGCCACAACTGCTGGCAAGAGCTGTCCTTGCTTCTCCGTGGAAAGCTCCAGTGTGAGACAGAGGTGTGCAGAGGGGTGCAAAGCAAGGCCTGAGAGGGACCACAGCAGTGAACCCCACGCTGAGCAGGGAGAAGGGGAGTCGCTCATCACAGCAGCATCACAGAATGTTTAGAGTGGGTTAATATGGGTAAATAGCAAGGACATGTCTTTGAATATCCAGAGTGGGAACAAGCATGTCGAAAGGAACCAGTAGGGGAGAAATGGGGCTATAATGAAAATAGGAGGGTGTCACACAGCACTCAGGGATGCCCGGGGTGAGTCTGCACCTTGCTGTGGCTCCTCTGAGGGAGACATGGGGCCTCCCTCACGAGTGAGGGCCGAGGCCGGCGCAGAGCTGGCATCTACCCCCATCTAGTGGCAACTGAGAGACACCAGCAATTCCCGCTTCACTCGCTCGGAAAGAGCCAAAGGGCAGAGATTTGGTGCTCGGGTTCGGAGTAGGTGCTGCCGAGAGCCAAGGAGGTGTCACTGGGTGACTCTCGCAACATGTGTCCCAACTGGAACAGGCTCGAGGAAGTCCATCTACGCAGCTTCAGTAAGAGACCTCAGTTATAACCTGCAAAAATAGCTTGAGAGAGCCCAGGGCACCGTGCTAACAGGCTGCTGTGCAGGCGACATGCCAATGTTCCCAGGCGTGTCTCACTTTCTTCTGAGGACCCCACAGTGCTGCAGGTGCCTCTTGCATCAGAGATAAACATTTCTACGTTTTAGAGGAAGAAAAGAGGAAACCTACCTGCTCCTTTTTATTCTGCAGTGTCGTAAACATTTTGAAACAGCAGTAGTATCAAATCAGGTCCAAAGTGAAAAAAACATGGAAATCAGTTTAAAAACAGAATTTTGTAGAGGGATGGAGAGGGAAAGGAGGCTGCCAAAGGCACATGGGAGATTTATCATTTCCTACTGAAAATATATGAGACGGTTTTGATCTTTGTTCTAGCTGCTGTCAGAAAGCAGTGACACAGTAATGAGCCGTAATGCACCATGTTTTATGTAGGAAACCTGGCCAATGCTCAGTGAGTAATTCCTACACTTGAGATTCATTCCAGTCTGGCAGTAAATCACAAAAGGTCCCCAGTGTGTGTGCTGCTGGGGTTAGCTAGCTGAAATCTGAAATGGATGGAAGGCAGCTGGGCGATTATTAAGGCAATGCAAGGCCAGCAATGTTTACCGGCTGATGCCAGAAAGCAAAATCATAAAATCATAGAATCCTTAAGGTTGGAAGGGACCTCTAGAGGTCATCTAGTCCAACCCCCTGCACACACAGGGTCACCTAGAGCACACGGCACAGGGCTGCACTCAAGCTGGCCTTGAAGATCTTGCATCTCTTTTTCACCATACGGAGCCCAGGTAGTCGGACCTCAGATCCTATGTATCAACTCACCTGTGTATAGGAGTAAACCACTTTTTTTCTTGTGTCATGCACCCTCACTTCTGGGCATTTGGTGGCCTCCTGTGGATGTCCTCAGTTACCGTCCCCCAGCTCCCAAAGGCTCTACATTGTGACGCTCTTGCTGTATGGAGCCTTCCTGTGCTCCATGTGGCAAGGGATGTTCTTGTCCCTGCGTGGCCAAGGAGGATCTGCATTTGCCCTGCCTGAGCCTGCTGGCTCTGGATCAAAGCAGAAGCAGTTCAGTGCAGTCCTCAGATCAAACCGTCTCCTGCTCCTGCTCTGCAGCGACATCAGGGAGAGGAAGCAAGATCCCTCTACTCTGACCTTCATCCCCTCTAGAAAAAAATAAGGGCTTTATCCTCTTGTTTTTGAGGCATTATCAGCATGGGCTGCTCTGCTTCTGGATCCAGTGCCAAGCCCCCTGCATTCCTTCTCTTGCTTCTTGGCTTTCCAGGCTGGAAAGAGAGTGTCTGATTTAAATTCGTGTTGGGACCAGTAGGCCCATAAACTGTATCTGCACAGACGAGCACTTGGCACCATGCTCATCTCAGATAACGAGAGGCATCCACAGTACGGACAGCTACAGCTCCTTTGTAGGAGCCCCAGAGGCTACATAAGGGGCCCGAATCTCTGCACTCCCCTGTGGGGAGTGGGAGAGAGAAACACACTTTCAGTATTTCCTTCATCGGAGTAATTTATTTATGTTAGGACAAGACGAGGTGTAGCCTAGAGTGATTTGTTATATTGACTATATGTCTACAGGCTGTAAAGAGCGCTCTGTGGCTGTCTGAGACACAGAAATTCATGCTGTTGGTGGCAACATTTAGTGGAGACTGTCACGGGCAGGTGGTGTTGTACCATTGAGGCTGACTGGGACAGTTACTTTCAGCAGTGTTCGCCTGCAAAGATGATTGGTAAAAAAGCATTGTGTCATTGGGCAGCACTCAATGTACTTCACCCAGGGAGGTACGCGGCAGAAGGCCGAGCTCTGGTCCAGAAATGTCTGTTGCCTGAGCAATCAAGAAACGCAGAAGAGGGAATTGTGTGCCTACCTTTAGAACATCGGTGGAACATCGGTTACAACGTTAGATACATTTCAAATGCACTAAAGTGCATTTATGGGATGACCCAAAAAAGAAAAAACAAGAGCTTACCACCACTTCCAAAGCCTAAAGCTCTGCATAGCAAGATGGGTCAAGGCCCCCAGTTCTGCACTCTCTTTAGATGTGACACATCATTCCCACTGGGTTCAGAGCAAATTGCTCCTATCCAATTTTTAACAAACTTGCATTAAACCCTTAAAAAGTCATTGGGCCTGTCTGGCTGTTAATCTGAGTTTTATTTCTTCTCTCCTGCAGGATCATTTTCTCTGTGGTGTTAATGATCTCCTAAGCATTCCTGATGTTTAACTTCCCATGCAGAGTGCTGCATGATGAGACCTGGGCTGTATTATATTACATTATAATAATGTTTCTCAGACTGATATAATGAAATACCTGCAGCGGAGCCAGAACGTCCGGGGTGTCCTGGGGTGCGTTCAACAACATACCATACGCAGCTGTGCATATTTCTATCAGTACAGCCCACGGTCAAAGAAAAACGAAGAAAATGGAGGAATTTGTCCAGTCTCACATCAGAGGCCCGCATGCTACACCAGGGCCAGAGTTATTTGTGGAGTGACTTGGCGCCTGTATTCTCAACTGAGTTATGGAAGGACAGACAAAATGGAACAGTCTGTCTAAAAATAGACATTTTTTTCTAAGTTTTGCACTAGTTAACACAGTTAGTGCAACCTATAACCTACTCTGCCTCCACACTGCACCCCTTATCTTGAGGATCTGACACATGACTTTATTTCTTATGGAGTGCATAACTTGTATTGCCAGCAGCTTGGTTTATATTTGATAGTTATTAAAAGCGGGAGGAAAGCAAATAAAAGACACCATTGGCTCTGAGAAGATCTCTGCTCTGCAGGCAGTTCGCTGAGATGACCTTGAGAGCTGCTCCACTGCTGCCAGCTGCGGTAATCACTGCTGCTGGCAGAGTGAGCCTGAAGAGAATGAATTCGGAGCACAATTTTGTTACCTTTTTCTGTACTTGCCTTTTTTACAAAAACCTCCCACATTCAGCCTTGAACTTTGTTTCTCTGTTGTTCAGTTTTCCGAAAGGTTTCCATCCTCCTCACTTGGTGCTTGTTCCCTTCTCTCCCTTGTGGTTTCTAGATCACTAGCTCCTACCACAGACAGACACTATATTTCTTCACATACTGTCACTTTTCATGCATCTCAAACTTGCTTGCTACTCTTCTTTGCTACTTTGCCTTTCCCACTGTACTGCCTTTTACCTCTCTCCATTTGGGGATATATTTTCCCCATCTGTCTTTGACCTGTTCTTGTGTTCTGGCTTGCATACCATTATTTGGTTGAGTTCTTTACTTTTCTGTGTCAAAAACACCACATTTCATTAGTATTCTCTAGTACGATCTTACTGTCACTTACATTAACATCATTGATTTCAGTGGCACCAGAAGGAATAAGACAATAACGTTTCCACGTTTGGAAGAGATCAGGACCCAGGCAGCAAAGTGGCAAAATGAGGCAAGGGGAGCCAAGGGCATCAATCGTTATGCCAGCCGCTCCTGGGCTGCCAAGGGGAAGCTCGCCCCGATCCGGGGTTTGCTGCAGTGAGAGGCACCTGGAGACGTCCTGGCACTGCTGCGATGTCAGGAGCTTTCCAGGACCAAGCAAATACGAGGCCAGATCATCTGCAGGCCTTTCCAGTTTCACTGCTGAAGAAAGATATACCCCTACTACCAAGAGCCCCCATTAGAAACTGAGAGTAAATTTGGGGTCACAGCTACCTAGGGAAACTCATGGTATAAAACTTGCAAACTTGCTGCCTTTTTCACTAGCAGCTAATGACGACTAGCTCTTCTTTCCCCCACATCTGGGCTGTGAAACACAGCCAACATCTGCGCCTTGTTCACAGAGCCTGCAGACGCCCTTCTTCAAAGAAGCTTCCTAATCCAAATGCTTCAAAGAAGTATTTGGATTAGGTAGGTGATGTCAGTTTACAGGAGCAGCTCCCATCCCTAGTGTGAGGCCATGGCACAGCACAGCAGCACCTGACACTGGCTTGTCTTATTCCCTGCCTTGTGTTCGGGACAGCAGGATGGTGTCTTCATCACCAGGCTGTGCAACAGAAAACGTGAGTGCAAAAATAAAGAACCAGACTTAATAGCAACACGTATTGAAGCCTGGCCACCAGCTATTGCCATCACCTTCCTGCTAGCTGAACTCTCAGGGCCAGCAAGGCTGCTACAACACAACTGCAAACTGAGGATGGCTTTCAGGCAGCAGATCATTAGCATACAACAACAAAAAGTTGCATCTAATCCATCCCTCTTTAGTTACAAAAATTTAATATCTGAAACATGTCCATCCTGTATAATACTCATGCACTGTTCAACACTCTTTATGTCATGCAAAACCTTGATTATTCAAAAGTCTTTCAAAGTCCCAGGCCACTGGGATAAATGTATCTGCCTCTGCTTCTCCTCTGTGTTTCTGCAGTTCATAACTATGTAAGGCTGGGTTTTTTTGGCTCCAAATGAAGAATCATTTTCCAGTGTTCAAACTCTGTTTCCCGCATAGTGATTTAAAAATCAATACAAGAACTGAAACCATAACACAACTGGCAGACAGGCCCTGTGAGGTTGATTTTGCAAAGTCAGTGCACTGAGTTGCCCGCGGTGCTCCAGCTCAGCCCCATGGACCCCAGCTCCTGGGAACGGCAGTGTGTGCCCTTCTGGGATGGCTGTCACCGGCTGGAAGCTGCTGCAAGTCCAGGCGCAGCTCTCCCCGGTGCGAGCAGGAGACCACGTGCATCATGTCACATACTCCACACTGCTGCTCACAAACCACACTCTCAACTGCTGTAAAAACTGAAATAGTCTCTGACTGGCTCAAGGACTTGAGGAAGTGTATAATATGAAAGTATATTAAATCATGTCTTTATAAATTGCATACTATTATAAATTTCTCAAGCTACAAATACCAAAAGTTGTCTTGACAACATTCCCAGTGGAAAGGCAGTAATTTTACATATTCTGCCTAAAGTAGATCATAATGGGGACAGGAATATGCCATCCTTTCATTGGAATTTCCATCTCTTTCACTGAAACAAATTGCCCTTTACACTGTGCAATGGATATATTTTTCATTACAGCAATGTTTAACAGTTGCTATTTTTTCATTTTCTTCATGACCACAGGCAGTAGAATGGCTTTCCTACTTTGCACTACAAACTTAATACCGACCTATCTTTCATGGCCAAGAGTTGCCCAGACTGTAAACACTGACTGTTTTTTTGAATCTTGCTTTGAACTTTTCACCTGGCCCTGGGCATTTCCTCCCCATTTCCATCAGTTCAAGCTATCGCTCATGCCTCAGCACCTCACTCCTGCTGCCCAGCAGATTGAGTCCTAGCCAAGTGGCCAAGGAAAGGTAGCATTTCCTCCTGACTCACAGGGAAAATATCACAAGATTTGCACAAAGACTTCACTTAGACAGCAAATGTGCTCTAAAGACTAAAAGTCATTAGTAATGTAGCTCGAACCCCACCTGCATGACACTGAATAGTTCAGTTAGTTGCATGTCCCTTCTCTTGCACTACTTATGATGGTCCCAGAAGAGGTCCCAGAGGAGTTCAGAGGTCCCCGAAAAGAAGAGTTTGGAGGACACCTCTGGAGATTGCTCTGTCCAACTACTGCTCCAGCAGGAGCAACTAGAGCAGCTCGCTCAGGATTTTGTCCCATTCGGGTTTGGTTCATAGGGGTTAATGTACCTCCCGACCAGCTGTGCTGAGGTGGCTCCCTGAGATGCTAGGGACTCTTGACATGCAGCGGGGCAGTTGTCACCTCCCAGAGCTCTGATGACCCCGCTGCTCTGCTTGCCAGGAGCCAACAACCTCTGGGCCTGCAGCCCCCCTTCAGGCTGCAGGAATAGGCAGGGAACAGAGAGGTGAGGCACACATGTTGACAAGAGAAAGTCAGAGAAGCAAGGAGAGGTCCAATAAGGGATGGAGTGTGATCCCAGCTGCTCTTGGGAGGAGGGAGGTTAAGACATGAGGCAAAGAGCAGGACCCAGACTGAGAGTGGTTCATTAAGAGGAGAGAGGTACATGGGACTAAGGCAGTTGTAAAAGGGCAAGTGGGATTGGAGGTAAGTCTTTGGTGCATCCAAGTCACATTTGGAGTCCCTGGTGAGAAGCAATTCTCCCTTCCAACCCTGGGGGCTCCCTGAGCAGGAGGAGAGGTCTCCTGCTTGGGACTCAGTGTGTTCTCGCCTTTCCTCCGTGGGACCTGTTTTTTTCTAAGCTTTGTCCTCTTAGATGTTCCAGCTGTGACAGTTTTTATCACCCTCCTATCAGGCAGGAAGCCTGATGCTGCAGCAGCCTTTCAACTGTGCGTGTTTGATCAGGTGCACAGAGGTAGCAGAGGGAATTCAAATAACTCCCTATCTATACAATAGCTATTGTTTCCTCTATCTCCCAGCTCCAGAGCTAGGAAAGAAAGATGTTGTTTCCCATCTTTGCTTCTAAAAGCCAGGGCTTTCAAACAGCCTTTTGATCTGACTTTCACTAAACGTCAAGGCAACCAGTTCCTGGCTTGCATACAAAGGGCTCTCTCTCCTCCCCTCCTATTTAGTTCATTAAACCTCAGGGCCTAATTCTCTGCTCTTGTTCATTTTGAGGTCTGAAAACTTTCCCATGTCAGGTAGGTTCATAACGTTGCTGTGCTACTTTTGGTGAAGTCTCATTTTTGGTTTCCAGGTCTGGAAACAAGCTAGAAGTGTGTAAGTGCTTGGAGACTTGGGCACCTCTGCTACTCATTTCTTAATCAATCATTGATTGCACCAGGAAAACCATATCTCTGTCCTTCTAACATAGCAGAATATATGTCTCAGGAAAACCAGAGCTTGGGTCATGAAAGCAAAGGACAAAAAGGAAGAGTAGACAGATAAACACTGGACTTGCTGATTTAAAAGCTGTGTGAGATGTCTGCATTTGATTACTTTAAAGAAATCCATTCCTCTCATTTTCTCTTGCCTTTGCACGGCCTACGGCAAGGGAGAAAATTCATCCCTGCTGTAAGTCAACTGAAGCCATTCTGATCTTGCTGTTTTAAATGCTTACTGCTGTGCTTTTTATATTTATATGAAGAAACAGCAAAAAGAGAAAAAAAATGGAGAAATTAGGCAAAGTTACAATAACAAGCAAGATACCGAGAAAAGATTAAAGCAAGAAACAAAAAGCTACAGCTCAGCAGGGGGCCAAACACATAGAAAATGGATTTTTCTTTAACTCTCCCCTTCCTGCTTTGTCTTGGTAAACTGTCACAACTTGCCATCTCACATACCCCTGGTATATTTTTACATCTTAGAAACTGAAAACAGAGGAAGGATGAGGCCTCGCTTATAAATAAGATGCATATATTTTGGATAACATACATAAATCCCAACTAACATTGAAATATTCGTGTAAAATACAGAAATGCTCGTGGAAGCTGAGAGCAGGACTAGGATCCTTCCTCACTTTTGTGAGCACTCAGATCACTAGACTTCAAAACATCTTGTTTGCTTGCTTGTTTTTTACTTTCAGTGATTGTTCTGTGACACAACTTGAGCAGGAAAGGTGTCTTCCTCTCGTGATGGACAGTCTGCAGTAGCTGAAAGAAGGAAAGCAATATGGGTCCTCCATTTCCTGGATTTCTGCGCTAATATTGAATCCCTCCCACATAAATTCCCCTATTCACAGTATCATCTCTTCCCTGAAGAAACTTTTCAAGGAAACCACAGCTACTTCTCTTGGCTGAGAGATGCTCCCTCCAGGGAGCGTGACAGGGAAAGCCATGAAACTCTCCTCTGGATCTGGAGCGGATGTGGAAAGGATCCTTCTTTCTTTCTCCCACCCATAGTGTGTGTATTGTATGTACATACATATATATCTGCACGTATATAGATAATGCTTTAATACTAAATGCTACAGTCCTGTCAAATATAAGGGCATCCAAAGTCAAGGGCAGAGAAACTGCAACTTCATATAGTGCCATCCAATTTTGTCTTTCCTCTTATCTGGATTCAAATCTTCATGACTTAGCATCCAATATATTCATTTTATATGGTAACACTGCTTTGCGATAAACCCTGAGATAGTAGTGAATATATCTCTCATCTCCCTGCCACTTTTTTTGAGAGGAGAATAAAATAAAAAAGGTTAACTGACAATGTAAAATTTTATTGCAAAGTTCCAGGAACTCATTCTATTTTATGCATAGTGACTAGCAATAAATAGTGTCACCGTCTTCCTCTTCAGTCATTTTGGGTAAGCCAGCACTTTTGCAGAACCTTCCAAATGCAAAGAAGTCTTAGCTGTCCCACAACACCTACCCTGACCACCACTAAGGACTTGTCATGTGCAGACCAGGGGATAGCTATATTATACAGAGGTATCTATGTAAACCTGGGTTTTAGAAGCAAAGTGTTCTGATAACCCTGTGTTCTGAGGTTGGAAAACTCATGTAAGAAGAAACGTAAGTTAGTAATACCAAGCTCATGACTCAGATATCATTGCAATCTCCAGTCAAAGCATTTGCAGTTTGGGCAAATGCTGCACAAGCACAGAGCAGTACCCAGGAGAGGAGTAACCTGGGGAGCCCTCAGCTGGAGGCCTGCCACCTCCACACCAAATAACCTGTTTTCTTCCTGGGATAAAATTTGTATGATTACAGCTGTGTTTGTGGGCTTGGCTAAGGGCATCAGGCCTGATAACCATGCATCAAAGCTGAATAAAGACAGAGCTGCAAACACGGACGTCGGTGGCAACACATAGATAGTGAAAGTAGCTGTGTACCCAGCTTGATGGAGGGGAAGACACAGTTGAATAAACACGGCTCCTGTCTTTGAACATGGGATGGCCATGTAGTTACATGCTTTTGAGTGTCCTGCCCTGCTGAGATATTTTGAAGTCACAGTTATGATTTCATCCACATACACCTCAATAAGCATCCAGATTCTATATAAGCCCCTCCTTGTAAACATCGCATAGAGCACTGCAATATTGTTCGTATCAGAAGACGTGGCTAAAAGTGCTCTTAAAATAGAGAGTTGCTTCGCTACTTTCTCAGACACATTACTGAATCCCTTGCCTGGTTCAACAATTAAACATGAACAGTTCTAAAATTTTAATTATATTTCAATATTTACTGATATTTAATTTCTAACAACCTGCACAGAAGATTCAAAAAGGTAAATTTTATAGATGGGTATAGTGTGACAAAAGAAAGGAAAAGACTTGCTAGTCTGGGACTATCCAGCAGCCCCATGGTAGGATCAGTCAACGATGACAGTTTCCCAAATGCCAAGCCCCTCTCTTAAGTATTAATTCACATGATATCTTTTTCCTTGAGAACTTTAGGGTCTCTTCCTTTGCCTGGGCAAAGTCTCCAGTGAGCAGGAGCAGGATGCAGGCATAACTGGCTAGGTAACAACCAGACATGTGAGACTGGCCAGAGCCTGCTCAGCTCATGACTCTCCTCTCCAGTGGCCACCAGCAGATGTGCAGGGGTCACAACAAGCCGTACCATGCGCAGCTTGACCTTTCTCCTGAGATGCCCTCTTGGCCTTCAGCCAACAGCAATTTGGGAACTTCCTGAGGTGAGCATTTCATCCAAATCCCTGCATACTAATGGACTTCTTTTCCATGAACTCATCTAATTACTTCTTGAATCTACTTGTGTTTTGGCCACTGCAATGTCTTTCACAATGTAATCATATTCTCAGTGAACACTCTTGTTTGTTTTTAAACTTGCTGATCTTTTTTTTTTTGAGTGCTCCCTACTTCTTGTATTCCAAGAAACACTGACTAATCAGTCCCTCTTTAGCATCTCCGCAACATTCATCGCTCTCTAGCTGCAGCACAGCCAGAGCCAGCAACTCTTTTTCAAGTTACCAAACCTAGCCCATCTAGTCTTTTCTCACGGTGCTTTTCTGTTTCAGGAGGTCTCTTGTCCAGCCTCCCTAGGTTGTTTTGGGTTGGATCAGCTAGGTGGTCAGACCAGGTTGCTTGCCCAGTTAAGGCTTGAAACCTCCGGGTATGGAGGCTGCATGATCCTGTTGGGCAACAAGATGCTCCGTAACTTGGGCAATGCTCCATAGCTTGGCTGTCCTTTGCCGGGAAAAGATTGTTTCATGTCCAGCCTGAACCTTTCATGTTTTAGCATATGCCTGTTGTCTTGCATCCTCCTGTCAGGCATAGTTGTGCAGAGGCTCACTCTGCGTCTCCTTGATAATCTTCCTATAGGCATTGGGGACTGCTGTTACGTCAAGCCAGCAGCAAGCCAACTCTTTCCCAGACCGAAGCAGCACAGCTCCCCCAGTCCCTTCTCACAGGGCAAGTGTTCCAACCTTCGACCACCTGCAGTTTGAAATGCACAAGGCTCTCAGTCACTTTAGGCCAGCCATCTTCAATGGGAATCATCTCACCATCTATTTTTACCTTCAACTCTCTTCTTTATAGTTGGTGGAGAGAGTTTGCCTTGCGCTAGGGATAATGCATTTAATCCATGCTAAGATTTTTAACACAGGCGGGATAACACTACCCTCTGAAGATCTGTCTTCACAAAGGGAGGAGTCTAAACAACTTGTTCAGTATTAAACATTCAAATGGCTCAAAACAGTGGGATAAGCTATATGCCTTCCATCTTTGTATTTTAGTTTCCCATCTGTAAAATGAGAATGTTAATGTTTCCTTGTTCCTCACAGCTATATGAACTGCCTGTAATTACTAAATGAGGTTGTAGAATTTTTCTGGCTGGTGCCTAAAATAATTACAAGTGAAATCTCTTTAAGCTACTCTTGTTGGCCTCAGGCTACCACTCTTAATGATGAAGGGATGGAAGAAGGAGCTTCTAGAGCAAATAGTTTTGAGCACCTGCACACAGCCTAAAAAAATCACATGGAAGAGGTGTGAAGGGAAAGATAAGGCAGTGAATTTCCAGTCTGTCAGGCTCTCAACATTTTGAATTGTTGCCAGCTTCAAATCTAAACTGACATATTTTTTATTTTGCTGTTTTTAACAGGGGATAATTATAGCTCATTGTTCCACAGCTTACTGTGTAAAATGCTGAGCAGTACTTCTGTCTATTCTTCTTAGCTCTGAGCAACTTTAACTACTTTTGATTCTTGTGTCCCAGATAACCATTATTTAACAGTTAAAAGCTCATTAAACTGAAGCCAAACATAGATGAAAATGCCAACAAAAACATGTCTGAAAAGATAGATGAGTAACATACCAGTGCCAATAGAAACAGGTTTTCTCACACTATATTTTTAAATCTATCTAGTGGACATTATATAAACTTTGAAGATATTGTGATAAAGTTGACTTTCTACAAAGTAATTGTCCTAAGGATGGGAAATTAAAAACATAAATGATACTTCAAGGCAGCCTACAAAGAGGACACATTCTGCAAATATCTATGTGCATTTCTTTCATGGCCTGGAGTACAAATAACTCTACTGTTTTGCAGACTACAAAAAGAAGTTCAACCTATAAGGTACAATTAAAATGAAGATGGAAGAAGCATATTTAAGTCACACTCCACTTTTCCACAATTACAACAGGAAAATTCCCCTGGGCTTTTCTTCTTTGGCTGTGAAAGAAAATGGCTGACTGGTGTTTCCTAAATACTTGTGTGCAATCCCATGACATCAATTAGCTCATCAAAAGGAGGTTCCCCCTCCCATTCTCCTAACCCAAACTTCAGCTGGAAAACACATAATTAGAAAACATTCTTTTAGAATTGCCTCAGTTTTTCCTTTTTCATTCAATGCTTTCCACATTGAAAGCATACTCATATCTTTCCTCACTGGAACTCTTCAGCTTTCTTCTTCTTTGTATATTGGTCAAAAGAAATAAGTGCTTTTCTCATTAGCAGGGAGACAGAGCAAGTAACCAGGCCATAGAATCTTAGATTAGGACAAAGATTCATCACTGCCAAACAGAGTAAAGGTGCTAATCAAATTAATTCTTACCATAAAATATCTAAAACAGCACACTTGGAAGCAAAGTTGCAACCCAAATTCCCAGCCAGGCCTCAGAAAAAAAAAAAATCATTTCCTATAATGAAAACCATCCATAAAATATTAAATAATTTGTAGTAAGCTTTGTGTTTCTTACGCAAGGTAGAAGCACCCTAAGAAGACAGCAATTAGGCAGCAGAGGATGATGGCAATCTGCACAGGTTAAGAGAAGTGTCAGCAGGCCCACCACACAGCCCAGCACATTTGTGGAATTGCACTTTCACTAGACCCCGAAATAATTGTAAAGTAATTGCGAAGTAGAGCAGTTCTGACACAGATTCACACTCAGTTATCCACCATCTTGCTAGTAGACCAAGTGGTAGGAAGAGGATGCAGATAACCAGCTGTTATGACTATCTGACTATCTGTTATGAGGGGAACAACTTTTTATTTGCCAGAGGAAGCAAAGATCCCCATAAAAGCTATTGTTTTCTCATTCCTAACAGTTTACAGCATTGTTTGCAGTTTGTCTCAATGAGAACCTGATGGTCACTCAGAGACATAAAATGGCCTCTTTGTTCATGTTATGCTATGGGTTGAGAAAAAGAGACAAACATAAAAGTTCTCGTGAAGGAATGCAAGAAAAGCAGGACATTTTCATTAATCCATCGAAGGCCTCACATTGTACTGAGAATCACTGATTACATTTATATTTATTTTATAGGAGGAACGTGTTGTGATGAGGGAAATGTCCAGACTAATATTGATTTGGCATTACGAAAATTTTATATAACTTGAGTGACTAAGAACCGAGAGAGAACCAAGAGAGAACCAAGAAGGACATGGAGTGAATCTTTAAGGAGATGGAAAATCACCCGGGTGTCAACTATTATGCTGGTGATGGTTTAAGCACTCAACTTCCATTAGAACTGCCACGAGTTGAGCTCATAGGATTCCTGTACTTTCAAAGCTTTTTTTTCTAGTGTCATGGAAATCTGAAATCATTTCTACGTTTTCTTCTTAACTGTTGCAGAACTTTGAAAATAATGATCCAACCCCATAATGTTGAGCTGACACGAACCAAAACAGCTAAAAAAAGAAACTGGTGAATCTGAAACATCAAACAAAAAGAAATAAATTCATACAAGTACATAAGATGAAAACAAAATGAGACTAGAAATGTTTTTTGACTATGTGGTTGCCCTTATAACTTCAACAAAGAGCCCTTCCAGTTTGGTTTTCAGCCAACATATTGCCTAAGCTTCTTTTCTTTTACTCAATAACATAAATGATTTGTGGTTCTGTTTGTATGTTATTTCCTCCCATTTTAATCTTCACAGGATCAGTAAAATGTTAGCTCAGGGATGCTTTCTGAAGCACAACAGGCTTGGTCAACCTGGTCTGCATAAATGTCTCAAAATATCTAAACCAATTGCTTTGCCACAGGCAGCACTATATCCAACTTGCCCACTCCTTCCTGTCTTGGGGTAGTAAAGATTAGAGATCTGACACACATTTTTTCCCCTATGCTTGAGCAATTGTAATTAAAAATGCCATTATGTTAAGTCAATAGAGTAACACCAAGTGTGCTTTGACCCTTTGTGTTTTGCCCTCACAAACTGAGCTTCAAGGGTGTGAAAGATGATTGTGTGAGCAATCAAACCCTTCAGGGTTTATTCCTCCCATTTCTGAAAGTTGGGCACACTGTCTCACACACACACACACACACACACACACAGTCTCAAGCACACTTCTGCAATTCAGAAACTCCCCACATGGAGCCTGAAAGCCATGAAATAAGCTACATACAAGGAATAACACACTTAGCTGGAGCAGACTGTTCCTAACTTGATCCAAACTGGCCAAGAACCAGTGATCTATCCTTGATTTATAACAAGGCCTGGGCATCTTAAACAGACACAGTTGGTCATGACTTTGGCCAAAGCAGCATTTCCAGGACCACATGCTTATCTGATGCACATCACATACCAGTTAAACATCATCCTTCAGACAGCAGAGCACAGCCCTGGTCAGCCTCCCAGGCCTACCTGACTGGGCAAAGCACATCAGGAATCCATTGGATCTGCACCAACTACTCAAAATGAGTGTCTTCATCCTCCTTGAGCCTGCTTTCCCTGAGATCTCATCACAACCACAAATTTTATAATTTATGGGTGAATCAGGCTGAGTAAAGTTTTGAACCTGGATATCCATCATTTAATTGGCAGTTTTGAGAACTCCTGCTCAAAGAAGAACACACACTAATGTTAATTTGAGTTTGTGTAAAGAGGCTGAAAGGAGCTCCTCGCTCTTCTCATGGTGTCTTCCAGCACTGAGGGAAAAAGATGAATGCAGCTAAACAGACACGTTTGTATCTTTGCTAGACACTAGTTTTAGTCCCTATTTTTATCCACTGTTACAGCTAAGATGGCTGAATTACAAGGTCATGTATTTTGCTAAAGGCCATATCATGAGTCATTTGATTAAAACTCTGCCCTTCCTGACTCTCAGTCCTTTGCTCTACTCATTAGTACACACAATGTAATGAAATGTTGGAATATCCCCAGAAGGGAGTCTTGCTTAGACCACTTCCTCTGTAGTTCACTACCACAGACCTCAATTCTTGGCTCGGGCAGCTTTCCAGATGAACTACATGATGCAAAATAACATTTTAAGTTAAATTTCAAGTGGGATAATGAGCAGCTACAGAACTTCAAACTAAAAACATTGTTCTAAATTTAAACAGAACAGCAAAAGGAATTTTAGAGAGTATTCAAGAGAGTAAACAGCGGTGAGGCTAAGCAAATATCTAGTGGGCTCTATTGTCCTTCCCTGTTAGCCATCTTGACATGGGCTCTTTGATGCATTTAGTAACTTATGACCCTCATTGCCTTTTTTTTTTTTTTTCACTTTTTAACAAACACTCCCTCCTCAACTCTCTATCTCAGGATAAGGCAAAGATGGAAAAGATGGTAAAACTAACCAGCTGGGCTGACTGCTGTGAAATCACCAATAACATTAGGTATTTTATTAAATTTGTATTAAAAGGCCTATATTTAATAACAGTTCAAGGAAGGCTTCATTTTATAAACTCATAGGGTGTTGGAATGAAAGATGTGATAGTTCCCATGTAGCCTCATAAATTCTCTTGCTAGTCAGTCTTGAGTCTATGAGCTCTAATAAAATTCTCATGAGAACACAGTATCCGTCCATAAAAACTCCTGAACCCCCCATGGGAATTGGCTGGTTTAGAAGGGTTCAGAGGTTCAAGTCTGTGGTTTATTTATTAAAATTTTCTCAGTAAATATATCATGGTATAATAGATAACAACCACACTGTTTGGTGCTAATAACATCCGTCTTCTATAAAATGCATGGACGGTAAGCCTTAAAAAGGGAACAGAGAAGAACCTTAACTTCCTTTTAAATAGGGACGCATTGGACTTTTTCTCAAAAAGATGTTAAATTCAAAACCAAAGCTGATATTTTTTCAAACTGAAGAGCTACAAAACTGAAGGAGCTAAATGTTGCTACATGAAAAGGCATAAAAACGAAATTCACATGACCTGAGCTTTTGACAGACTGGACTGAGGTGAGCTGCTTACAGTCCCAAGAGACACTGGCTTAGAGATAAAAACATTGCTGTGGTATTAGAAGTGTGAATGTGATAAGGAACGTTATGTCAGTGCTGGAAATCCAGGCATTTTGTGTAGTTTGTGATTGAAGGCTCTCAACCAACCTCCCTCCATAAAGCCTCCAAACAAATCCCAAAAATGAAATGTGTGAACTCTTTCCCTACGAGCCAGCGAATTGCAGTAGGAGTGTGACAGACTTAACAGTAGCTTCTGTGAGTCACTATTACACCCAAGCACTGCTCAGATATTGCGGTGATGTGTTTGATGGCTATGTCAGCCTAATTATTTTAACATTGGATCCACACACTCCATTTCCGCAGTCATTCCCCAAGTCTCATTTGTGAAGAAAAAAACTCATTGGAAACTAGATAAATCTTTTGCTTTCTGTTTAAAAGCACAACCAGCTGGTCTTAAAACTCAGGCATCTGGTGCTGTCTTCTTGAAGAATACCTCCGCCCAAGAAAGGGCACATCTTTTACTCTTTCAGAGCAGATTTTATGGCAGTTCATTTCCAGTCCACCTGCTCTAAACCACTTCTGTGCTTCATGAAGGCCTAGACACAGGCCGTGTCGCTGGGCTGTCTCTGCAGCGTGTAGAGCTGGGGAAACAGCTGTCGCCCTTCCAGGATTCCCAATTTAGAGGTGGCTCTTGAGGATGGTGAAACAGGCAAGTGAAAAATCCCTTGCTCCCAACACCAGCATCAGCTCCCAGCTCTGGGAAGGAGCAGGCAGGTGGACACAGCGTAGGCCCCAAATACCTAATTATTCTAAAGCGTCTGGACTGGGCACACCACGGGCAGGCTCCACTTTCTCTATTTTCTGGGTACTCTCCTTCAGGTACTCTCATATTAAGAGAAAGGCAGGCTCAGGAGAGGAGATTCCATGTGGAAAGGATGGAAAACACTTGCATATTCTTGACTCACTGGGACACAAACACACAGCACTTATGTGAATAAATCTGCTCTGTGCCCTGTACTGCATCTCACACTCTTCTCCCTGTTCATTACCACTAATGCAGTGTTTGCCCATAAAAAGCACAGGGCAATGCAGCAAATGAGCCATTAGTCTCATCTCTCTGGAGGCTGCCTGTGTACAGACACTGCTCAGGAAAATGGTCTTTGTTTTGGTCTCAGTCAACCATCCAGTAAAATGTTTTTTTTCCATTCACTCTCAGGGCATTTTAACCAACTTCAAGCAATTTCACCGTCTTCTTTTACTGACCATAACAACACCTTGTATTTGTTCAGAAAATGTGTGTACCTTGGATAATAAGGTTCTGGTTTTGTATTTCAAAGCAGTGTACTTCAAACCCTACTGAGAAGGCACTTTCATTAAAAATTCTGTGTACCTTTCTTTTCTCTCCGTGTGAGTTCATCACAAGTATAGAACTCAAATTACCAAAAATATTCAAACAATCTTTTATCTTTTTTTCTTATGGAAGAACACAAAATTACCCTGTGTGTTTGTATACATACATGTGTGTGTGCAAGTGCATAATTATACTGAGAGCTAGTTTTCTTCATGCTGGTACATCATGAGATTCTTTAGGTGGAGATGTGTGTACAAAATTCAGCTGTTCAGTATGTAAAGTAAACATGAAAAATCTTTCTTAATTTTTTATTGGAATCAAGAGTCTGATTCTACAAATAGCATAGAGTATCATCCACCCTAAACCAGCTACAACCGTGCACATGTGTCAAGTCTGAGGACGTAGTATCTTTATACATCTACATATCTTTTCTCTGGAATGTAGCTGGCATTTGATTTTCCAAATGATTTATACCATAAGATAGCACAAGGAAATATGACAATCAGAGAAACTGCATCTGAGTTCTATTTTAATCAGCAATTAATACTCAGAGGCTTCAGGAAAATCTTCTACTTGCATTTTAACTCTAGCAGTAAT
Source organism: Tinamus guttatus (assembly GCF_059628265.1). NCBI lineage: Eukaryota > Metazoa > Chordata > Aves > Tinamiformes > Tinamidae > Tinamus > Tinamus guttatus. The sequence goes on from NW_028288917.1 coordinate 6,251,980, forward strand.
GGTGGCTTACAATTTATATAGCACATCTCTTCAAAAATGACAAATTTACATAGTTATACAGGGGTCATTTCAGCCAATATTACCTGAATGGAGGAAAATAGTGATTTATGAGATAAAAGGATAGGATATAAGAGTGGAAGACGAAAGACCAAGAATATTGTATACTCTTGAAAAAACGTAGAGTATATATGATGACACTGGATTATCCTTAGATTTGTAAAAAGTATCAGAAGATCCTAAACATCTTTAAACACCTACAGATGGTCAGTGCCTGCATTTTCAATTACTTCTGACAGATGGCTCTTCCCTATGGCCTAGTATGGATGTGCCAAGCGCAGTGATTAGAGATCGACTCAGAGGCAAGAGCAGTACCATACTCTGCAGCTGTATTTATAGCCAGACCCCCAGTTTTTCTTGTATGTCTATCTGCAGTCCAAAAACGCAGCCTGAAGACATGCTGAAACAATAGCAGTCATGCAGTTTTATCCCCTCGCTGCTTTTGCCATCATAAATCATACTGTAATGAGAGAGGAGAAAATTCATCTGTTAAGAACTGAGAACTTACCTGTGTCCTTTCTACAGGCCAGCAGAAATGTGCATGCTTAGTACATTATATTATCAGTGTACCCCTCTATCTTATCCAAAAGCTGAGGGTTCTGATATAAAGTCAGTTATAGTATTGGCCAATAACCACAGAACCTGAGCCAAGTGCTGACAAACCAAATCCATAATTGGCATTTATAGTAAATTAATCATGTAACACATGGCATTTGTTAGCTCTTTGCCACATTGCACAGCATCTGGTGATTTCCTGACTCCAGTTACAGTTTCATTCAGAGGTCTTAATTTTATGTAAATCGTCCAAAAAATAAAATCATCCAAACCTCTTTATCACCTCAGAAAATGTAAACTGTGGGAATGTGAAATGTAAATTCTTTACCATGCAGCAAAGCACCAGGCCCAGATGGTCTCTCGACAGAGTTTTTCCAATGATCCAATTTGCTTCTTCTGTCTATTTTATGATCTCTTTATTGATCATCATCATAACTGGTGTTCAGCAGGCATGTAGCAAAGCAGCCATTAGCTTTTTGGATTTTGGAGCCTGAACCCAGTTTGGAAATGGGTTTGCCTTGTCCACTTATCATTACCTTCACCCATGTCCTGTGCATCCAGAACATCCCAAATCCTTCTGGTGTGAACCATGCCAGCCCACTCAGCTGTCAGCAGCTGCTCAACCATGGCTTCACTTGACACAAAGATGGAGTCGGAGTGAAAAGAAGAATAAAAGAAGCATGAAAGCCTGTAACAGGAAGGAGACTCCTTGGGGTGGAAACACGAGCAGCCAAAACCTCCTTCAATGCTCCCCCCTTTGCCTACTCCATGGGATGAAGGGAGCACTAGGCATCCCACTTGGCATGGGCAGCAGGGGTGCAACCTCATGGGGCTTCCTAAAGGCAGGTGGCTCAACAAGTGAGTTCGGGGGAGCTGCAGGGGTTCACGTAAAGCTCAGGGACACACATCTCCCCCAGGAGGCAGCTGTGCATAGGGAAACCTGAAATCTTTGGAAATGAGGTTCCTGTAACCCATACTGCCCACAGGCAGGGGATACACAATTCTGTGTGTGTGCACTAAGACTGTCTTGAGACTAGTTATAAAAGGGTTTTGGAAAACTTATAGATGTTTATTAACATTTCATATGCAGTTTTAAGGTTTGCCTCTTGCAGTACTAATCTTGAGGGCATAGTTTACTGACGGTTAAGTACATGTTATCAATAAAACAATAAACTGCTTCGAAGCTGATCTGCCTCACACTATGTGAATGGAACCTTTTTCTCCTGCTACATCTGACTTGTTGCTGAAGCAACCAGAGATCTCAGCAGCACAAGGATTTTATATTTTTTTCTAAAGTGTTGATACTGAATAAATGCAGGTGATGAAGGAATTCCTGTTTAGTGAATGTCAGCCCCTGAAGCTCTAGGTAGAGATGAGACCACTTATGTGCATGCAATGTTTGTTTGTCTCAGAATAACTATTTTAAAGTCAGCCATCACACATACACTTATTTCAATCCGGTTTCTTATGAGTTTTGCACACAAACGCTACACGGCCATCATCTGTAATTCTTGAACGCATCAGGAGGTGTTCCTTGAGTGGCACGTCAACCTTCACTTTGAACGCGTTGTTTTTTCCAGTTTATGTTAAACTGCTTAAACAATTTAGAAGCATAGGTAAATCCTAAATTTGTGTCAGAAATACCAAGTTTATGTCTTTGATTTTAGTTCAGTGGTGAGATTGGCACTCACATTTCCACCTCAGTCTCTCTTTCCATGAAAAGAACTGGGCCAGATTTGGAGCTCAGCTACGATGAGCTGACAACAATGAAGAGCCACCTTAGTTAAGCCCTGCTAAAGAAACAAAAATCATAATAATACAAGTGGGTTTTGTATGTTGCAGAATTTTTTAAATTGCATTTTTTTGGTAACATCAAATCAGTACTCCCTTTTTTCTGCACGACATAAAGCTTTTTAACTGCACCCATTTAATTGGCTTGGCCAATGCTCCTTCCTTCCATAACTGTAATAAGACCCCCCCAGTATTCCCTAAAGCACGTTTTGCCATGCATGCCTGCAGATGCCGGCCAGGGCTAATTTGCTCTCTCCCTCTCTGCTCTTGTGATTTTCCCAGTCTGCATGGATACAAACATAATTAGGCAGCTCAGTAAGTGTGGACACTGGGATAGCCCCACAACCCTGAACACAGCCCAGCATCGAAACATTAGCCATGACAGAAAAATCTCTGCACATCCTTGTGGTTTGCCCGGAGCCTAAGCAGGCAATCAGGGAGACTCTAACACTTATTAAACAATGAAACTTGAGTAACTTTGTAAATGAAGCAAAAAAAAAGGTCTCTTTCTGGGCTGAGGTTGCTGCTGCGTATCCCAGCCAAGGATAATTGCATTTCACAAAATTATAAACCTCACTTGAGAGTTTATAGTGGAAAAATACTGGCAGGCCGTTATCTGCAGCATTGTATTCACAGTGCTATAACTATAGCTTTATCATAATGAGTATAACTCTGTGGTCAGAAAGATGGCAGGAACATCGTATTTTTCCATGGAATATTTCTTCCTTTATGGATGTCAGACTCGAAATCTGAAGGTTAAGTTGCAGTACTGTTGGCAGTGTTTTTCTCACATTTTCACATTTTGGGGCTGATTTATATAACTGGCCTTTACCTGGTCTCTCCTTTTAGGTGTACAAATTAAAAAGACTTCATTTTTTTTCCATGACTGATTACTCACAAGTAAAACCAGACAAGTAAACAGTTTCTTTTATTTGAAGTTCTTAGTCCTCCCTCTGCGCCCGTACCAGTACTCCCTCGGTACGGCCAGGGCCAACGAATGCAGATGGCCGGGTTTTCTTTTTCCCACTCTGGTCACTGCTGGTATTAGGTCTTGCTGCACCGTGTCCCTCAGGCCTGGCTTGGTTGCTGGTCACCAGAGGGGCGACAACCACCATGAGGCACCAGCCTGACGTCCATGGGAGTCCCTTCACCGCATGGTTCTGGTGAAGGTTCTGGCTCATCTGCACTGGAGAGGTGTCAAAAATATCCCTCAGCAGAGACTCTGGCTCCATAATCAAGCAAGCTTGAAATACAGCACTGTCTACTATGCCCCAGTGGACCTAAGTGTGGGATGAGCTTTGGAAAGGGAAGGAAAATAACAACTGAGCTGTTCCAAAAGTTCCTTCTGAAGGGTCTAAAAGATGGGCTGGGACTTGTTCCTGGAGGCCGCGGAGTTGCGTGGGTGGTCCCCTTACTCGATGCCCCAGCTCTTACGCGATGTGAGAACAGTGCCAGAGTCTCTCTGGGGAAGTGCTGGAACAAGAACATTGCTTTGAGGGCTCAAGCCTGTTCACCACTCCTTTCCTCAGCAGTACTTGTATAAGCAATGCTCCTGATGTAATGAGATTATATAAACACAGAAGGAATAGTCACAAAAATAAGGGTTGGGATTCACGCCATGTCTAATCTGGCACTCTCTCCCTCAATCACACTAGATGTTTTCCAGCAGAGGACCCCCAAATAATATATCCAAATTATACTGACCTCCCTGGGGAAAATTCTACCATTGCTTAAGAATTTATTTCTGGGACATGATTCTCCGCCGAATTCTGTGCAGATAGGATTTAAGGATCACAGGGGAAAAGAACAGCATCGGGATGGCTACAGTTTTGTCTAAGTGTCCCTGTTAAGTGCTGTCAAGTGTTACTTGGATTCTCCTACAACAGCACATTTCTAAGTTTAGTGGTAGTGATCTAAACATCGAGTTTTACTGAGGGAAAAGATCCTGGAGACACAGCCTTCAAATAATTAATAAGAACTATCCCAACCAACACATTTTTCCTCACATGCATCTGGATACAAATCTGTGTCTTACGATAGCTGAGAACATGAGGTGGTTCAGAGCAACAGCCATCTACCCCAGTATCCTTTCTCCAACAACAGGAAATGCTTTTTCGGGACAACATGCTACTCCATACATGTTCTCCCCAGCTTCCACATTCATTGTCTTACGGACATCAGTACATCCCTACTTTTCGCATATGTTTATCAGCCTGCAGTCTACTTAGTTGTTTAGTCCCCATTTTAGTCTGCTGGCACTAGCTGCTTCCAAAACCTTTGATGACATGAAATTTCACAGTTCACTATCTATCTGCTACATTAAAAACCACTTCCTGTTTTAAATCAACTTTCTATTGGTTTCAGTGAGTGCCCCTCCTCCCCCAGTTCTAGTACCGCAGGATTTGGAGAATAACACTCTGCATTCACTTCACAATTGTGCAAACCCTGATCATATGCACCCTTTCCAAACTGAAATTCATAGTGTGGTAGCCTCACTCCTTTGTATTTCCCCCTCGAGAGTATGACATGTGGGCTTGAGCAAAACTGTTGGTCAGCCCTCTGATACATGAGCAAGAATCTCAGGAATCATCAGATGTCTTAGAATGCAGTTACAGAGCAGAAATGTCAACAGAAAACAGAGTCCTTTTTCAGTTTTCTAATGATTTATCTTCGTGGCTTGGCACAGGGTTCCCTGAATGCCAGGTTTGGTTCCAAAACGGGACCAAGAATGGGGCATCCAGCAACTAAAATAACTAAAGTTACTGCAAAAACCACAGCTTGAGCCACTCTGTGCACCCTGTACAAGCCAGAATGTGGCAGACTTACTCCTTCTGGGAGGAGGTAATATTTCATTTTTCCTTTCCTTCTCCAAATGACCTGAAGGATGTTTACGATTTGGAAAGTGGAGTCCATCTTCCCTCCTATTCATAAAACCCTAAGACTGTCCATACTGGACCAGTTCAAAGGTCCATCCAGATCCTGGCCAAGGATCAAGACAACAGCCATGAAGCAAGGAGCACGCATCAGTTGCTGCACAAAATAAGGGACTAGAAAGCAGACCTGTAAATGAAGTGACAGCAAACTAGAGTACCATCTCCTTGAAATCAGTGCGCAAGAAACCACCTCCTTTTCCTTTACTTGCTCCTTTCTACAGGCTTTAGTTCATCTTCATACAGGTTTAGTTCACAGGAAATGCTTTACTTTATGTGGCTGCTTGCAATATACATATTCTGCAATTTTTTTCCATGGTTATAATAAGAACAACTCTTTGTTTTCTACCATTCGATTTTATTGCCAGAGATCACAGAATCACAGAATTGTTGAGGCTGCAAGGTACCTCTAGAGCTCATCTACTCCAACCCCCCTGCTCCAGCAGGGACACCTAGAGCCTGTGGCACAGGGTCACATCCAGGTGGGTTTGGAAGATCTCCAGAGAAGGAGACTCCACAGCCTCTCTGGGCAGCCTGTTCCAGGGCTCTGGCACTCTCACAGTAAAGGTCTTCCACACATGGAGATGGAGCTCCCTGGGTTTCAATTTGTATCCATTACCCCTTGTCCTATCCATGGTCACCATCAAGAAGAGTTTGGCCACATCCTCTTTACATCCTCCCCTCAGGTACTTGTACATGTTGATAATGTACATCAATCTTCTCTCAATCTTCAATCCTTTCAATCTTCTCTTTTCAAGGCTAATAATGCTTCTAAACTTTCCTATTAAACTTTCCAGGAAGTGACACCTCAGGACTGATGGGAAATACCTCATTAACACAGCCCACCAAGGCTCTGGATGACTATCCTCAGCCTTTTAAAACCCCCTTTAATTATTTTAACACTACTGGTTTATTATACAAATGATAGCTTAGAGAAATTCATTCTGACATTCACCTCTCTGTACCAGAATGTGGTAATTGACAGCTGGGTTGTTTAAATGCAGATGAATCAAATGTGAAGTCTCTGAACCTAAATTTTTAAAACCATATTTTGCTCATCTTCCCACTCAGTTGTCTCACTGAATGAACATCTTTTTTTCTGCATAAAAATCTTCTAGAATTGCAGCTGCCTGTCGGAGCATTTTCAGCTGCTCCTTCTTCCACTCAGGAGCTTTTCTCTTGCCTCTCATTTTGGAGGCAGCCCTCCATTTCTACAAATCACTTTTGGTATCACGTTGTAGTTTTGAGTGGCAGTTAGCACTAAAGTCCGCTGCAGCTTACAAATATGAACAGTCATTAGTGTTAACACAAAAAGACCAGCAAATAGTATAAACAGCTTAATCAGGAGACAGATCTTTGTGTGATTCTGTCAACATTCACTCTAACATCGGGTAGTCTGAGCAAAAATGTTTAACGGAAGGGAGATGGGATGTTTCACACTTCAATACAAGCTCCTCAAAGGCTCCTTATTTTAAACAGAACATCTGCAATGCGAGGCCTGTCCCTGGGAAGGGTATATGGGGCTCAGATGTAACTGCAGAAGCTCAGCCTGTCTCTGGTAAGGGCCCATAGGGTTCAGATGTGACTGCAGAAGGGCCTACAAAGTCAACGTGCAATATGGGTGGAACTCCTTGGCATGATACAGGCACAATAAGTCTTCACTCAGCATTTTTAACCCTTTTTATTTTTGGTTACATTTTCATAAAGATGGCAAGAATACATCCCTAAATCCAAAACAATTCACTTGTCAAACTTGAAAGCTGTTTTTCTGAAGCAGAGAGATGCTAGAAGCCATTCAGTGAAACAGCTAAAAATGTCTGTGATAGATAAAACCCTGTGTTTTCCCTTGAATTCATCTTTGTAGCTGGCTTGACTGTTTTAAGTCAAAAACAAAACAAATAAATCATAAGATAAAGGACAACAACAAAAACAAGCTAAAATAGACCAGCTGGAAGCAGACAACTAATGTGAGAAATTTCAGCTCAACTTGACAGTTTTGAACAAATGAAAGCTGAAATAGAAAGCTTAGCTTAAGCAATATTAATGTTAGCTTTGCAGTACTAATTCTGTTGTATGTTACCGTGAGGACTGTGAGGTTTGATCTACCATGCTGCCAACAAACAAACTTCCTGAATTCTCCTCCAGCTAAAAACAACTACCTGTACTGCAAAATACAGCCATGATTTCACATCAGACAGTAGCTTAAGTAACAACTTCGGGAAAACAACACAAAATACTTTCATAACTAAAATAGGAGAACATAACAAGCAGCATATAATTAGGCAAATTCAAATTTAGCCCAGACCTCGGGGCTATCCAGTCTACTTTCACAAAGAGTATGATCAAATCAGTAACCACAAGTGGTCATTACCCCGTAGGTGCCAGAAGAGGCTGCATTTGTTTCCCTTTGGAGCCACCTCAAATGGAATTATATGGTTTAGTTTAGTTTAATTCACTGTTTATTTTAATGCGCTTTTCAAGAGCCACAAGTCTCAAAATGCTTCCCAAAGAAATCCCAGATTTCTGGAGTGCAGGTTTTGGCTTGCATCTCAAGGCCGTCCTGCCCTCAAGTGTCCCGTGCTTGTTTTTCCAGAGTCGCTGTACCTTCAGTCTTCCTTCCCAACGGCGCCACTTCCCACCGAGCACACGCAGCCTTGGACAGTTCATGTGCGGCAAGTTAACACAAGCAGAAGAAAACAAACGGGGCTTTAGGAGTGGAAACTAAATCTGATAACCCTAATAAGGAGCGTCATTTGTTTCCAACAAATTCCTTAAAGCGGAAGGAAGACTCCCACACCTCTGTGCACAGAAATCTAAAGGAAATGCCAGACACTGGCCCCACGGCGGCAGGTATCCGGGTGCTAGCGCACGTTCCTGACCATGCAAACAGGGAGCACCACAGACACCTGCACTGTGGCTCACACACTGACATGAGAGGGAGCTGTGGGAATTACAAGCAGGCTGGCAATGTCTAAGCAGGAATAGCTCTGAGGAGTGGGGCTAGCACACAAGGGGTGAAAGAGGTTAGGATAACCAAGTTACACATCTTGGTAAGTTAGCTGCATATGCAACACCTCACATCCAAATCTTGGCATTGAGTCTGTTGGGTTTCCTCCATAAATAACAGAATCATTGTATCCGCATATGGAATAACAGATTCACTACGGTTGGAAAAGACCTTCAAGATCATTGAATCCAACTGTAAGCCATTCAATACCCTGCCTGCTAAACCATGTCATTAAGTGCCTCACCTACATGTTTCTTGAGCACTGCCAGGGATGGTGACTCCACCACTTTCCTGGGCAGCCTGTTCCAATGCTTCGCCACTCTTTCCATGCATAAATTTTTCCTAATGCCTAACCTGAACGACCCCTGGCGCAACCTGAGGCCATTTCCTCTTGTCCTATCTGTAGTTATTCTGGAGAAGAGATGACCCCCGCCTTGCTACAACCTCCTTTTAGATAGTTGTAGAGAGTAATGAGGTCTCCCCTCAGCCTCCTCTCCTCCAGACTAAATAACCTCGGCTCACTCAGCTGCTCCTCATAAGGTCTGTGCTTCAGCCTCTTCACCAGCTTTGTTGCCCTTCTCTGGACACATTCCAGCACCTCAATGTCCTTCTTCTAGTAAGGGGCCCAAAACTGAACACAGTATTCGAGGTGCAGCCTCACCAGCACCGACTACGGGAGGACAATCACTTCCCTGGTCCTGCTGTTCCTGATACAAGCCAGGAGGCCATTGGCCTTCTTGGCTACCTGGGCACACCGCTGGCTCATGTTCAACCAGCTGTCAAGCAACACCCCCAGATCCTTTTCTGCTGCTCAGCTCTCCAGCCACTCAGCCCCAACCTTCCTGACTTCATGTCTGACAGATCTGTGGAGCTTGGAAACACCAGATAAAGGGATGGGAGTAAGGTGGGGAATGGGCCAAGGGAGGAGATGCCACATGCACAGCCACATGCACGCAGATCGCGTTTTGGCGCATGCAACGCCACCATCAGACCTAGACAGAGGTGTGGCTGGCAGAGGCACCAGGGCACTTTTTTTTTTTAACTCTTTTTATTATTCTTCTTTGAGATTTTAAAGTTTAAAACAATGCCCGCGGCTGCTGCCTGCTCCCGGCACAGAGCAGCACCCCCCAGCGGAATCCCCAGCTCCGCCATGTCAGGCACCACCCGTCCCTCCCAGGCGCCGCCCCGAGATGGCGGCCGGCGGCTCGGGCGGCCCGGGCGGCCCGGCCCGGCCGCGGGGAGGCGCCGCGATGCCGGCGCGGGGCGCTGGGGCGCGGGGCGGGGCGGCAGGCGGGGCACGAGGAGGTCGGAGGGCGGCGGGCGGGCTCCGAAGGCGGCGGCACAAGGTATGGCGGGCGGGGGTGCGGGGGTCGAGCGGACGGCGGCGCCGCTGCGGCCACGGCTTCTTCCGCGAGTGGAAGCCCCGCCGGGGTGGGGGGCCGTGTCCGGCCCGAGCGCGGGGCAGCTCCGCCAGCTGCGGGTCCGTGCTGCAGCCGCACAGCCCCGCAGGGAGGCAGCGCCGGGGGTGTGCTGCGAGCTCCGTGTTGGAGGGTTGGTAGGTGCCAAGAGTGTGTTCTAGCGGTAGAGGGTTTGTAGGTGCTGTGAACGCATCCTCCTTCCCGTGGCCTCGGCGGGCATGGGCCGAGCTTCGGTCAACACGTCAGAATCCAAAGGTGGAACCACAGGAGCACGGGCGCGGGCGGGATGAGGTGCTCGCGCATCTACTTGGAGCTCCTGTCGCACGCCCATGGCCAGCCCTGCAGCACGTGCTGTGGCCCGTGCTCTGGCGTCAGGCTGCAGACCTCTGTCCGGGAACTGCACGCCTGGCGAGACGAAGGGCTCGTGGAAGGGCGACACTTTCATGGAAAGGAGTCATTTTAACCATTAGAATGTTGCGACGCAGTAATTAAACATGACTTAGGGCAGTGTATTATTAAGAACACTCTAAAAATGGAATAAATATTTGGTTTGTTTGCATTTTTTTTAACAGGAAGAACTTGTTTGTCTCTAGTTGCAATGTGTTTTTCTTTTCCAGGTTCGGGACCATGGCTGTTGACTGGATTGGTTTTGCGTATGCTGCCCTACTGGCTGTTGGAGGTGTTATGGGATACACTCGTAGAGGTAGATACTAGGGTGCTGGGTTTTGGAAGCAAAGCATTTGAAAAAGGCCTGAAGCAAAAGAGATGAAAATTTTGCTGCGCTGAACATGATCGTTCTTAAGTTTGTCTGCACCAGTATAAATGAGCTGAGTCACATGGGATTACTTGTGTCACCTTAAGCAGAAGCAGTCACTTTTTTTTCTTCTGTTAATTTAACTGATTGAGTTTGGTTTCAGGGCCAAAGGCGACTGTTACATTACTGTATATTTGTATTACAAATACACAAAGTTATGCTTCTCTATGATGCCCAGATGAGCGGGGAGTGCCAACAGTGAGCGCAGAGCCCAGCAGAGGTCGCGCTCGTATCAAGCATAAGTGAGCTTGAGTTCTAGGCATGCCAGAAACGCTGCAAGCCCCCCAAAGTGGCTGTGCATTCCCACTGCTCACCATTGCCCTGGATCTGGCATCTGCTTGATTATCCGTTGTGATTCCTCAGATTCAGGGTCCCTCTTTCCCTGTATAGGGTGTTCTGCCTTCTTAACAGGTTTTTCCTGAAAGATTTGATATGTGTATATATATATATATATATTTGTAACCAGTTACACTCACTGACTAACACATTAGTCTCTCCTTAACTGTTTAAATCCATCCATCTTTGTGGGAAATTAGGATTTTAATAGTGATGATGTATGTTTTCTTTTGTGTTCTCAATTTAAAAAATATTAAGTAGTATAGGACTGAGAGGTAAATGACACGTAAGGGTCTGGATTCTTCATTTATAGTAATTAGGAGATCTGTTTTAGTCCAGATAACATCTGCTTCAGGTAACATTGTGATTCTATAGGTTTACCTTAGAGTAGCAGGTCAAATGCCTATTCAGAAACTTAAGTGTATTATTGAAGTTGTGGATTTTAGGAAACAATTTTGTAATAGTATGGAAAGATGCCAAGTTATAGTCTAAAAAGTTTTTTTTTCATCATAGATGTCATCTAACTTCAATTCTTTTTAAATTTTTTATTGATTAACTAAGTGTGATATCAGTGATGACGTTTATTTTTCTCAGATTGAAGTTGAATTGCAAGCCTTATGGCTACCTGTGTTGTCCAATTTACCTTTTATATAGATTGACACATTTTGAGTTTTCTTCCAGGTCTTTAGAGACTCCCAAATGCTATAAGGTAGAGTAAAAATCAACAGTGGTAGCCTAGAAAGATTGTGAAAATGCTTTTAATAGTGTATGTGGTAGAGCAAATACCCTAGTTCAGGTTTGTGCTTGGAAGTTTTTATTCCCAAGTGGCAAGTCTTACTAGATCTCCATCATCTCCCTTTTCTTGAATGGATTTTGCTGGTAAAGTCATGCAAGAGAGTGGCCAAGAGTGATTAAAGAAACATTACCTTCCTGTTCACATTTGTCAGGTTGGCTGCCCATGGCAAAATCAGTTCTATTTTCAAAATATTAAGATAGTACTGTATGGAGATAGCTCTATCTTAAAGATGCTGTACTGATAAATAATTTGTGAACTTTTTTTTTTTTTTTTTGTCAGGTAGTAAAATCTCTTTAGCTGCTGGTCTCACATTTGGTTCTGTGGCTGGTTATGGTGCTTACTGTGTAACACGTGATCCAAGAAACGTGAAGATATCATTATGTAAGTTTTTTGCTACATCAAAAGGAAAAGGCAGTTGCCTGAAATGTGTTTCAAAGTCTGTTTTGTGTTAAATTTGAGCATAACCATCATGCTTCAGTTTAAATGTTATTTTTTAAATAGAGTAAGGCACTTGTGATAACCTCATTTCAGCTTAGCCTGCAAAAATTGAGAGCTTAAATGTAGACTTGTTTGCAAGATAAGGCAGGTCATTGATACAAGCCCAGCAGGTGTGTGCTACCACCTGGCAGTGCCTCTTTTTGTTAGCTGGTTTTGTAACACCCTATACATTGCGAAATCCAGTTGAGAGATTAGGAAAAGTACCAGAAAGATCTACAGATTAGAATGTAATTTGTCAGGTAAAGCTCTTAAGAAATCCAGTCTTGCGTGATGCAGAGTATTCTCAGCTCCCAGTGAAGCAAATATTTTGCCTTAGCTTTTTCCTTTGTTGGCAGGAAATGCATGATCTGAGCTATGGAATAATAGGCATGTTTTATCAGCCGCAGTTATAAAAATCTTCTTCACTCTCAAAAAAATGTTGACTGCTTTGAATTGTCAGAATGCATTTTTACCAGCTGAGTTCTTTTAGTAAAGGTGGTTATGGCATACCTAATCTACCACTGGGTAGCCTAAAATTGTGTAATCCACTTTGGCAATCATGCCTTTGCTCAGATTCATTATCTCACTGCTGAAGAAAATCCAGCTCTTTTGCAGTAAAGACTGCCTTGTATGTGGGAATTTAGAATCTTTCAAAGTAACATGCTTTTAAGCACCATACAGTATTGTACTTTTATGGGTTAATTAAATGATTAACTCAGATGCACAATTTGCAGAAGAGAATTTTAAAAATAAGTAAAAAATAATTTAAAAATAGGTAAAAGTTGCAAGTTTCCCAATTCCCTGATTTTGAAATGACTACTATAAAACTTCTGTTAATCTGCTTGTGGATATCAGATACACTAAAATATTGACATTGTTGTGTGTTTCCATAGTTATCTGCAGTATCTACCACATACTCAAGAATATCCTGCAGTAATGCAGGTAATGTTTTAGTAGAGCACCTTGATAGTAGGGTTCTCATAATTTGTCCTGTATACAAAGAATATGTGGCACACAAATGCTAAAGCATAATTCCTTACTTTTTTTCCTTGCATTTTCACACTTCCCCTGAAGCTAACTCTGCATTTTCTTGAATAATTTAATGTGATTGATTAGCTGTAAAAATTCAGACTTTCATATGCAGCAATATTGATACTGCAGCCTGATGCATCTGAAACTTGATTTATTGAATTGACCCATTGCAGGTGAAGCAGTGAATATCAAGCACTCCTGAAAATCAGATCAGCGTCTCAAAGTTGAATGTTTAAAAAATGATCTCTGACATCTTTGAAAAGCCTGAAATCAGTAAAGGGGGAGGAGGGGAAATGTTACAGATTAGATAAGCTATTTAGCTTTTAATTAACTGCATATGTACGTTCAGGGTTGTAGACAAACATATGTGGTGGAAGTCTGCCTTTCAGACATTCCTGAGGGGATCAGATTATGGGAGCAGAAAATAAGAGCAATGGATAATGGAGCATAATAGATTTTTACAGGATATCTTCAGTGAACGCCCATGCTCAGCTGCTCTCTTTGTAGAAGGCTTCTAGCTGCCAGTGGTCGTTTTACGGTGTCAGGATGAGTGTGAAAAGAAACTAATTCTTGACAATGGTGAGCATGGCACTGCCCACAAAAATGGGCAGTGAAGTTTGAGAAGAGTTAGCAAGGTGATTTAACCACCCTATAATAAGGGGAGAGTAAGGAGGGGCTAACATTTAAAAATAAAGGCTTAGATAAAGTTGGATGCATTAGTTCCTTAAAATAAAAAAAGCTGCTGCAATGATGTAGGGTGATGGGATTTATGAGCCATATTCCTGTAGCTCAGTTTACATGTTGGGATTAGGATGAGTGTCCTGCCTGCTGCATTGGAGGAAGCCCCTGCGAATGTAGGTACAGGGGAACATAAATCACAGCCTGACAAACTTACTTGCTGTCCGTGGAATAGCATTTGCCTATTCTGCTGCACCTGGAAATGTTACTTGCAGCTGAAAGAAACCACAGTAGTGTATTTTGGAAAGGCAAGAATGTTTCATAGACCAGTTTCTTTGATTTAATATTTTGTTAAATTACATTTCATAGCAAATGTAGCAATTTATTTTGCAGAGCTTTGATAAGTAATCATGTTCCTGAATAATCCACAGGGAAAGGGGGGGAACGTAAATATATTGAATTGTCTTTTACAGTTTCAGCTTTTCTTTTGACCATTATAATGGGAATGAGGTTCAAGAGGTCCAAGAAATTAATGCCAGCCGGACTAGTAGCATGCCTGAGGTAAACATATAGAAGATCTTAATGCAAAGATTTCACTGAATTTTCAGATAGCTGCCCCTCCACATCTAATTCAAGTCAGTGTTGGTGGAAGTTGTTACCATTAAGCAGTTGTGTGGTTTAAATGGGGCAAGTTTGGAAAGATACATCTAATCTCAATTGACTTTCTCAGCAAAGAGAGGAGGTGTCAGTAATTCAGTTATTGATGCATATTGATTACACTCTTGGAGGAACCTGAGGTAAGGCTCAGTGATTTCAAGCATGTATCCAGAAAGTTAGTTAACTAATTTCCTACAAAATGGCCATCCAAAAACAAAAATACCACCACCAACAAAATCCAAGCCTTTTGATTTAAAAGTGTTGCATAAAAGTGCAAACTGCTGGAAGCTCAGCACCTTTGAAAGCTGGAAATTTTTACCTGACCTAAGAACTTTGTCAGTATGGTTGCAAATTATGATGTTACTAACCCATCTCACTGCTTTATATTTGATGTTTATTTTGGCAGTCTGAAAAATATGATTTTCTGTACTTATTATGTTGTTACTAAAATGTAGAAGTCCAGGCTTTTTTTTTTCTCTCCGAGTTCCTAGCTCAAAACATTTTTCAATTATAAGTCAAAACTCCTTCTTCTGAAGGAATAATGACTTCTGTTCAGATGTCTCCAGATTGAGTGTAGCAATTTATTATTTTACTCTCGGCAAATAAAGGGAGGGAAAGGATGGATAAAAGGTGTCTAGATGCAAAAGTTAAGAATTGGGACTTAAATTGGAAAATGTTTTTTCGTTACAGATCTCTTAGACTGATGTGTTTCAGTGAACACTGAAGCTGTAGATTTAGATATGTTTTAAAGGATTGTTTACTAGAAGCTCTAGAGTCAAATATTTATGAATGTGCTGTTACTCAGAGATGACTTTCACTATTTCTGTTCATGCGCAACCATAATTATATCTTTTGTCCTTTTTTTCCCACAGTCTTTTGATGATTTTGAGACTTGTTTTTATGCTGCTGTAGGAGAAGTCAGCAGCTTAAGAACTGAAGTATGACTGTCATGCCCACCTGGAAAACAGCCAGGCTTTCCACACTCAAAACTCTCAAAAGATAAGTTTGAACACAAGTCTTTTTTGCATTTATCTTTTCTGTCAAAGATCTGTATGTGAAATATAGTTTTTGGCATCTGCAGATATTTGCCCGCTTTAAAAAAAAAAAAAAGTTTTGTTGATGATATATTTTGATCTACTTCCCTGCAAGCTGTCTGTTAACTCAAGGGACCTTTACTTGTAAGACGGATTGTTCTCAGAGGTGCAGAGCACCTCAAGAAGTTAAGTACGCTGTATTTTTCGTTGAAAAATATATGTAGCTATATCATTATGTGAAGAGACGTTATGTTGAACATTACTTTTGTAGCTTGTGAGATTAAGTAATTGATTCTATTAAGAACATCACATACTTCTCAGTAAAGGCATGTGCCTGTACTCTGTTGCACTGGAAAACAGACGTTCCTTTCAAACCCAGCTATCTTCTTCCACTGGTCTAAATGTAAAAACTGTAATCAGTGTCCAGAATAATAAATTATAATGTTTGTCTTAGCATTGTTTGCAGAGAGTGGTCATTTGCTCTATGCTTGTTACTGTTCAAACATGCACCATGCCACAAATTTGCACTGATAAGAGTAACATCTGAGGAGGGTTCACTGTCTTTCACAAATAACTAAACTCTGTGGCTCAACCCTCTCTAGCAGGCGTGCAGCTGGGAGCTGAAACAGATCCTTTTGCTCAAGTCCTCCTCATAAACAAAGAGGACTATTTGGCTGTTAACTATTC
This sequence comes from Tinamus guttatus, assembly GCF_059628265.1. Taxonomy (NCBI): domain Eukaryota; kingdom Metazoa; phylum Chordata; class Aves; order Tinamiformes; family Tinamidae; genus Tinamus; species Tinamus guttatus. The sequence continues at coordinate 6,268,249 of NW_028288917.1, forward strand.
GGGGACTGCTGTGATGACAGTCTGCATAGAAAAGCTCCTGGGGCTGAAAGCTTGGTTGAAGTTATGTTGTTGTGTGCAGGGTTATGCAGCCAAGTCTGTAAGAGGCTAAATTTAGGTGAGTGCCCTATTGAAGACTAGGAGCATTAGGTGCTTTTCTGTTTGTTTATTTTAAAATAGAGGGCCTGATTTTGGAGGCAGTCTCTTGAGTACATCTACCATGGTCTCTGTGTCCATACTTTAAAATGAGTGCATCAGTGTATGAAGGAAACAGCAACAACTTAAGAGAGAAAAGAGAGGAAAAAAACATTCCTTGGTAGAGCTTACTTACTAAATCAAATATAACCAAATAGAATTTTCCATCTAGCTAAGCAGAGAAAGGAAAAGTGAGGGAGGAGGCTCAGTGGATGAAAGCGCTTTCCAAGTGCTCAGTGCTTTCAGTGGATGAAAAACACATCAAGCTAATTAAATACATGTTCTTTGATGCCCTAGTGAACAAAACCATTGTTGAGAGATTAGTCCAAAGGTTTATTCAGTGATTAAAACACATGGATTCTTCTGTCCATAAACTTACAGGGATCATGAGTCGAGGGGGGCGGGAAGCACTTGCTTTTTTAAGTATGAAGACAGCAATGAAACACAGCAGGGAGATGGAGGCAGGGGAAGACAGGGAGCAATTGTGAATTTGGAGTCAGGGAGACCAAGTGTGGCCAGCAGAGATTGTAGTTCTGAATTTAAATGACTCTCTCTTTTCTACATAGTGCCTCTCGGGCTGCAGGGGGAGGGAGGCTGGCAGAGAGCTTTCTCAGTACTCCCACAGCTAGAGCTGCAACATTTTACCCTGCCACGCAAACACTGTAACTAAACAAGCGCAAAGTTATCAGCATGTTTTATTTCATATATCTGCTTGATAAAATACTATTTTCTGAAATCAACAGCTACAGCTCAGCTACAGTAATCATCCTTTTCATCAAATAGTATATTTTGCTGCAGAGACTTTCCTGTGACCAGCTATGCGAAGCAAGCTTCGGAGTACGTGTGCAGCTCACACCTGTGAGACCCAGCTCAGCTAATACACTGCAGCTGCATGATCTTCAGCAGCCACCCCGGGTTAGAAATTGAATATTGCCCTCACACGTGCGACAGACTTTTCATCTGTTGGCGGTTTCCTCTGGCTGCCAGGCTGCAAGAATTTTTTAATTGTTGGAATGTTGCTTATCCTTCCCTTAAAAGCCTGTAAGAAGAAACAATAAAACTATGAGTGTAAGGAAATTATATGCCATCCTTTACAGCTTAAAAGTCAGCTGCCTTGGATTTTCCCTTCTCAGGCTTACATTAGCACATAAAGCAAGTTTGCTGCTACTTATGTGCAGCTTGGCAACCTGCATCTTCCACTCTGAATAATATATCAGTCTCTGGAAGATCTAGATTTATGGTACTGGTGCTATAAAATTACCCTGGCTTCACAGATGGTATGGGAGAATTTTAATATTAAAAAGCAAAAGATTCATCTGATAAAGGTGGGAGAAGAAAAATCACAGCCTCAATCCAGATAGCCAGAATACACTGAGGCTAAAGAGAAGTATGGCTACAAATATCTCAGTGTAAAGCACCACAGAAGCAAGAGAAAAGAAACTGGCAGCTCTTACATGTGAATTCTTCAGAATGGGATTTTGTTAACAAAACCAGAAGGAAAGGGCTTGTGGAGAGCAGACGCCCCAGACTTCCCCTCCTGGTACTCACTGGCCTGTTTGAAGGCCTGCAAGTAGCAGTTAAGGATGAAGCTGGTAGAGCTGGTAAGGGAATTCCTGCCAGCAGGGAATGAGAGCTGAAGGAAGGATGGAGAGGGAACCCCCTGGAGCGCTGCAGGCAGCACCCGATGGGTGCGCTGAGGCTGTTAGAGTCAACAGACAGAGGTGAGGGGGCTGCCACTGACACCCTACAGTGATGGAAAGGATTTAAACATCAATAAGCTGTCAAAGCTACTCAGTAAAATTGTTATGATTACCTGTAGCAGAGGGAATGCAGAAAGTATATCAGCCTGACATTCTTCTGCCATTAAAATGGCTTCCAGCAGCTGGATGTCAGCCCAGCTTAATTTGTTGCCAACAAGATAGTCATGTCCATGGTCTTTTAAGGCCTACAAAATATAAACCATATAAGAAGTCATATGTGGCATAATAATTCTGTGCAGCGATTCCATTGCAGATCCTTAGTTCCCACGAGGAGATTCCATGATGGTTTTGGTTGTGTAACTCTACTTCTCTTTTGGTCCCCTCTGTAACTTCTTCCCAGCTCCCTCCTAGGACTTAAGCTGCCTGTGAGCCAAGGCCGCAGGCCAGGAGCCAGCTTGGCTGCGGAACAGCAAAGCTGTGTAACCTTGGCACAGACTTCTGAGCAGACTGCGAGGGCATGAGAAAACTCTGATAAAGTCTGTGCACTACAGTCACGCAAGGTGAGGAAGGTAAAATTACAACACACAAGCAGGATTGTCAAGGTAACAATCACTGCTAGCTCAGTTCAAGAAGAAAAATGCCAATATGAAAAATTCTAAAATGTTAGAGGGCAAATTTAAAAAAGAGAGAGAGAGAAAGAGAATTGGTAGAAACGATAATTCACTAGCGTTGGGAATTTGTTGCAGGGAACAGCAGAGAGCATCCCTTCCCCTCCTGATAGCTGCCTGGACAGTAAAGACCCTTCATGTGCCTTATGGGGGTAGGGAACATACCCCTAGTATGGGATTTACTAGGTGAATGCCATCTCTTTTGTGCATGCTGGCCAATAAATACCTGCTCTATATTCTTAAGCTCTATATGCCCTTCTTGCAGAGTCTTTCTGCACACACATAAAGATGCCTAAATAAAACAACTCAGAGAAGGTCAGTATAGGTCTCTAGGTATTATTACAATATATGTAAGCAATGGATTTGAGAAAAATCACCTGATTAGGTCCAGATTATAAAGCACAGTTGTATTTAATGTTGAACAACAGAAGTACATAGACAAGTGAGTTTGGAAAGCTGGCACGGGTATTTAAATGGTGCCCATATGCAAAATGCTAGCAGCTATGAACCACTAGACTACAGTTTAAAAGTCTGAGCCCATCCCTTTTCTTCTAACAGGTAGGATTTGCTCTGTGAGAAGCCTTATTGGAGTCAGCAGAGATGCCTTGTATCAGTAGCTGCCCGATGTTATTTTGTGGCCCTTTTCACATCACTGAATGGGGGCTCCATCACCCACTTCCACTACCAGCACTACTGGAAAATAAATGATCACCTTTTCATAGACAGGAAAGTATCTGGTTTTAGCACGTTCAATGATTAAGGCAAGGTTCTTCTCTTTTACTTCAGCTGTTTGAAAAGGGAGTGGCATGATCATTCCCATCAGGTCAGTTGTTCCCTCCACATACATATCAATCCTGAAATAAATATTTTTATTTAACATTTATTATTTGAACAATCCATGCTGGCTATTTAACTGAAACAGTGTGTTAAAGTTATCAGGCAGCTAAATATTCACTAGCCAATGCAGAATACAAAAAAAAAAAAAAAAAAAAAAAAAAAAGTTTTCTTATTCTTTCTTTTTGATGGAAGGGAAAGAAAAACCAGTGCCAGTGTTTTCAAAACATGAATTTTTGTAGACAGATTCACAGACCGCGCAAAAAGCAGGATATTAAATACATCAATTAAAGAGAGCCTAATTTAATTGTAGTTCATATCGTTCTCCTGCTCTCATATTGATTTATGCTGGAGGACAGAAGTATGTATATGCCATTTGCTTGGGAAGGGTGGAATTTGATGCCTAATTAAGAAAGGTTCCTGGCTGCAAATGACTGCAAATTGCCAATTCAGATGTGCTGCTCCATAATATTGGTCCACAGTAATATTATCTCTGCTGAATTGCCTACCCATTAGCAAACATGTTCTGGTAAATTTGTTCACGGGAACAAACCCTTTACCTCAAATTGCAGTCAATTATCTCAGGGACTTGGCTGATTTTTTCTATGATTTTTATTTTGCTGAGTACAATGAGTGAATGAGAATTCTGGCTTTTGTATGAGCTCTTTCATTATGACGGGAGGAAGCCAGGCTCAGGTGTGTGTACCCACAGCATACATAGCAAAGTAACACTGGTTTATTTTTCAGTAGCAATAAGCTACTGAAGATTTCTTCCTCATCTTTCATAAACTAGGAAAAAAATCTTCACATTTAAATCAAAAACTTAAAGATAAAAACTAAAGAGGTGACAGAGCACTGGCAGATGCACACACACCTTTACATGCAATGTTAAAAAAATCAAGCAGCAAGGGTGGTGTATACTATTACTGTACCAGGCTCTTTCCTTCAGGTCCTTCCCGTAGAGGTTGTGCTTCGCTGCAATGTAGCCGAGGATGGCTCTGGTCTGCACCATCTTCATCCCGTCGATCTCCACCATGGGCACTTGCTGAAACAGCAGGGAGCCATCTTTGAAGGAAACAGAAGCAAACTACTGAAACCACTAAATCGGAGGAAAATAAAAAGGGCTAATAACATACCAAAACATTTCTAATTGAGTGACTAAAGCTGTTGCAGCGGCAGCATGCACAAGCAGCCAGGTCTCTCAGATCTTCTCTTGAAAGGACATATAAGGTACTGCTTTGGTTATATTGACTCAGATTTACCTTTAGGGAGACAATTTACAAACTCACCATTGCGTAATTTTTCCAAGTCTTCCTTTGTTTCTATAAAATCTTCCTCAAACTGAAAAGCAGAGATAGACAACATTTCATCATGCTGACCGTAATGGTGAAGGGAGTCTGGAAGTCAGAAACAGGACATTCCCACTGCATCTCATGACTATTTGGAGATCCCTACTCCTATTCTACACCTCCACTCTAGCAAATAATGCAGGATTACACCTTCACCTGGCCCCACCGTAACGTGCAACATCCTACAGGGGAAAAAAAAATCCCTTATTATAAAATCCTGTCTACACACCTGCAAAAACAATTACCAGATATGAGTCATCTACTTCAGTGCTGTGCAACTGGGACACAACAGTTAGTCTGCATATTTATATGTACACACTCAATATACTCGTATTCAACATACTCATTATGTTCTCAATATTTCATGTGCCATCAGCTGTTTTTATCTCCCTACTTCCCTCGCTGGTATTTTAATTCTTTTTAAATAAAAGGACATTTGAATGAGGGCACAATCTTGGTTCCCGCAGCATTTGTGCTCTGCAGCTTCTCCCTCAGCAACATTTATTACATGTGAGCATCACTAAAAAGGCCTTTCATTTTCTATGGAGGATAAGTAGCTCCTGAGAAATGAAAGTACCACATTTAAACAAAAACCAAACATAGAAATTAAGTTGCCTTAGGGTGGCTTTTCAATTAATATGGGTAGCTCTGTTGGTGTGGGGGCATTTCTGCTGAATTGCCCCAATCAGATCCTGACTAAAAGGATGAAAAGCATTTTGTGTAGAGAAAATATTCTGAAGTTCTTCATGGGGTACACACGGGTCTTTGAATAATGACCATTCACAGTGAGTTGAAGAGATGCACAGTTTGGGACTGTAGCAACAATCTAAGCCTGATATGTAGAAACTATGTTTTGAAAACAAAGATCCTCTTTGTAAAGAAAAAAAAAAAAGTTGCTGGAACAGCAGCTGGAACATCTCCTAAAAAATACAATTTGCAACAGAGCATCACTGAATTCAAGGCATTCTGCTTCTGCACATGGGATGTGCTCATCTCTCCAGACATGCTGTGCGTGCTGCTGTGCATAGCTCTTAAGCACAACATGTACTTGGAAACCTTCCTCAAAAGAACACTCAGGTTAATCTGATCAATTTACAGAAAGGTACAAACCTCAACCCCAGCTGCTGCCAACAGCCATCGAATTGACTCCATCTTCCCCCTTCCTTTGGTATAGTGCAGCTTAGGTTTCCCTGCCATGATTTCAGCGTTCTTGTTTCCTGATAAATTCAAGAAGAGGATTTTAAAGAGTTTTTTTGACGTTTTAAAGGAGAGCGGCAACCCAGACTTAGACATCTGAGTTTGACTCCTATAGATTCAGTGACAAACAGTACAAGCTACCAGGATAACATGCAGTAATTTCAAAGAGATATATGACAACAGATAATAAACATGCTAGATCATATACATATCTTAATAAATAGATAAATCAGCTCAGCTTTAAGAAGTCATGGGAATCTTACAACCAAAGCAGAACTGTAGGGTTTTCTTAGTTAAAATGTGCAGTAGGTTTTGAGTTTGGTGACAGCATCCACATCATACCAGATTTGATAACATACGATATCAGATTTCTTGTTTCACAAAAACACCAAGGCAAAAATATCATCTACACCTCTCTCATTATGAAGTTTCAGAGCTTTGTACTGCTGTGGTTTTCAGAATAAGGGCTTATTACAACAATATATACTAAGCATTTATTTTACTAGGCCCAACTGAGCTAGTTCTATTCTGACCATTAGCCACATCACAGTATATACATTTACAGGATGTCAATCCACTTCAAGATCCTTTCCGATTTCAGGAACAGTATCTAAAATGTAGCAGGGATTTACAGCCTCCTGACTCTGCAGACCTAACTTCGAACATTAAATCAAGTGAACAAATGAGAACTAGACCTGAACTGGAGCAAGAAGGTCCATTCAGTGCCCTCAGTGTCATAGCCGTGGTGAGAGCTGGAAGTCGGCCCACAAGATAACAGCACAGTGATGAAATGCTTAGTTTTTCAAAATGCCATTGACACCAAAACAAGGCAAAAAGCAGTGTCACTGCCACCAAAAGCAGCTACCGGCAGTAATGCAAACCTGGAGCTGACGAGGGTTTGCACAGACAATAAGTTAAGCGACAAATCACACTGTGCTCTTGTCAACAACGGGCCCCACAAGAAAACTGATGGAATGAGAAAAGGCCAAACTCAGAACTGATTGAGTGTTTCATCGTTTAACCAAGGTTTACCTGGCCACAGGAAGGTTTGCTTAATCCTGTCTCAGGCTTGTAAGTATTACCGAATCACAGAAAGAATCACAGAATGGTTAAGGTTGGAAGGGACCTCTAGAGATCATCTAGTCCAACCCCACTTACTCCAGCAGGGACACCTAGAGCACATGGCACAGGGTGGCATCCTGGCAGGTTTGGAAGATCTCAAGAGAGGGAAACTCCACAACCTATTTCAGGGCTCTGGCACCCTCACAGGAAAGAAGTTCTTCCTCATATGGAGATGGAACTTCCTGTATTTCAACTTACAACCATTACACCTCAGCTTGTCACTGGCCACCACAGAGAAGAGCCTGGCCCCATTCTTCCTACAATCACCCCTCAGGTACTTGAGCATGTTGATCAAATCTGCTCTTAGTCTTCTCTTCTGCGAGTAAACAGGCCCAGCTCGCTTAGTCTTTCCTCATAAGATACATGCTCCAGTCCTTTAATCATCTTTGTGGCTCTCCGCTGGACCCTTTCTAGAAGTTCAATGTCCTTCTTGTACTGGAGAGCCCAAAACTGTACACAGTACTCCAGGTGCAGTTGCACCAGAGCTGAGTAGGGGGGCAGGATCACCTCCCTCGACCTGCTGGCAATGCTTCTGCTGATGCAGGCCACAATCCCTTTGGCCTTCTTGGCCACGAGGGCACATTGCTGACTCATGGTTAACCTGTTGTCAACGAGGACTCCCAAATCTCTCTCTGCGGAGCTGCTTTTCAGCAGGTCAACCCTTAATCTGTACTGATGCCTGGGGTTATTCCTCCCCGTGTGCAGGACCCTGCACTTGTCCTTCTTGAACCTCATGAGGTTCCTCTCTGCTCAACTCTCCAATCTGCCCAGGTCCCTGTGAATGCCAGCACAGCCCTCTGGCGTGTCGGCCACTCCACCCAGTTTGGTGTCATCTGCAAACTTGCTGAGGGTGCACTCTGTGCCTTCGTCCAAGTCACTGATGAACAACTTGAACAGAACTGGGCCTAGTACTGATCCCTGGAGGACACCACTGGCCACAAACCTCCAACTAGACTCGGCCCCATTTATCACCACCCTCTGGGCTCTGCCATCCATCCAGTCCTCAATCCACTTCACTGTCCGCTCATCCAGTCCACATCCTCGAGCTTCCCTACAAGGATGTTATGGGGGACTGGGTCAAAAGCCTTGCTGAAGTCAAGGCAGACAACATCCACGGCTCTCCCATCGTCCATCCAGGCAGCCACCTCGTCTTAGAAGGCTAGCGGGTTTGTCAAACACAACTTTCCCTTGGTGAATCCATGCTGACTACTCCTGATCATCTTCTTCTCCTTCACATACCTAGAGATGGTCTCTAGGATGAGCTGCTCCATCACCTTTCCAGGGACGAAGGTGAGGCTGAGTGGCCTGTACTTCCCCAGCTCCTCCTTCTTGCCCTTTTTTCAAGACTGGAGTGACGCTGGTTTCTTCCAGTCCTCAGGCACCTCCCCCGCTCTCCATGACCTCTCAAAGATGATGGGAAGTGGCTGAGCAATGATCCCTGCCAGTTCCCTCAGCACTCTTGGCTGCATCCCATCCAGGTCCATAGATTTATAGGTGTCCAGTTTGCCTAAATAAGCCCTAACCCAATCCTCCTCAACCAGCAGAAAGTCTTCCTCTCTCCTGGTTATCTCTCTTGTCTCCAGGCTCTGTAGTTCATGGGGTAGTTCATGGGCCTTAGTGGTAAGGACTGAAGCAAAGAAGGCATTTAGTAACTCTGCCTTCTCTGCACCCTCTACCACCAAAGCACCTTCCCCATTCAGCAGCAGACCAACGTTTTCCCTAGTCTTCCTCTTGCTGCTGATGTGTTTATAGAAGCCCTTCCTGTTGTCCCTGACATGTCTCGCTAATTCTAATTCCAGACGGACCTTGGCCTTCCTTGTTTCATCCCTGCATTCTCTGACGATGTTCCTATATTGTTCCTATGTGGCCTGGCCCTTCTTCCACATTATAGACATGCTCTTTTTCTCAATAAGTTTACCCAACAGCTCCTTGCCCCTCCATGCAGATCTCCTGCCCGCCTTACTTGACTTCTTTAGGTTAGGAATGCACTGATCCTGAGCTTGGAGAAAGTGGTGTTTGAATTAATCTAGTCCGAGAGCAGTCCCAAAAATGCCGATGGAGAGGCACCCACAAACAGCCCACAAGGTTGCAGCAAGGAAAGGAGACTGCAGCCCCTGCCTTTCTCCACTCAACGGGCCCTATCAGCAATGGCTGTTGCCGTCCAAGGAGCTGGGCTCACCCAACTCTGCTGCTCCAGTCCAAAATACAGATAAATCTTCCAAAACTCTGCCCAGCTTCATCTGGCTTTGGAAACACGAAGCAAAATTGCACCACTCGCAAAATACTCCATCCCTTTGTGCTCTGGATGATGGACTCAACTTCTCTGACAGCCCAGATATAAGCACTCTGACCCCAAGAATGCTGGAGAAAGGTTCTGAGGACAGGATATCTTAAGGAGAAAAAGCAATATTCCTTCCCCTCTTTCCTCATCAAAATAAGCTGACTAGATGATCCCAGACAAGATCTTGGTGGTCTCAATGCTCCTCTTCCAACAGCTGGTGAAGCTAAAGGGCAGAGGAAGTGCAAGTTGAAAAAGGCATCTGTATCAGCATAATCCTTCCTTGACCATCACTTGGCAGGGATCAACTGGAACTTAAGTCTTTTCATGCAAGTTGGAAAAAGCTTCAATTTTTCTAGAACTGCACTGCTTAAGGATTGACTTAGAGATTCAGGGGGAAGCTTTGCTCCTATCATACAGTGGCAAACTACTTCAGTGGCTCTGTTACAGCTCTGCAATCAATGAGTCTTTGTAAAGCAATGAGTCATTTAAAGGTAACAAAGTCATTGGCAAATAAGCTTTCAACAGCAGTCACAGACTGAAAAAAACCACAAACTTCTTTCTACACAGTCCAGCTTTACTTACAACTCAGACAGCCTGTACTCAATCACCTATCACTATGATCACTATATTATATACATATATATATATATATATATATATACACACATATATATACATTTTTGACCAAAACAGGCCAAGTGTCAGCATTCCTGTAAGAAAAAAAGTGATTTTAATAGTGTGCTCATAATCTGCTGCAAGGTCTTAAGATTTTCTTCCTAATCGTGAAAACCAATTGCATGACTTTGTTCCTCAAAGCCACCTCAAACAGTGCTGTTCAAGCCAAATGGCCTTGTGGCACTCGTCCTTGCTCCTGTACTGCATCAGGCCTGATTAGGGCTTGACATGACTGAACTTTTAATTTCTCACCGTGTCCTTCCTGCTGGAATTCAGGCCAAAACACGTTGGATTCAGAAGTATTCCTTTCTGGAGCTAGCAGGAGTGCCTGAAGAAGGTAAAAGGGAAATCAAGCCTTGAGATTTTAAAGAAGAATAACAAATAACAACACTGCTTTAAAACCTCTGTTGATAAAACACAGAGCCAGAGCTGAAACCCCCTCTATTTAAACCACCACAATCCAGCCTGGTGAGAGTCTCTACGGCAAGAAAACAAGTGGGAGGTGACCCCAGCACAAACGCTGCCAAGCAGCACCAACACTTAGGTGTAGACCTGCAGTAAAGGATTAGCCTTTTGTGCAGGAGGAGCCAGCCTTCTGCTCCCACGAGAGGATGCCCTGCGTGCCGTGGAACACCGACATTCCCTTAGGAGCCCTCAGGGAGGGCAGCAGCAGCATCAAGTGAGCAGCAGGACGGAATCCAAGGGGGCCGCAGCTGATCCGGCCCTCAGCAGACACGGATGTTATGCCAGCAACATTGGGTCACCTTCCAGTTTTGTGAGCTGACTGGCGCTAACGCCAGGCCACGCAACAGCCCTGCAGGGCACCCAGCTTTTGGGACAGCGCACCCCGCCCACAGCAGGAAGCGAGGAAGGGACATGTGCCCGCGGGTCGAGGCGTGCACTGCACATGTGTGTACACGTGAGCACGCTAGCACGCCTGCCCCGTCCTTGCCCTGTGCAGGCGGCCGGGGGAGCGCAGAAACGGGAGGCTCTGCACGCGCCGCTGGGCAACGCGCGTCCCCCGCAGCAGGGGCCGGGGCGCAGCTCGGGGCTCCCGAAACGCGGCCGCCCTCCCCACAGCGCCCCTGGCTGAGGGCTCGCGCCAGAGCGCGGCTCCGCTCCGCCCCGCGGGGACAGCGGCGCCAGCAAGGCCAGGGGCACCGCCGGGCCCTGTCCTGTCCCGTCCCGTCCCGTCCCGCGGGGAGCCCCGGGCCAGCAGCGCCCTCCCGAGCAGCAACGCACCCCGCTCCGCTCCGCGCCGTTACCCGCCGCCTCGCTCGGCCGCCCCGACGCGCAGCCCGCAGCGGCGCCTGCGCCCACGGGCCCCGCCGGCGCCCGCTCCGCCCGCCGTGCGGCGCCGCCAAGGGGCGGGTCAGCGGCCGCGGCTGCTGCTGCTGCTGCTGCTGCCGCCGCTACGGCCGGAGGCGGCGCCGCAGCCCGGCGTAGGGCGCCGCGGCGGCCGCTGCTTCCGGGGTGCAGACGCGGCGGGCGACGGGCCCGGCGGGCTCCGCTGCCGCCGCCGCCGAGCCCCGCGCGGCCCCTCTGCGCACAGGGGAGCCGGCCGTGCGCCGCGCTCCGCGGCAGCCCCCCCGGGCTGCGCCAGGGCGGCTCTCGGGGCACAGGGGACACTCTGCAGGCCCTGAGGGCCTTGGGGGTGTCAGTGACCCGGGGCGAGGAGGGGGAGCTGTCCCGGAGCCCGCGGCCGGCAGGTTGCCAGCACGGCAGAGCTCCTGGCATGGCTGCGCAGCCAACTGGTAAAGTTTGCACAGCACCAAGGGGAACCTAACCACGAGGAAGGTCACGAGCAGAGGCCAAGGTCTCTGGCTCGAGCGTGGCTGCGCTCAGCACTTCTGTGAGGCAGAAGGGAAGAGGCTCCTCTGCACCACAGCCCTTCCAGCTCCTTCCCCCCTCTCCGCAGAAAGAGAAAGAAATTTTGCACCTTTCTTGCTGCTAGGCACAATTTTATTCCCATTGTATGGCCTCTTATGAGGATGAGGAGAAACACAGCCACATGGACAACAGATTTTTTACACTCAGTTTAAAGCTGATGGTACTAGTGAGCAGTTAGGGGCAGCAGATGGCAGTTGCATGTGCATGGTTGTTTCATTTCATATACACATTCATGGTTCCAGCTTCCTTGCTCGTCCCTCAGTAGCAGAACTTGCTTCCAGTGATCATGTTCATGATGTACCATTAAGAGTTAATATTTAACTGAGCTTACAGATCCCATTTAACATTGCAAGGCAAGGTGCTGGCACCTCCTGCCTCTGCCAAGCACAGCTTTTCATCTTTACACTTGGATACAAGTATCATCTTTCAGTCAAACCTGAAAAATGCTTTTAGCTGCTACAGTCAGCTTTATTATTAGCATTTGTCGAAATATGCTGGAAGAATCACTACAGAGACTGCAACTGATAACCAGCAAAACAGAGCTATATGATACAGTATATTGGGATCAAAAGTCCTAAATCAAGAAAATGCCTGTTTTGAGGCAATCCCTGTCAAAACAGAACCTACAGGCCTTACCAGGCCTGTTTTCAGAGGGGTCATGTAGACCATGTTTTATGCTAAGCTCTCTTTCAAGCCACTCTCAGGACCAACAGAAAGACAGAATGAGAGACTTCTTATCTATAAAGCTAGCTGCAAACAGTCATTAAATGCTATTAAATGTTATCAGTAAGTCTTTATCTGTTTTTTTTTATCTCTTAGACGAATCAGTAATTTAAGACATCCAGCTTTGTCCAGCACAGACCGTAATTCACTGAACCATTTCATTTGCTGGTGCTCAACTAGATTCACAACCGAAGACCATGCAGTAGTGCAAACCCAGTCCTTAGACAGAGAAAGAAAGATCATGAAACCTTGTAATTATTTTCATTAATTCCACTTGGAGACTATGAGGAATCACAGGGAAAATGCAATAGACTTTATATGTTGCTGCTCACTGGTCTTCCTCAAAAATTTTCATCACATCTGGAACATCCTTTTCCTCCGTTGGTGGCTTCCTCTGGCTGCCAGGCTGCAGAAATTTCTTTATTTTGGGGACATTACTTATTCTCGCTTTAAAACTCTACAAAACAAAAAAAAGAACAGCACTATACTTAAGAATCGTGGTTATTATCAGACATTTGGATGTTACCCTTTCTGCAAAAGTAACTTTGGGGGCTGATCATGCAGCAGACTCTTTATACTTTGTCCCTATTACGCTTTTGAACCACGTGATGCAAGAGGTCTAAGAAGGTAAGGACAATCAGTATTTGAGGCAGGCTAAAACTACTCAGGATATTTGGTTTTGTCTTTCCTTCCCCTCCCGCTCCCTCATACTTCTTAGCCAGTGTAAATCCACTTCTGATTCACTTCATATTAAAAGTGCCCGTTCAGTTACCTGCAGGAGAGGAAATTTGGCAAGTATATCAGACTTGACCTCCTCTGCCATTAACAGGATTTCCAGTAATTGCACATCTGCCCTGCTAAGCTGGTTGCCCACAAGGAAGCCTTGTCCATGGTCCTTCAAAGCCTGAAAAGGGAGAACAATGACCAGATGTATAAACAACCAATCTGACCACATTCTGACTGCATCAGTCCTTTCTATTAGGCAGATTTTTCACATGTCTCATTTCTAGCCCTCATCCTTTCACTTCCATAACCCTCGTAATCCAGACCTCTGTGCTGAAGGCTCAGAGTTGCTGGAATACAACCATGACCGCAAATGCCCCACAAAATTTACAAGAGGTTGGAAGTTCAGCCCATGGCATAATAGAATATTTTGGACTCTACCCAGATACGGGCACATCCCGTGTTTCTCATTTGTCTCCTCTTCTGTGTTGGCAAATGTTGTGTTGGGAACTCTCCATATGTAACCTTCTTGTTACAGGAGGAACTGCAACATTTTCACATAGCGAAGAAATGCTTTTACAGAGCGTCCTGTACTGCAAATACTACAGGGGGAAATTTAACATTGTCCAAAGCAACATACAGTCTGAAACATATTTGCTGAGCTTAATCCATCTTGTGTTTTTGCAGCTCTACGTACTTCCCAGATTTGTAGTATCCTCTATCCCTTTTGTATTCCCTCAGCCATGCCTTCTTCAAGACATTGCACATATATTTAAGTGGTATTTCCCTCTCCATTTTTCTGAATTAAGTTTGCATGTACAGACCCAGGATGGAGTTTCAGAAAGCCACATTAACTAAGTTGCTACATCTTTGCTACCTACCTTCTCATAGGCTGGGAAATATCTGTTTGTGGCCTTGTCCACAATATTAGCAAGGTTTTTCTCCTTTTCATTAACTGGTTGGAAAGGAACCATCATGATTAACTCGTTCAGATCCATTAATGATTCCACATACATATCAATTCTGGAAGAAAAAGGTTGATTCGGTCCATTCATTGTAATAATGTAGTAAGCACTGACAGCCCCAGTTGAGATGTTAGGAACATCTCTTCTGCCCAAAACACATAGTGTGAAGAAGTACCCGGCAAGTGAAGCAGCTTCTATTTTGAGAGGAGATAAAAGGCCAGTGGAATATACCTAACCAAAGTACTACATCCCTTCCATTTTTTGCTAGTAGTGTTACTCCTATGTATTAACTTTTTCTGGCATACATACAAAGTTAGCATACATCATCCAAGCCAGCACTAAAAAACAAACAAACAAGCAAAAAATGAGAGTGTTAAACAGTGGTTCTGTCCATGTCCTACTGGATACCATCAAATGTGTCTGCTTGTGCTAATTACAGCATTAAGTATTTCAGGGTATTTATATAGTCAACACGTGCCCGAGAACCCCGCCCTTAAATATCTCGCTCCTAGAAAGAGAGGAGTTTGTTTCCATCAGAGACATTTCCCTGGATCTGAGCTGCTGAAAATGCTGGCGACTCGAGTGGGCAGTGCATGAAGAGCGGCAGCAGGAGGACAGACTGTGCTCTGGGCTCCTGGCAACTCTCCTCTGGTAGTTACATTGCCCTTTGGTCTTCATGAACACCCTTCTGATAACTAGACTTGCCTCCAAGAGTCAAGACAGCAGGAACTCCCTTGCTCACCCCTGTCTATCTATTCCCGGTGGTTAATCCTGTTCTAGTTATGACCTGCAGCCAAGGGCAGGTCATGTAACAAAGAACCTGGAGAATCAGCCTGAAGCTGGGATATTGTTGCGGTGTTACACAACAAGGCTGTGTGCATTGTAGCCTATCAAACAGAGGTAGTATTGATACAGTACAGGGCTCTCTCCTTCAGGTCCTTCCCGTAGAGGTTGTGCTTTGCTGCTATGTAGTTGAGGATGGCTCTGGTCTGCACCATCTTCATCCCATCGATCTCCACCATGGGCACTTGCTGAAACATCAGATCTCCACCTGAAGTAAAGGGGAGATGATCATGATATATATAGCCTCTGAATGAGGACCATCAGTGGGTGCTTGGCAAAAAGGTCTTATGATCCATATTATTTGATCTGAAACAGTCTTCCTCACTCTCATATTATGGTATGGAAAAAAGTTTACCATGAAATGAAGAACCATTTCTTGGTGATATGTTAGTCCAAATTTATAACAATCAGCTTCTCAAAGTTACTTCAAATCTGATGAAGCCCCCAGATGCAGGACTAAGTATCACACACTGAAAAGGGCAACTCCTGCACTGCATGGTCCTAACTCAGATGAATTTCCATTGAGGCTAACACAGACAGGAAGGACTGAAGGACCTGGCCCAGCTGACCCATCCCAAACCAGCTTCTGTCATGCTGTGATAAATATTATGAAAATGCGGACTATTAAAAAGCTTGCTGACCTGAATGCCTACATAAATGTTTATACCTATCTTTGTGACTACTATACTGACTATAACTAATCAGAGATGTATGTCAGAGAAGTTGCTTTATGGGATCACATTTATGGTCTTAAATAACTGATATACTGTGTCCATCCTTGGATCTACTGTAAGGCAAGTGTGCATAGAAACTGTCTGCTACTAAGGGCATAATTTTACAGTTATGCTAATGTCTGCAAATACAGCTGTGCTTTTTGAAAGCAAGCAGGTGGCAGGAGCATCAACTCATTTTTCTAAAATTCAGCCTTTTTTTCTTAAGAGAGACATGAGACTTCTCAGGTTTCTAAGACAAATAGTCCTATCATTAAAAAGTGAGGCAAACTTACTCTTCCGTAACCTTACAAGGTCATCCCTTGTTTCCAGATAAACTTCTTCGAACTGCAAGAAATAGAGAAGAAATATTGTCACTTGATGTTTTAGCTTCTGCATTGCAGGAGACAGCACAGGACCAGGAGTTATGCTCCTCTCCTCTTCCTTCTTCCATACGAATCACATCTGTGTTCAAGCAAGACTTTGGCTAAACCAGAGGTGCCCAGAAGCCACAGAGCACTCTCTTCTGGGCAAATACAACCGTGCTGCTCCCGGTCTCAGCACTGGCAAACACCAGAGCAAGAGATGGTGCAGAGAGAAGGGAAGGTGGTTAGATGATAGCAGAAATGCGCTAGAGCATCTTTGCCACAAGCTGGGAAGAGGGATGAGGAAGAGAAAGGTTCACGTGTCCTCTGCAGCCTTCTGGCTCATTGCCTGTCACCATGACAAAAGCTCTCAGCTCTTAAACACACAGATCCTTCACACTGTCTCCCCTTCCAGCATTAATACCGGAAATAGTTAGAGCTGAGAAGAAATACTGTTTGTTTTACGTAAGGCAGTACCTCCAAGAGGAAGTTCTGCTGTAACAGGCATAACAAACACACTTCTGGGGATGGGGGTTTAGCCTAGAGGCCTTCAGAGTTGAATGGGCAGAACCCCTATGATCAGAAGATGGAGACTACCCCTGAGGTTATAAAGAAATTAATTGGCTAGCTCTAGGGTGATGCACTCATAAGGATGACTCGGTCCTCATCATGCACTGCGCTAAGCACAAAACTTGAAACTGCTGGACAGTCTCAGTTTTGATAAGGGGCAGTAAAAATACGATTTCTCACATGCTCTTAGCATAAAAAAGAAAGCAGACCTCGACGCCAGCTGCTGCCAGTAGCCACCGAATCGGTTCCATCCGGCCTCGGCCATTGAAGTAGTGGAGCTTGGGTTTCCCAGACATGTTTCCAGGTACCTGATTCCCTACTGTCTACGATAAAAAACAAAGTTTAGCAGAATAAAGATTCAGAATGTTGGCTTTTACTCTCTAACTGCTTCTGAAACAACATTCAAAGCTGTCTCATCTCAAACCAATGATTTTTAATCCAGGACTCTCATCAGATTAACAGAGGTGTTCAAATGGGTTGTATCATGTTGTCTTAAGATGCCTTTTACCCATGCAGTTTATTTATATTACTGAGAATGACTGGTCCACTCCAGAGAGAAAGTAAGGAGATCAAAATCTGTTTTCCGAACGCTCTCACTCTCCCAAAGTTCTCTGCTCTTACCAAAGAACAGGCTGTGCAATATTCACGGCTCTTTCTATTTGGACGTTATCGCAGTACATAGTCTACTGTATAAGCAGATAGACAGTACAAACTCAGATATTCGTTGTTTCCTCCAGCAGCTGTTAGGTTTCATTTTAAGGAGGTGGGAAGGTTTTTTTTTTTTTTTTTTTCCCTCCACTGCATGCAGTCTCATTTACAGCACACTCCACTCCTCTCATTTTGGGAAGAAAGCACTAAAAAACCATTTTTAACTAACTCCACTAATATTAGATTGAGTGACAGTTTTAACCACAGGCATACTCAAAGTAAAACATTTAATCCATTTAATTCTCTTTTTTTTTTTGGCATTCTTTTTCTTTTCCTTGAAATTGTGCTATATCGGGCACACTCAGTTGCCAACAGTAGTTCCAGCTTTATCAGTAGAGTCAACAGTTAAAGAATAAACACAGATGGAATGTGAATTCTGTACGCTCTCCCGTCCACTCCACGAGGAAACATTTTGTGCACAGAGGCAGCAAATGCATAAACAATACTGAGCTTTATCCTACTTTCACAGTTATAAGCACTACATCAACAATAAAACTGAAGCATTAAAGCAGCAGAAAAAACACTGTCTATTAAAGGCATAAGGCATTAATCCACCATCTTTTCTTTCAAGTACACTCATTCCCTGTGCACATCTGAGGATTCAAAAAGCTTACCCTGTAAACAGTGTAACTTGCTCGAATCTCCCAGCAGCTTTGCCCTAAAGTTCTATACTTCAGCAGTCCCTCCTACAAAGTGAATTACAGCCAATTCTCTGCAGATGAGAAACTTCTGTTTCTTAAATAATTAACTCTGCCTCTTCACTATGTACTAACAGAAAAGAAATTCCTCAGTAAGCTTACATGTACAAACGTAGGACTCAGTAATTCAAGATCAGTTTGAACATTGGAGGGGGTAGAAAACATGATGCCTTTTATTTTCACTGTTGAGGATTCTGCTAGCTAAAAATAATCGACATAGCTGAACCACTTCCAAGATATAAAAAACTCTTACGATATTAATCAATTTTTTACTTAAATATGTTATGATTTTGTCCTTCTAAAAAATTGGCTCTTTACTAATCAACTAATTCAGCTTGAGTCATACATAAGCTCCCTTCTCTTCTCTGCTAGTGGGGATATTCCTTCTAGACACCTATACTTGCCTCATATTGATTCATGTGCTAGATTTTCTTCCTAATCGCATGTGAAAACCAATTGCATGACTTTGTTCCTCAAAGCCAGCTCAAACAGGGCTGTTCAAGCCGAATGGCCTTGTGGCACTGGGCCTTGCTCCTGTAGTGCATCAGGCCTGATTAGGGCTTGACATGACTGAACTTTTAATTTCTCACCGTGTCCTTCCTGCTGGAATTCAGGTCAAAACACGTTGGATTCAGAAGTATTCCTTTCTGGAGCTAGCAGGAGTGCCTGAAGAAGGTAAAAGGGAAATCAATCTTGAGATTTTAAAGAAGAATAACGAATAACAACACTGCTTTAAAACCTCTGTTGATAAAACACAGAGCCAGAGCCGAAACCCCCTCTATTTAAACCACCACAATCCAGCCTGGTGAGAGTCTCTACGGCAAGAAAACAAGTGGGAGGTGACCCCAGCACAAACGCTGCCAAGCAGCACCAACACTTAGGTGTAGACCTGCAGTAAAGGATTAGCCTTTTGTGCAGGAGGAGCCAGCCTTCTGCTCCCACGAGAGGATGCCCTGCGTGCCGTGGAACACCGACATTCCCTTAGGAGCCCTCAGGGAGGGCAGCAGCAGCATCAAGTGAGCAGCAGGACAGAATCCAAGGGGGCCGCAGCTGATCCGGCCCTCAGCAGACACGGATGTTATGCCAGCAACATTGGGTCACCTTCCAGTTTTGTGAGCTGACTGGCGCTAACGCCAGGCCACGCAACAGCCCTGCAGGGCACCCAGCTTTTGGGACAGCGCACCCCGCCCACAGCAGGAAGCGAGGAAGGGACATGTGCCCGCGGGTCGAGGCGTGCACTGCACATGTGTGTACACGTGAGCACGCTAGCACGCCTGCCCCGTCCTTGCCCTGTGCAGGCGGCCGGGGGAGCGCAGAAACGGGAGGCTCTGCACGCGCCGCTGGGCAACGCGCGTCCCCCGCAGCAGGGGCCGGGGCGCAGCTCGGGGCTCCCGAAACGCGGCCGCCCTCCCCACAGCGCCCCTGGCTGAGGGCTCGCGCCAGAGCGCGGCTCCGCTCCGCCCCGCGGGGACAGCGGCGCCAGCAAGGCCAGGGGCACCGCCGGGCCCTGTCCCGTCCCGTCCCGTCCCGTCCCGTCCCGTCCCGCGGGGAGCCCCGGGCCAGCAGCGCCCTCCCGAGCAGCAACGCAGCCCGCTCCGCTCCGCGCCGTTACCCGCCGCCTCGCTCGGCCGCCCCGACGCGCAGCCCGCAGCGGCGCCTGCGCCCACGGGCCCCGCCGGCGCCCGCTCCGCCCGCCGTGCGGCGCCGCCAAGGGGCGGGGGCAGCGGCCGCGGCTGCTGCTGCCGCTGCTGCTGCTGCTGCCGCCGCTACGGCCGGAGGCGGCGCCGCAGCCCGGCGTAGGGCGCCGCGGCGGCCGCTGCTTCCGGGGTGCAGACGCGGCGGGCGACGGGCCCGGCGGGCTCCGCTGCCGCCGCCGCCGAGCCCCGCGCGGCCCCTCTGCGCACAGGGGAGCCGGCCGTGCGCCGCGCTCCGCGGCAGCCCCCCCGGGCTGCGCCAGGGCGGCTCTCGGGGCACAGGGGACACTCTGCAGCCCCTGAGGGCCTTGGGGGTGTCAGTGACCCGGGGCGAGGAGGGGGAGCTGTCCCGGAGCCCGCGGCCGGCAGGTTGCCAGCACGGCAGAGCTCCTGGCATGGCTGCGCAGCCAACTGGTAAAGTTTGCACAGCACCAAGGGGAACCTAACTGCGAGGAAGGTCACGAGCAGAGGCCAAGGTCTCTGGCTCGAGCGTGGCTGCGCTCAGCACTTCTGTGAGGCAGAAGGGAAGAGGCTCCTCTGCACCACAGCCCTTCCAGCTCCTTCCCCCCTCTCCACAGAGAGAGAAAGAAATTTTGCACCTTTCTTGCTGCTAGGCACAATTTTATTCCCATTGTATGGCCTTTTATTCCCATTGTATGGCCACGTGGACGATAAAATTTTTACACTCAGTTTAAAGCTGATGGTACTAGTGAGCAGTGAGGCTCAGCAGCTGGCAGATGCATGTGCATGGTTGTTTCACTTCATATACACATTTAGGGTTCCAGCTTCCTTGCTCGTCACTGAGTAGCAGAACTTGCTTCCAGTGATCATGTTCATGATGTACAACTAAGACTTGATATTTAACTGAGCTTTCAGATCCTATTTAACTGAGCTTTGTTTACAAGATGTATGTCATCATTATGCGAGATCTACATTGCAAGGCAAGGTGCTGGCACCTCCTGCCTCTGCCAAGCACAGCTTTTCATCTTTACACTTGGATACAAGCATCATCTTTCAGTCAAACCTGAAAAATCCTTTTAGCTGCTACAGTCAGATTTTTATTAGCATTTGTCGAAATATGCTGGAAGAATCACTACAGAGACTGCAGAAATGTCTGCTCTGAGGCAATCCCTGACGAAACAGAACCAACAGGCCTTACCCGGCCTTTTTCAGAGGGGTCATGTAGACCATATTTTATGCTAAGCTCTCTTTCAAGCCACTCTCAGGACCAAGAGAAAGACAGAATGAGAGACTTCTTATCTATAAAGCTAGCTGCAAACAGTCATTAGATTTTATTAAATGTTAACAGTGAGTCTTTATTTATCTGTTAGTATATCTCTTAGAATCAGTAATTTAAGACATCCAGCTTTGTCCAGCACAGACCATAATTCACTGAACCATTTCATTTGCTGGTGTTCAACTAGATTCACCAGAGAAGTGATTGTAGTAGGGCAAACCCAATCCGTATACAGAGAAAGACAGATCATGAAACCTTGTAATTATTTTCATTAATTCCACTTGGAGACTATGAGGAATCACGGGGAAAATGCAATAGAGTTTTTGTGATTTTATGTTGCTGCGCACCGTTCAGGATAGAAAATTTTCAGCGCACTTAGAACATCCTTTTCTTGCATTGGTGGCTTCCGCTGGCTGCCAGGCTGCAGAAATTTCTTTATTGTGGGGACATTACTTATTCTTGCTTTAAAACTCTACAAAACAAAGACAGAACAGCACTATACTTAAGAATCGTGGTTATTTTCAGACATCTGGATGTTACCCTTTCTGTAAAAGTAACTTTGGGGGCTGATCATGCAGCAGACTCTTTATGCTTTGTCCCTCTTACACTTTTGAACCACGTGATGTAAGAGGTTTAAGAAGGTAATGAGAATCGGTGTTTGAGGCAGGCTAAAACTACTCAGGATATTTGGTTTTGTCTTTCCTTCCCCTCCCGCTCCCTCATACTTCTTAGCCAGTGTAAATCCACTTCTGATTCACTTCATATTAAAAGTGCCCATTCCGTTACCTGCAGGAGAGGAAATTTGGCAAGTATATCAGACTTGACCTCCTCTGCCATTAACAGGATTTCCAGTAATTGCACATCTGCCCTGCTAAGCTGGTTGCCCACAAGGAAGCCTTGTCCATGGTCCTTCAAAGCCTGGAAAGGGAGAACAATGACCAGATGTATAAACAACCCATCTGACCACATTCTGACCGCATCCGTCCTTTCTATTAGGCAGATTTTTCGCATGTCTCATTTCCAGCCCTCATCCTTTCACTTCCATAACCCTCGTAATCCAGACCTCTGTGCTGAAGGCTCAGAGTTGCTGGAATACAACCATGACCGCAAATGCCCCACAAAATTTACAAGAGGCTGGAAGTTCAGTCCAGGGCATAATAACCTTCTTGTTACAGGTGGAACTGCAACGTTTTCACATAGCGAAGACATGCTTTTACAGAGAGTCCTGTACTGCAAATACTACAGGGGGAAATGTAACATAGAAAGTGATACTGAGGTGCCTTTTGTCCAAAACAACATACAGTCTGAAACGTATTTGGGTAGCTCAATCCATCTTGTGTCTTTGCAGCTCTGCATACTTCCCAGATTTGTAGTATCCTCTATCCCTTTTGTATTCCCTCAGCCATGCCTTCTTCAAGACATTGCACATATATTTAAGTGGTATTTCCCTCTCCATTTTTCTGAATTAAGTTTGCATGTACAGACCCAGGATGGAGTTTCAGAAAGCCACATTAACTAAGTTGCTACATCTTTGCTACCTACCTTCTCATAGGCTGGGAAATATCTGTTTGTGGCCTTGTCCAAAGTATTAGCAATGTGTTCCTCCTTTTTATCAGCTGGTTGGAAATCAGCCACCATGATTAACTCGTTCAGATCCATTAATGATTCCACATACATATCAATTCTGGAAGAAAAAGGTTGATTTGGTCAATTCGCCGCAACAACATAGTAAGTAGTGACAGCCCCAGCTGAGATGTTAGGAACATCTCTTCTGCCCGAATCACATAGTATGGAGCAAACCCAGCAAGTGAAGTAGCTTCTGTTTTGAGAGTAGACAAAAGGCAAGTGGAATATGCCTAAAATGAAAGTATTTCCCTTACATTTTTTGATAGTAGTGGTACTGATCTGTAGTAACATTTTCTACCATATGTACAAAGTTAGCATATGTCATCCAAACCTGCACTAAAAAACAAGCAAAAGATCAGATGTGTTAAACAGTGGTTCTGTCCATGTCCTACTGGATACCATCAAATGTGCCTGCCTGTGCTAATTACTGCGAAGTATTTCAGGTAGTTAATCCTGTTGTAGACATCACCTGCAGCCAAGGGCAGGTCATGCAACAAAGAACCTGAAGAATCACTCTGAAGCTGGGATATTCTTGTGGTGTTACACAACAAGGCTGTGTGCATTGTAGCCTATCAAACAGAGGTAGTATTGATACAGTACAGGGCTCTCTCCTTCAGGTCCTTCCCGTAGAGGTTGTGCTTCGCTGCTATGTAGTTGAGGATGGCTCTGGTCTGCACCATCTTCATCCCATCGATCTCCACCAGGGGCACTTGCTGAAACATCAGATCTCCACCTGGAGTAAAGGGGAGATGATGGGGAGATATTTAGCCTCTGAATGAGGACCATCAGTGGGTGCTTGGCAAAAAGGTCTTATGATCCATATTATTTGATCTGAAACAGTCTTCCTCACTCTCATATTATGGTATGGAAAAAGGTTTACCATGAAATGAAGAACCATTTCTTGGTGATATGTTAGTCCAAAATTATAACAATCAGCTTCTCAAAGTTACTTCAAATCTGATGAAGCCTCCAGATGCAGGACTAAGAATCACACACTGAAAAGGGCAACTCCTGCACTGCATGGTCCTAACTCGGATGAATTTCCATTGAGGCTAACACAGACAGGAAGGACTGAAGACCTGGCCCAGCTGACCCATCCCAAACCAGTTTCTGTCATGCTGTGATAAATACTATGGAAATGTGGACTATTAAAAAGCTTGCTGACCTGAATGCCTACATAAATGTTTATACCTATCTTTGTGACTACTATACTGACTATAACTAATCAGAGATGTATGTCAGAGAAGCTGCTTTATGGGATCACATTTCTGGTCTTAAATAACTGATATACTGTGTCCATCCCTGGATCTACTGTAAGGCAAGTATGCATAGAAACTGTCTGCTACTAAGGGCATAATTTTACAGTTATGCTAATGTCTGCAAATACAGCTGTGCTTTTTGAAAGCAAGCAGGTGGCAGGAGCATCAACTCATTTTTCTAAGATCCAGCCTTGATTTCTTAAGAGAGACATGAGACTTCTCAGGTTTCTAAGACAAATAGTCCTATCATTAAAAAGTGAGGCAAACTTACTCTTCTGTAACCTTACAAGGTCATCCCTTGTTTCCAGATAAACTTCTTCGAACTGCAAGAAGTGGAGAAGAAAAGAAATATTGTCACTGCATGTTTTAGCTTCTGCATTGCAGGAGACAGCTGAGGACCGGGAGTTATGCTCCTCTCCTCTTCCCTCTTCCATACGAATCACATTTGTGTTCAGGCAAGACTTTGGCTAAACCAGAGGTGCCCAGAAGCCACAGAGCACTCTCTTCTGGGCAAATACAACCGTGCTGCTCCCGGTCTCAGCGCTGGCAGACACCAGAGATGGTGCAGAGAGAAGGGAGGGTGGTTAGTTGATAGCAGAAATGCGCTAGAGCATCTTTGCCACAAGCTGGGAAGAGGGATGAGGAAGAGAAAGGTTCACGTGTCCTCTGCAGCCTTCTGGCTCATTGCCTGTCACCATGACAAAAGCTCTCAGCTCTTAAACACACAGATCCTTCACACTGTCTCCCCTTCCAGCGTTCTGGGGATGGGGGTTTAGCCTAGAGGCCTTCAGAGTTGAACGGGCAGAACCCCTATGATCAGAAGATGGAGACTATCCCTGGGGTTGTGAAGAAATTAATTGGCTAGCTCTAGGGTGATGCACTCATAAGGATGACTTGGTTCTCATCATGCACTGCTCTAAGCACAAAACTCGAAACTGCTGGACAGTCTCAGTTTTGATAAGGGGCAGTAAAAATATGATTTCTCACATGCTCTTAGCATAAAAAAGAAAGCAGACCTCGACTCCAGCTGCTGCCAGTAGCCACCGAATCGTTTCCATCCGGCCTCGGTCATTGCTGTAGTGGAGCTTGGGTTTCCCAGACATGTTTCCAGGTACCTGATTTCCTACTGTCTACGATAAAGAACAAAGTTTTGCAGAATAAGGATTCAGAATGTTGGCTTTTACTCTCTAACTGCTTCTGAAACAACATTCAAAGCTGTTTCATCTCAATCCAATAATTTTTGATCCTGGACTCTCATCAGATTAACAGAGGCATTCAAATGGGTTGTATCATGTTGCCTTACGATGCCTTTTACCCATGCAGTTTATTTATATTACTGAGAATGACTGGTCCACTCCAGAGAGAAAGTAAGGAGATCAAAATCTGTTTTCTGAACACTCCCACTCTCCCAAAGTTCTCTGCTCTTACCAAAGAACAGGCTGTGCAACATGCACGGCTCTGTCTATTTGGACGTTATTGCAGTACATAGTCTACTGTATAAGCAGATACTAGGTACAAACTCAGATATTCTTTGTTTCCTCCAGCAGCTGTTAGATTTCATTTTAAGGAGGTGGGAAGTTTTTTTTTTTTTTTCCCTCCACTGCATGCAGTCTCATTTACAGCACAGTTCACTCCTCTCATTCTGGGAAGCAAGCACTTTCTAAAAAACTATTTTTAATTAACTCCACTAATATTAGATTGACTGACAGTTTTAATCACAAGCATAGTCAAAGTGAAATATTTAATCTGTTTAATTCTGGGGTTTCATTTTCCTTTTTTATTTTTGCCTTGAAACTGTGCTATGTTGGGCATTTCTAGCAGATCACTCAGTTACCAGCACTAGTTCCAGCTTTATCAGTAGAGTCAACAGTTAAAGAATAAACACAGATGGAATGTGAAGCAACAGCCCATTCTGGGCACACTCCCATCCACTCCATGAGGAAACATTTTGTGCACAGAGGCAGCAAATGCATAGACAATACTCAGCTTTGTCCTACTGTCACCATTATAAACACCACATCAACAATAAAACTGAAGAATTAAAGCAGCAAAAAACACAACTGTCTACAAAAGCATATATTCCTCTTATAGATAGCACATAATCTTCTCCAAAATAGGAAGAAGGTGGTAACAGGAAGCACTCCTCACATTTCTGAGATCAGAATACATATGTTTTTAATCATTACTCCTGGCAAGCACATACTTTAAAGTGAACTTTCCATGCCACGTCAGTAATGAAAGCAACTACAAGTGTTTAATCCATTAATCCACCAACTTAACTTTCAAGTGCACCAATTCCCTATGCATATCCAAGATCCAAAAAGCTTACCTTGTACAAAGTGTAACTCCCTGTAAGCTCCCAGCAGCTTTGCCCTGAAGTTATATAGCTCAGTAGCCCCTCCTACAAAGGCTATTACAGACAATTCTCTGAAGATAAGAAACTTCTGTTTCTTAAAAAATTAACTCTGCTGGATTACTATGCACTAACAGAAAAGGAATTCCTCAGTAAGTTTACATGTAAAAAAGTAGGGCTCAGTAATTCAAGATTAGTTTGAACATCTGAGGGGGTAAAAATATGATGCCTTTTATTTTCACTGTTGAGTATTCTGCTAGTTAAAAATAATCAACATAGCTGAAAGATTTCCAAGATTAAAAAATTCTTACAATGGTAACCAATTTTTTTACTTAAATATGTTCTTCTTTGTACTTCTAAAACATTGGCCCTTTACTGATCAAATAATTCAGGTTGAATCATACATAAGCTTCCTTCCCTTCTCTACCAGTGGGGCATATTCCTCCTGGACATTTACACCTGCCTAATATTGACTCATGTCTGTTAGATTTCATTCCTAAACATAAAAGATTATTTTCTGTTTCCATCAAAGATAATTCCTTGAATTTGATTTGGTGAAATGCACGGTACTGACAACTCCAGGTGACAGTGAAAGAAGAGTGATATCAGTAAAAAGAAGTTTGTCCTCTGCACTCCTGGCAGCTTTCTTCAGATAATTTTATTTACTTTAAGGAGTAAATAGAGCGTAAATTCCCTTGCACCCTCCTGCCTATCTAACCTAGCTGGTCAATAATGCTGTAAACATCACCCTTGGACCACGTCATCCTGTGTTACATTAAAATCTGCTGAATCAGTCTGAATCTTATAGTAAGCTGGGACATTTTTCTTGAATTACCCACAGGGATGTGTGAATTTTACTCTATCAAAATGGTACTGTTACACTACAGGGCCCCCTCTCCGAGGTCTTTCCCATAGAAGGTCAAGTGCTGTGTAGGGGCTTTGCTCCTATGTAGCAGAAAGTGATCCTCGCCTCATCACTCTCCACCAACGGTGCCTCTTAGACCAACACATCTGTGCTTGACAGGCAATGTCTTGTCTTTTAGGAGATGCCTAGTCCCAAACAGCATATTCAATAAAACCCTCTTCTGTACCCGCGACTGCGCATGAGGAGAGCCAAGTCTTGCAGAACAAGACTCTTCACTGACAGCATATCCTATAGTCTCTGCTTTATGATTCAGGCTATCTATCTCCTTTATTTCTTACCTTTCTCCTTTTCTTACATTTTGGGAAGTTCTCTTCAAGCTCTTAAAGCCTACAGTGGGATTCCGTCAGCAAACCAGAGGTGTCCATGCCACCTGGTTTGTTCCCGGGCATCCCACCCACTCCATTTGCAGAAGAGCAGGACCCCCCATTGCCTCTCACATCCCACCAGCACGGGGGCCTCAGCGTCCCAGCAGCATCTCAGGTAGCACCAGGCACCTACAGTGCCTTCTTGGTATCACTGGTCAAGTACAGGTTTCCCAAATTTTGTTTGCTGTTACTGTCCTGACTAAACTTCATTTGTTAATATTTTATAATGAATGAGAATTCTGCATAAAAAGTGGTTTACTTGCTTGAGGAATAACCATTTCCCTGGACTTCAAGTGCGCTAATTATGACCTCTTCAGGGAGCTCCTTGGAGGAATCTCCTGGTCCAGGGTCGTAGAAAAAAAGGGGGTCCAGGAGAGTTAAATAACATTCAAGCACCACTTGCTGCAAGCTCAGGATCAGTGCATTTCTACATGAAAGAAGTCGAGCAAGGAGGGCAGGAGACCTATGTGGATGGGCAAGGACCTCTTGGTAAAACTTAAAAAGAGAGCACACAAAATGTGGAAGAAGGGCCAGGCCACATGGGAACAATATCGGAACATTGTCAGAGAATGCAGGGATGCAATGAGGAAGGCCAAGGCCTGTTTGAAGTTAGAGTTAGCCATAGACTGTCAGAGACAACAGGAAGGACTTCTATAAATACATCAGCAGCAAGAGGAACACTAGGGAAAACGTTGGTCTGCTGCTGAATGGGGAGGATGCCTTAGTGGTAGAGGGTGCAGAGAAGGCAGAGTTACTAAATGCCTTCTTCGCTTCAGTCCTTACCACTAAGGCCCATGAACTACCCCATGAACTACAGAGCCTGGAGACAAGAGAGATAACCAGGAGAGAGGAAGACTTTCTGCTGGTTGAGGAGGATTGGGTTAGGGCTTATTTAGGCAAACTGGACACCTATAAATCTATGGACCTGGATGGGATGCAGCCAAGAGTGCTGAGGGAACTGGCAGGGATCATTGCTCAGCCACTTCCCATCATCTTTGAGAGGTCATGGAGAGCAGGGGAGGTGCCTGAGGACTGGAAGAAACCAGCGTCACTCCAGTCTTGAAAAAAGGGCGAGAAGGAGGAGCTGGGGAAGTACAGGTCACTCAGCCTCACCTTCGTCCCTGGAAAGGTGATGGAGCAGCTCATCCTAGAGACCATCTCTAAGTATGTGAAGGAAAAGAAGATGATCAGGAATAGTCAGCATGGATTCACCAAGGGAAAGTCGTGTTTCACAAACCCGCTAGCCTTCTAAGACAAGGTGGCTGCCTGGATGGACGATGGGAGAGCCGTGGTTGTTGTCTGCCTTGACTTCAGCAAGGCTTTTGACCCAGTCCCCCATAACATCCTCGTAGGGAAGCTCGAGGACGTGGATTAGATGAGCGGACAGTGAAGTGGATTGAGGACTGGATGGATGGCAGAGCCCAGAGAATGGTGGGTAAATGGGGCCGAGTCTAGTTGGAGGCCTGTGGCCAGTGGTGTCCTCCAGGGATCAGTACTGGGCCCAGGTCTGTTCAACTTGGTCGTCAGTGACTTCGATGAGGGCACAGAGTGCACCCTCAGCAAGTTTGCAGATGACACCAAACTGGGTGGAGTGGCCGACACGCCAGACGGCTGTGCTGGCATTCACAGGGACCTGGGCAGATTGGAGAGTTGAGCAGAGAGGAACCTCATGAGGTTCAACAAGGACAAGTGCAGGGTCCTGCACACGGGGGCAGGCATCAGTAACCCCAGGCATCAGTACAGATTAAGGGTTGACCTGCTGAAAAGCAGCTCCGCAGAGAGAGATTTGGGAGTCCTCGTTGACAACAGGTTAACCATGAATCAGCAATGTGCCCTCGGTCAAGAAGGCCAAAGGGATTGTGGCCTGCATCAGCAGGAGCATTGCCAGCAGGTCGAGGGAGGTGATCCTGCCCCCCTACTCATCTCTGGTGCAACTGCACCTGGAGTACTGTGTACAGTTTTGGGCTC
Organism: Tinamus guttatus; assembly: GCF_059628265.1. NCBI lineage: Eukaryota > Metazoa > Chordata > Aves > Tinamiformes > Tinamidae > Tinamus > Tinamus guttatus. Next base: position 6,297,889 of record NW_028288917.1, read on the forward strand.
CCCAGTACAAGAAGGACATTGAATTTCTAGAAAGGGTCCAGCGGAGAGCCACGAAGATGATTAAAGGATTGGAGCATGTATCTTATGAGGAAAGACTAAGCGAGCTAGGCCTGTTTACTCACAGAAGAGAAGACTAAGAGCAGATTTGATCAACATGCTCAAGTACCTAAGGGGTGATTGTAGGAAGAATGGGGCCAGGTTCTTCTCTGTGATGGCCATTGACAGGATGAGGGGTAATGGCTGTAAGCTGAAACACAGAAAGTTCCATCTCCATATGAGGAAGAACTCCTTTCCTGGGAGGGTGCCAGAGCCCTGGAATAGGCTGCCCAGAGAGGTTGTGGAGTCACTTCTCTGGAGATCTTCCAAACCTGTCAGGATGCCACCCTGTGCCACATGCTCTAGGTGTCCCTGCTGGAATAAGTGGGGTTGGATTAGATGATCTCTAGAGGTCCCTTAAATCCCCAACCATTCTCTGATTCTGTGATTCCCTCCCAAGACTTTTTACAGTTCTGAAATTTGCTGTTAGGACAAATGTTTCCAAGAAGGAAAAAATCAAAGTATTTTTCAATCTCCTTGGATAAACATGACCCAGAATCTAGGATAAGATGCAGGGGCTAAAGTTATCTTTGTACAGACCTGTGCACTGAGGTGTGTCTGGTACTTTTGCACAAGTCCAAATTTACTTCCTTGCCTGACTGGATTAATCATTTGTAAGCCTGACCAAGATTAAGCTCACAACTATAGTAAATACACAAGGTCTAGCAACGATTCTTTCAAGGATTTAATTCCTGTATCAGAGGACTTCAATTAAGAATATCAATCATGCCATTGAGTAAGACCCATCTCCCCTAGCTTTGTAGAAACCTACCTTTAATCTGGTTGCTAGTCTTTTTTAAATAGGCATTTAAATCCAGGTAAGAGGAATCCAAGCTAAATTCAAGAGTATGCACTCAAAAAGCAGATGGGTGCTGCCCTCAACTGAGGCATCAAAAAGTTTTATTTAGTAGAAACCAGTCCGCTCAAACTTCCCTCATGTGCAGGGGAGAGAAGTAAGAATCTTCAGAATATTATTCATCCCATGACTGAAACTTCCTATTGACTGGATCTTAGGCAAGACCTTCTTAACTTAGAAACAGTCTAAACAGAAGGGAAAAATAAAACGGTGTCTGCGTCTATTGGTCTATTTAGTTGGACTTTTGAAAAATCTCACTTCCCAGAACTTGTAAACTGTTTTAGAAAATGCTGTAGAAGTGTCATTTCTATTCTGCATGCCCAAAGGCATCTGATCTCTTAAGTACTACTTGCTTCACACTGACCATCCAGGAATTAAAACTAGGGGAAACCTCAAAGTTATAAATTAGGAGTAATTTCCTGTCACAGTATAGAAAAATATTTTGTACGACTGGGGAATGCCTGAGCCTCTCCATGTTACCGGGGAGTAGCAAAAACACAGCCTGCCTTAGGTGTGAGCAGGTGGACGACCTGCTCAGCCTCGTGGAGGAGCTAAAGGAGGAGGTAGAAAGGCTGAGGGCCATCAGGGAATGTGAAAAAGAAATAAACTGGTGGAGCTGCATTCTGCAGTCTTCCCAGGAAAGCCACTGTGAGAATCCCCCGATTCAGTCTGTAAATCCAGTACCCTCTTGCCATAGGGCAGAGGGAGCAGAATTAACAGTATCGAGGGACGATCAACAATGGAAACAGGTCCTGACTCGACGGGGGAGGAGAACCCTTCCACGGCCCACCTCACCTCCACCTGTAACCACATTCAGCAGGTACGAGGCCCTGGAACTTGGGGATCAGATAGAGGATGTCATGAACCAAGGCCCATCTAGGGAGCTGTCTACAGAGAGGCAGTCAGGTCCACGCCCTGAGGCTGCTCCCCCTAAGGAGAAAAGGAGCACCCGGAAGAAGTGGCGGATGAGCATCGTGGGTGACTCCCTGCTGCAGGGCACGGAGGCACCGATATGTAGGTCGGACCCCTCATCCAGAGAGGTCTGCTGCTTGCCAGGGGCCCAAATAAAGGATGTCACAGAAAGGCTCCCAAGGCTTATCCAGGAGTCTGACTATTACCCGCTCGTACTGTTTCACGTGGGCACAAATGATGCCATGGGGAAACTGAGGGACATCAAGAGAGACTTCAGAGCCCTAGGGATGGCCATCAAAGGTGCGGGAGCCCAGGTAGTGTTCTCCTCTATCCTATCAACGAGAGCAATGGATTCAAGGAGGAGAAGACGGATATGGCAGATTAACAAGTGGCTGCGCCGCTGGGCTTGGCAACAGGGTTTTGGCTTCTATGACCGTGGGACTCAGTTTTATGACCACCAGCTAGTGGGGAATGATGGGATCCATCTCAGCAAGAGGGGCACACATCTCTGCCAGAAGGCTGGCCAACCTGGCTAGGAGGGCTTTAAACTAGACAAGAAGGGGGAAGGGGAGTGTCACACAGACACGGCGAACAGTAGCACGCAGCCAAGGTCAGATGGCTTCCAGCGGGAGTATGCTAGTGGGGAGGTGAGGACAGGAAATGATCACACAGGGTCCTCTTTCACCCCTCCTGGGAAACCCGCAGGCTCGGTTACTTCCCTGAAATGCCTGTACACCAATGCGCGAAGCATGGGGAATAAGCAGGACGAACTGGAGATCTGTGTGCGGTCCGAGCGTCATGATCTCATTGGAATCACACAGACATGGTGGGATAGCTCACACGACTGGAGCGCTGCCATGGAAGGCTATGTGCTCTTTAGGAAGGACAGGCTGGGAAGGCGAGGTGGTGGAGTTGCTCTTTATGTGAGAGAGCAACTGGAATGCATGGAGCTCAGCTTGGGAGTGGATGATGAGCAAGTTGAGAGCTTGTGGGTAAGGGTTAAAGAGCAGGCTAATGTGGGAGACACTGTGGTGGGTGTCTGCTACAGGCCACCTGACCAAGACGAGGAGGTTGATGAGGCCTTCTATAGTCAGCTGGATATTGCCTCACAGTCACAGGCCCTGGTTCTCATGGGGGGCTTCAACTACCCTGACATCAACTGGAAGGACAACACAGCCAGGCACAAACAGTCCTGGAGGTTCCTGCAGAGCGTCGACGATAACTTTTTGATGCAGGTTGTGGAGGTGCCGACGAGGAGAGGTGGGCTACTGGAGCTCGTGCTAACAAATAGGGAGGGACTTGTAGGAGATGTGAAGGTGGAGGGTAGCCCCAGCTGCAGTGACCATGAGTTGGTGGAGTTCAGGATTCAACGAGGAGGAGGCAGGGCTGTAAGTAGCCTTGCGACGATGGACTTCAGGAGGGCCAACTTTAGCCTCTTCAGAGACCTCCTCGGTAGAATCCCATGGGCTAGAGCTCTAGAAGGCAGGGGGGCCCATGAGAGCTGGTTAGTTTTCAAGCAGCTCTTCCTTCACGCCCAGCAACAGTGCATCCCTGTGTGTAAGACGTCAGGCAGAGGGGGCAGGAGACCTGCGTGGATGAGCAAGGAGCTTGTGGCAATGCTCAAGCAGAAGAAGGCAGTATATAGAATGTGGAAAAAAGGACAGGCCCCCTGGGAGAAATACAGGAACGTAATCAGGGAATACAGAGATGCGACAAGGAAAGCTAAGGCACGTTTGGAACGCAATCTGGCAAGAGACATTAAAAATAACAAGAAAAACTTCTTCAAATATATTAAGAGCAAAAGAAAGATCAGGGAAAACGTGGGTCCGCTGGTGAACGGGATGAGCACCCTGGGTACAAATAACACAGAAAAAGCAGAGTTGCTGAATGCCTTCTCTGCTTCGGTGTTTACCAAGGGCAGCCCTTTAGAGCCTCAGGCCTTAGGGACAGGAGAAGAAGCCTGGAAAGAGGAAGGCTTGCCCTGGGTAGAGGAAGATTGGGTCAGAGAGCACCTAAGGCAACTCAATACCCACAAATCCATGGGCCCTGATGGGATGCACCCCAGAGTGCTGCATGAGCTGGTGGATGTCATAGCTAAGCCGCTCTCCATCAACTTTGAAAGATCCTGGAGAATGGGGGAGGTGCTGGAGGACTGGAAGAAGGCCAGTGTCACGCCAGTCTTCAAAAAAGGCAAGAAGGAGGACGTAGGCAACTACAGGCCAGTGAGCCTCACCTCCATGCCCGGAAAAGTGATGGAACGGCTCATACTGGCTGTTGTCTCTGGGCACATGGAGGACAAGAAGGTGCTCAAGAGTCCTCAGAATGGATTCACCAAGGGGAAATCGTGCTTGACTAACCTGATAGCCTTCTATGATGGAATGACCAGCTGGATAGATGAGGGGAGAGCGGTGGATGTCGTCTATCTCGACTTCACCAAGGCTTTTGACACCGTCCCTCACAACATCCTCTGGGGCAAGCTCCAGATGTGTGGGATAGATGAGTGGATGCTGAGGAGATTTAGCAACTGGCTGGATGGCAGGGCCCAGAGAGTGGTGATCAGCAGTGCAGAGTCTAGTTGGAGGCCTGTAGCTAGTGGTGTCCCCCAGGAGTCAGTCCTTGGTCCAATCCTGTTCAATTTATTCATTCATGACCTGGACCTGGAGCACAGAGTGCTCCCTCAGCAAGTTTGCTGATGATACCAAACTGGGAGGAGTAGCTGATACCCCAGAGGGCTGCACTGCCATCCAGAGGGACCTGGACAGACTGGTCAAGTGAGCAGTGAATAAGCTCATGCAATTCAACAGGGCCAAGTGCAAGGTTCTGCACTTAGGGAGGAATAACCCCAGACACCAGTACAGGCTGGGGACCGACCTTGTGGAGAGCAGCTCTGCAGAGAAGGACCTGGCCGTCATGCTGGACGACAAGTTGACCATGAGGCAGCAGTGTGCCCTCGTGGCCAAGAAGGCCAAGGGGATCCTGGGGTGCGTTAAGAAGAGCGTCTCCAGCAGGTCGAGGGAGGGGATCCTGCCCCTCTACTCAGCCCTGGTGAGGCCGCATCTGGAGTATTGGGTGCAGTTCTGGGCTCCACAGTACAAGAGGGATGTGGAGCTGCTGGAGAGAGTCCAGCGCAGGGCTACAAGGACGATCGGGGCCTGGAACATCTGCCCTATGAGGAGAGGCTGAGGGAGCGGGGCCTGTTCAGCCTGGAGAAGAGAAGCCTGAGAGTGGATATGATCAGTGTATATAACTACCTCAAGGGAGGGAGTCAGAAGGATGGTGCTGGCCTGTTTTCAGTGGTGGCCATCGACATAACTAGAGGTAATGGCCACAAACTGAAGCACCAAAAGTTCCGCATGAACTTAAGGAAAAATTTTTTAACAGTGAGGGTGACAGAGCACTGGAACAGGCTGCCCAGAGAGGTTGTGAATTCTCCTTCTCTGGAGATCTTCAAAACCTGCTTGGACGCAGTCCTGTGCCACGTGCTCTAGGTGACCCTGCATGTGCAGGGGGGTTGGACTAAATGATCTCTAGAGGTCCCTTCCAACCTTAAGCATTCTGTGATTCTACGATTAGCTTCAGTGGATTTTTCTCTGTTTATACAGCACAATAGACCTATGTGAATTTGGTTTAGCACACCTGAGTTAATTTGGTTTAAAACTGTGTTGGAAATAATGAGCAAAATTTTAAATTATACTCATAAGGAAAATAAATGCACAAACCGTTGTGTCTTATTACTGTGTCAGCAGGCAGAATAAGGACTGTAGATAAGGGAGCCTTATCAGTGACTAATTACACCAATGGGGTTGGTTTATACTTGCCCAAGCCTGCCTTGCTGTAGAAATAAAATTTCACACCAGTGTTTCATATCAGTTAAAATAAGAACATGGATTTTTTTTCCAAACTGTGCCTTTGTTCAGCTCACTTGAAAAATACAACTCGCAGTTATCTCCCATGAGAAATATCTACAAATTACATCATACTCTTCAAGCCATGCAGGAATTGGGCATTTTTCCCATAAATACACTATGTAGTGATGTCATAAACCCAAGGATATGTGTGCAAATGTTAGTCTGGCAGAGGGAGGAGAGAAATGAAGGAAAAAACAGTCCTTTTCTTTAGCATTCTCTTTAGCATTAACACTTGCTTTCAGATATTGGAAAGGCATTAGCTTCTTTTCAAAACATTTTCAAGAAGAGGAGGTTGGTTACCCAGAAGCAGACCCACTTCCTGGGTGCTACAAAGCTTTAATTCTAAGGGCAGGCGGTATTTTTGCAAGAAGTTTCTTATATAGAGAAATCTAAATAACAAGTGCCATGCCCTGCCTTAGCACAGCACTCAGTGAAAATTAGTAACTTTCTCTGACTACCATCAAAGACATTTCCTTGGGAGGCAGGCAAAGAGATTTTGAAGTGGATGTTACCTGATTGCTGTAGCTTTTAGAGTTATCTGTCCATATATCCACATATTAAATGCCTCAGAGCAGAGGATGTGCTTCTTGGTTTTCCTTCCTGTCCCCTTGCCTTTGTTCCCTTTCCCTCTCCCACTTAGGCTGCAGCCTTGGTTTGTATCTTCTTAGCAAATTCCAAATTGTCCAGCTTAGCTGAGATTCCTCCCTATTTTCACCTCCACACTTCTAACCTCTGGACTTTGCTTCTCACTGGAGGCGGCTCTCTCCCCATGGGAATGGCCAGTATGTAGGTACAGGACCTGGCATGCCCTTCATAATCCCTGCTGTCTGTGCTAAGTGTCCATGTGCACAATAGCATAGACACAATTTTTAGCTATGTAGTTCTGGAGGTCGCATCAAACATGGGCACAGCAACAAAATGAGACTGCTAAGATCTCAAATGCTGGCTGAAATGTACCTGTGCTTATCCTCAGTAAGCTTACATGTATAAATGTAGGAATCATTAATTCAAGATCAGTTTGAACCTCTGAGCTGGTAGAAAACATGATGCCTTTTTATTTTCACTGTTGAGGATTCTGCTAGCTAAAAATAATCAACATAGCTGAAAGATTCCCAAGAATTAAATATCTCTAATGAGAGTACACCAATTTTTTTTTACTTAAATATGTTATGTATTTGTACTTCTAGCAAATTGGCTCTTTACTGATCGACGAATTCAGCCTGAATCATTCATAAGCTTCCTTCCGTTCTCTACTAGTGGTGCATATTCCTTCTGATATTTCTACCTGCGTAACATTGATTCATGTGCTAGATTTTCTTCCTAATCGCATGTGAAAACCAATTACACAACGTTATTCCACAAATGCACCTCAAACACGGCTGTTCAAGTAAAAAGACCTTGTGGCACTGGGCATCCTGTAGCGCATCAGGCCTGATTAGGGCTTGACATGACTGAACTTTTAATTTCTCACCGTGTCCTTCCTGCTGGAATTCAGGCCAAAACACGTTGGATTCAGAAGTATTCCTTTCTGGAGCTAGCAGGAGTGCCTGAAGAAGGTAAAAGGGAAATCAAGCCTTGAGATTTTAAAGAAGAATAACAAATAACAATGCTGCTTTAAAACCCCTGTTGATAAGACACAGAGCCAGAGCCGAAACCCCCTCTATTTAAACCACCACAATCCAGCCTGGTGAGAGTCTCTACGGCAAGAAAACAAGTGGGAGGTGACCCCAGCACAAACGCTGCCAAGCAGCACCAACACTTAGGTGTAGACCTGCAGTAAAGGATTAGCCTTTTGTGCAGGAGGAGCCAGCCTTCTGCTCCCACGAGAGGATGCCCTGCGTGCCGTGGAACACCGACATTCCCTTAGGAGCCCTCAGGGAGGGCAGCAGCAGCATCAAGTGAGCAGCAGGACAGAATCCAAGGGGGCCGCAGCTGATCCGGCCCTCAGCAGACACGGATGTTATGCCAGCAACATTGGGTCACCTTCCAGTTTTGTGAGCTGACTGGCGCTAACGCCAGGCCACGCAACAGCCCTGCAGGGCACCCAGCTTTTGGGACAGCGCACCCCGCCCACAGCAGGAAGCGAGGAAGGGACATGTGCCCGCGGGTCGAGGCGTGCACTGCACATGTGTGTACACGTGAGCACGCTAGCACGCCTGCCCCGTCCTTGCCCTGTGCAGGCGGCCGGGGGAGCGCAGAAACGGGAGGCTCTGCACGCGCCGCTGGGCAACGCGCGTCCCCCGCAGCAGGGGCCGGGGCGCAGCTCGGGGCTCCCGAAACGCGGCCGCCCTCCCCACAGCGCCCCTGGCTGAGGGCTCGCGCCAGAGCGCGGCTCCGCTCCGCCCCGCGGGGACAGCGGCGCCAGCAAGGCCAGGGGCACCGCCGGGCCCTGTCCCGTCCCGTCCCGTCCCGTCCCGTCCCGTCCCGCGGGGAGCCCCGGGCCAGCAGCGCCCTCCCGAGCAGCAACGCAGCCCGCTCCGCTCCGCGCCGTTACCCGCCGCCTCGCTCGGCCGCCCCGACGCGCAGCCCGCAGCGGCGCCTGCGCCCACGGGCCCCGCCGGCGCCCGCTCCGCCCGCCGTGCGGCGCCGCCAAGGGGCGGGGGCAGCGGCCGCGGCTGCTGCTGCCGCTGCTGCTGCTGCTGCCGCCGCTACGGCCGGAGGCGGCGCCGCAGCCCGGCGTAGGGCGCCGCGGCGGCCGCTGCTTCCGGGGTGCAGACGCGGCGGGCGACGGGTCCGGCGGGCTCCGCTGCCGCCGCCGCCGAGCCCCGCGCGGCCCCTCTGCGCACAGGGGAGCCGGCCGTGCGCCGCGCTCCGCGGCAGCCCCCCCGGGCTGCGCCAGGGCGGCTCTCGGGGCACAGGGGACACTCTGCAGGCCCTGAGGGCCTTGGGGGTGTCAGTGACCCGGGGCGAGGAGGGGGAGCTGTCCCGGAGCCCGCGGCCGGCAGGTTGCCAGCACGGCAGAGCTCCTGGCATGGCTGCGCAGCCAACTGGTAAAGTTTGCACAGCACCAAGGGGAACCTAACCGCGAGGAAGGTCACGAGCAGAGGCCAAGGTCTCTGGCTCGAGCGTGGCTGCGCTCAGCACTTCTGTGAGGCAGAAGGGAAGAGGCTCCTCTGCACCACAGCCCTTCCAGCTCCTTCCCCCCTCTCCACAGAGAGAGAAAGAAATTTTGCACCTTTCTTGCTGCTAGGCACAATTTTATTCCCATTGTATGGCCTCTTATGAGGATGAGGAGAAACACAGCCACATGGACAACAGAATTTTTACACTCAGTTTAAAGCTGAAGGTACTAGGGAGCAGTGAGGCTCAGCAGCTGGCAGTTGCATGTGCATGGTTGTTTCATTTCATATACACATTTATGGTTCCAACTTCCTTGCTTGTCCCTCAGTAGCAGAACTTGCTTCCAGTGATCATGTTCATGATATACAACTAAGACTTAATATTTAACTGAGCTTACAGATCCCATTTAACTGAGCTTTGTTTACAAGATGTATGTCATCATTATGCGAGATCTACATTGCAAGGCAAGGTGCTGGCACCTCCTGCCTCTGCCAAGCACAGCTTTTCATCTTTACACTTGGATACAAGCATCATCTTTCAGTCAAACCTGAAAAATGCTTTTAGCTGCTACAGTCAGCTTTATTATTAGCATTTGTTGAAATATGCTGGAAGAATCACTACAGAGACTCCAACTGATAACCAGTAAAACAGAGCTATATGAAACAGTGTATTGGGATCAAAAGTCCTAAATCAAGAAAATGTCTGTTCTGAGGCAATCCCTGTCAAAACAGAACCTACAGGCCTTACCAGGCCTTTTTCAGAGGGGTCATGTAGACCATGTTTTATGCTAAGCTCTCTTTCAAGCCACTCTCAGGACCAACAGAAAGACAGAATGAGAGACCTCTTATCTATAAAGCTAGCTGCAAACAGTCATTAAATATTATTAAATGTTAACAGTGAGACTTTATTTCTCTTAAATTACTGATTCTAAGAGATAAACGAAGACATCCAGCATTGTCCAGCATAACCCATAATTCAAACCATTTCATTTGCTGGTGCTCAGCTAGATCCCCCAGAGAACTGATTGTAGTAGGGCAAACCCAATCCATACACGGAGAAATAGAGATCATGAAACCTTAATTATTTTCATTAATTCCACTTGGAGACTATGAGGAATCACGGGGAAAATGCAATAGAATTTTTGTGATTTTATGTTGTTGCTCACTGGTCTCCATGGAAAATTTTGATCACTTTTGGAACATCTTTTTCGTCCATTAGTGGCTTCCTCTGACTGCCAGGCTGTAGAAATTTCTTTATTGTGGGGACATTACTTATTCTTGCTTTAAAACTCTACAAAACAAAGACAGAACAGCGCTACACTTAAGAATCGTGGTTTTTATCAGACATTTGGACGTTACCCTTTCTATAAAAGTAACTTTGGGGGCTGACCATGCAGCAGACTCTTTATACTTTGTCCCTATTAACGCTTTTTAACCAGATGTGAGAGGTTTAAGAAGGCAATGACAATTGGTATTTGAGGCAGGCTAAAACTACTCAGGATATTTGATTTTGTCTTTCCTTTCCCTCCCGCTCCCTCATACTTCTTAGCCAGTGTAAATCCACTTCTGATTCACTTAATATTAAAAGTGCCCATTTCGTTACCTGCAGGAGAGGAAAGTTGGCAAGTATATCAGGCTTGACCTCCTCTGCCATTAAAAGGCTTTCAAGTAATTGCACATCTGCCCTGCTAAGCTGGTTGCCCACAAGGAAGCCTTGTCCATGGTCCTTCAAAGCCTGAAAAGGGAGAACAATGACCAGATGTATAAACAACCAATCTGACCACATTCTGACTGCATCACTCCTTTCTATTAGGCAGATTTTTCACACGTCTAATTTCCAGCCCTCATCCTTTCACTTCCATAACCCTCATAATCCAGACCTCTGTGCTGAAGGCTCAGAGTTGCTGGAATACAACCATGACCGCAAATGCCCCACAAAATTTACAAGAGGTTTTAAGTTCAGCCCAGAGTATAACAGAATATTTTGAACTCCATCAAAAGACCAGCACATCCCTTACTTCTTGTTTGTCTGCACTTCTGTGTTGGCAAATGTCATGTTAAGATCTCTCCATATGTAACCTTCTTGTTACAGGAGGAACTACAATGTTTTCACATAGCAAAGACATGATTTTACAGAGTCCTCTACTGAATATACTTTTAGTGGAAATTTAATATAGAAAATGATACTAAAGTGACTTTTGTCCAAAACAACATATAGTCTGAAACTTATGTGGGGAGCTCAGTCTATCCCATGTCTTTGCAGCACTGCATACTTCCAAGATTTGTAGCATCCTTTACCCCTTTTGTATTCCCTCAGCCCTGCCTTCTTCAAGACATTGCACATATATTTAAGTGGTATCTCCCTCTCCATTTTTCTGAGTTAAGTTTGCATGTATCGACCCAGGATGGCATTTCAGAAAGCCACATGAACTATGTTGCTATATCTTGGCTTCTCATAGACTATACCTTCTCATAGACTGGATAGTATCTGTTTGTGGCCTTGTCCACAGTGTTAGCAAGGTATTCCTCCTTTTTATCAGCTGGTTGGTAAGGAGCCCTCATGACTAAGTCATTCAGATCCGTTATTGATTCCGCATACATATCAATTCTGGAAGAAAAAGGTTGATTTGGTCAATTCGCCGTAATAACATAGAAGTACTGACAGCCCCAGTTGAGATGTTAGGAACATCTCTTCTGCCCAAAACACATAGCGTGGAGCAGAACCCAGCAAGTGAAGCAGCTTCTATTTTGAGAGGAGTTAAAAGGCAAGTGGAATATGCCTAACCAAACTAAAGTACTACATCCCTTCCATTTTTTGATAGTAGTGGTACTGATCTGTAGCAACTTTTTCTACCGTATGTACAAGGTGGGCATATGTCATCCAGACCGGTGCTAAAAAAACAAACAAGCAAAAAATCAGATGTGTTAAACCGTGGTTCTCTCCATGTCCTACTGGATACCATCAAATGTGTCTGCTTGTGCAAAGCATTTCATGTTATTTACATAGTCAACAGTGATGCTGGCGACTCGAGTGGGCAGTGCATGAAGAGAGGCAGCAGGAAGACAGACTGTGCTCTGGGCTCCTGGCAACTCTCCTCTGCTAATTACATTGCCCTTTGGTCTTCAGGAACACCCTTCCGATAACTATACTTGCCACCAAGAGTCAAGTCAGCAGGAACTCCCTTGCTCACTTGGTGGTTAATCCTATTGTAGACATCACCTGCAGCCAAGGGCAGGTCACGCCACACAAAAAACCTGCCAAATCAGCCTGAATCTAATAGTAAGCTGGGATATACTTGCGGTGTTACACAACAAGGCTGTGTGCATTGTAGCCTATCAAACAGGTAGTATTGATACAGTACAGGGCTCTCTCCTTCAGGTCCTTCCCGTAGAGGTTGTGCTTTGCTGCTATGTAGTTGAGGATGGCTCTGCTCTCCACCATCTTCATCCCATCGATCTCCACCATGGGCACTTGCTGAAACATCAGATCTCCACCTGGAGTAAAGGGGAGATGATCATGATATATATAGCCTCTGAATGAGGACCATCAGTGGGTGTTTAGCAAAAATGTCTTATGATGCATATTATTTGATCTGAAACAGTCTTCCTCACTCTCATATTATGGTATGGAAAAAGGTTTACCATGAAATGAAGAACCATTTCTTGGTGATATGTTAGTCCAAATTTATAACAATCAGCTTCTCAAAGTTACTTCAAATCTGATGAAGCCCCCAGATGCAGGACTAAGAATCACACACTGAAAAGGGCAACTCCTGCACTGCATGGTCCTAACTCGGATGAATTTCCATTGAGGCTAACACAGACAGGAAGGACTGAAGGACCTGGCCCAGCTGACCCATCCCAAACCAGTTTCTGTCATGCTGTGATAAATACTATGGAAATGCGGACTATTAAAAAGCTTGCTGACCTGGATGCCTATATAAATGTTTATACCTATCTTTGTGACTACTATACTGACTATAACTAATCAGAGATGTATGTCAGAGAAGCTGCTTTATGGGATCACATTTATGGTCTTAAATAACTGATATACTGTGTCCCTCCTTGGATCTACTGTAAGGCAAGTGTGCATAGAAACTGTCTGCTATTAAGGGCATAATTTTACAGTTATGCTAATGTCTGCAAATACAGCTGTGCTTTTTGAAAGCAAGCAGGTGCCAGGAGCATCAACTCATTCTTGTAAGATCCAGCCTTGATTTCTTAAGAGAGACATGAGACTTCTCAGGTTTCTAAGACAAATAGTCCCATCATTAAAAAGTGAGGCAAACTTACTCTTCTGTAACCTTAAAAGGTCATCCCTTGTTTCCAGAAAAACTTCTTCGAACTGCAGGAAATAGAGAAGAAATATTGTCACTTGATGTTTTAGCTTCTGCATTGCAGGAGACAGCTGAGGATCAGGAGCTATGCTCCTCTCCTCTTCCCTCTTCCATACGAATCACATCTGTGTTCAGGCAAGACTTTGGCTAAACCAGAGGTGCCCAGAAGCCACAGAGCACTCTCTTCTGGGCAAATACAACCGTGCTGCTCCTGGTCTCAGCACTGGCAAACACCAGAGCAAGAGATGGTGCAGAGAGAAGGGAGGGTGGTTAGTTGACAGCAGAAATGCGCTAGAGCATCTTTGCCACAAGCTGGGAAGAGGGATGAGGAAGAGAAAGGATCACGTGTCCTCTGCAGCCTTCTGGCTCATTGCCTGTCACCATGACAAAAGCTCTCAGCTCTTAAACACACAGATCCTTCAAACTGACTTCCCTTCCAGCATTAATACTGGAAATAGTTCGAGCTGAGAAGAAAGACTGCTTGTTTTTTGTAAGGCAGTACCTCCAAGGGGAAGTTCTGCTGTAACAGGCATAACAAACACTCTTCTGGGGATGGGGGTTTAGCCTAGAGGCCTTCAGAGTTGAATGGGCAGAACCCCTATGATCAGAAGATGGAGACTACCCCTGGGGTTGTGAAGAAATTATTTGGCTAGCTCTAGGGTGATGCACTCATAAGGATGATTTGGTCCTCATCATGCACTGCTCTAAGCACAAAACTTGAAACTGCTGGACAGTCGCAGTTTTGATAAGGGGCAGTAAAAATAAGATTTCTCACATGCTCTTAGCATAAAAAAGAAAGCAGACCTCGACTCCAGCTGCTGCCAGTAGCCACCGAATCGTTTCCATCCGGCCTCGGCCATTGAAGTAGTGGAGCTTGGGTTTCCCAGACATGTTTCCAGGTACCTGATTTCCTACTGTCTACAATAAAGAACAAAGTTTTGCAGAATAAGAATTCAGAATGTTGGCTTTCACTCTCTAACTGCTTCTCAAACATCATTCAAAGCTGTCTCATTTCAAACCAATGATTTTTGATCCTGGACTCTCATCAGATTAACAGAGGCATTCAAATGGGTTGTATCATGTTGTCTTAAGATGCCTTTTACCCATGCAATTTATTTATCTTACAAAGAATGACTTGTCCACTCCAGAGAGAAAGTAAGTAGATCAAAATTTGTTTTCCGAACACTTCCACTCTCCCAAAGTTCTCTGCTCTTACCAAAGAGCAGGCTGTGCAATATTCACGGCTCTGTCTATTTGGACGTTATTCCAGTACATAGTCTACTATCTAAGCAGATACACGGTACAAACTCAGATCTTCTTTTTTCCTCTAGCAGTTGTTAGGTTTCATTTTAAGGAGGTGGGAAGGTTTTTTTTTTTTTTTTTTTCCCTCCACTGCATGCAGTCTCATTTACAGCACACTCCACTCCTCTCATTCTGGGAAGCAAGTACTAAAAAACTATTTTTTACTAACTCTACTAATAGTAGATTGACCGACAGTTTTAATCACAAGCACAGTCAAAGTAAAATATTTAATCTGTTTAATTCTGGGGTTTTACTTTCCTTTTTAATTTTTTCCTTGAAATTCTGCTACATTTTTAAGAGATCACTCTGTTGCCAAGAGTAGATCCAGCTTTATCAGTAGAGTCAACATTTAAAGAATAAATACAGATGGAATGTGAAGCAACAGCCCATTCTGGGTGCACTCCCATCCACTCCATTAGGAAACATTTTGTGCACAGAGGCAGCAAATGCATAGACAATACTCAGCTTTATCCTACTTTCACAGTTATAAACACCACGCCAACAATAAAATTGAAGAAATAAAGCAGCAAAAACCAGAATTGTCTATAAAAAGCATATATTCCTCTTGCAAGCAGCACATAATCTTCTCTGAAATAGGAAGAAGGTGGTAACAGGAAGCACTCCTCACATTTCTGAGATCAGAATACATGTGTTTTTAATCATTACTCCTGGCAAGCACATACTTTAAAGTGAACTTTCCATGCCACGTCAGTAATGAAAGCAACTACAAGTGTTTAATCCATTAATCCACCAACTTAACTTTCAAGTGCACCAATTCCCTATGCATATCTAAGAGCCAAAAAGCTTACCTTGTACAAAGTGTAACTCCCTGTAAGCTCCCAGTAGCTTTGCCCTGAAGTTATATAGCTGAGTAGCCCCTCCTACAAAGGCTATTACAGACAATTCTCTGAAGATAAGAAACTTCTCATTCTCTAAATAACTAATTCTGCTTCGTCACTATGCACTAACAGAAAAGAAATTTCTCAATAAGCTTACGTGTACAAATGTAGGACTCAGCAATTCAAGATCAGTTTGAACATCTGAGCTGGCAGAAAACACGATGCCTTTTATTTTCACTGTTGAGGATTCTGCAAGCTTAAAATAATCAACATAGCTGAAAGATTTCCAAGATTAAAAAATTCTTGCAATGGTAACCATTTTTTACTTAAATATGTTATGATTTTGTACTTCTAAAAAATTGGCCCTTTACTGATCAACTAATTCAGCTTGAATCATACATAAGCTTCCTTCCCTTCTCTACCAGTGGGGCATATTCCTCCTGGACATTTATACCTGCCTAATATTGACTCATGTCTGTTAAATTTCATTCCTAAACATAAAAGATTCTGTTTCCATCAAAGATAATTCCCTGAATTTGATGTGGTGAAAATGCACGGTACTGGCAACTCCAGGTGACAGTGAAAGAAGAATGATATCAGTAAAAAAACGTTTGTCCTCTGCACTCCTGGCAGCTTTCTTCAGATAATTTTATTTACTTTAAGGAGTAAATAGAGCATAAACTCCCTTGCACCCTCCTGCCTATCTAATCTAGCTGGTCAATAATGCTGTAAACATCACCTTCAGGTTAGATTACCATGTGTTACATTAAAATCTGCTGAATCACTCTGAATCTTATAGTAAGCTGGGACATTTTTCTTGAATTACTCACAGGGATGTGTGAATTTTACTCTATCAAAATGGTACTGCTTGTTACACTACAAGGCCCCCTCTCCGAGGTCTTTCCCATAGAAGGTCAAGTGCTGTGTAGGGGCTTTGCTCCTATGTAGCAGAAAGTGATCCTCGCCTCATCACTCTCCACCAACGGTGCCTCTTAGACCAACACATCTGTGCTTGACAGTAAAGAAAAAGCAAAATCACTGAGAACTGGATCCACATAAGAACAAATCATTGAAGCAGTCAGCAAGGCAATGTCTTGTCTTTTAGGAGATGCCTAGTCCCAAACAGCGTATTCAATAAAACCCTCCTCTGTACCCGCGACTGCGCATGAGGAGAGCCAAGTCCCGCAGAACAAGACTCTTCACTGACAGCATATCCTATAGTCTCTGCTTTATGATTCAGGCTATCTATCTCCTTTATTTCTTACCTCTCATTTTCTTACATTTTGGGAAGTTCTCTTCAAGCTCTTAAAGCCTACAGTGGGATTCCGTCAGCAAACCAGAGGTGTCCATGCCACCTGGTTTGTTCCCGGGCATCCCACCCACTCCATTTGCAGAAGAGCAGGACCCCCCATTGCCTCTCACATCCCACCAGCACGGGGGCCTCAGCGTCCCAGCAGCATCTCAGGTAGCACCAGGCACCTACAGTGCCTTCTTGGTATCACTGGTCAAGTACAGGTTTCCCAAATTTTGTTTGCTGTTACTGTCCTGACTAAACTTCATTTGTTAATATTTTATAATGAATGAGAATTCTGCATAAAAAGTGGTTTACTTGCTTGAGGAATAACCATTTCCCTGGACTTCAAGTGCGCTAATTATGACCTCTTCAGGGAGCTCCTTGGAGGAATCTCCTGGTCCAGGGTCGTAGAAAAAAAGGGGGTCCAGGAGAGTTAAATAACATTCAAGCACCACTTGCTGCAAGCTCAGGATCAGTGCATTTCTACATGAAAGAAATCGAGCAAGGAGGGCAGGAGACCTATGTGGATGGGCAAGGACCTCTTGGTAAAACTTAAAAAGAGAGCACACAAAATGTGGAAGAAGGGCCAGGCCACATGGGAACAATATCGGAACATTGTCAGAGAATGCAGGGATGCAATGAGGAAGGCCAAGGCCTGTTTGAAGTTAGAGTTAGCCATAGACTGTCAGAGACAACAGGAAGGACTTCTATAAATACATCAGCAGCAAGAGGAACACTAGGGAAAACGTTGGTCTGCTGCTGAATGGGGAGGATGCCTTAGTGGTAGAGGGTGCAGAGAAGGCAGAGTTACTAAATGCCTTCTTCGCTTCAGTCCTTACCACTAAGGCCCATGAACTACCCCATGAACTACAGAGCCTGGAGACAAGAGAGATAACCAGGAGAGAGGAAGACTTTCTGCTGGTTGAGGAGGATTGGGTTAGGGCTTATTTAGGCAAACTGGACACCTATAAATCTATGGACCTGGATGGGATGCAGCCAAGAGTGCTGAGGGAACTGGCAGGGATCATTGCTCAGCCACTTCCCATCATCTTTGAGAGGTCATGGAGAGCAGGGGAGGTGCCTGAGGACTGGAAGAAACCAGCGTCACTCCAGTCTTGAAAAAAGGGCAAGAAGGAGGAGCTGGGGAAGTACAGGTCACTCAGCCTCATCTTCGTCCCTGGAAAGGTGATGGAGCAGCTCATCCTAGAGACCATCTCTAGGTATGTGAAGGAAAAGAAGATGATCAGGAGTAGTCAGCATGGATTCACCAAGGGAAAGTCGTGTTTCACAAACCCGCTAGCCTTCTAAGACAAGGTGGCTGCCTGGATGGACGATGGGAGAGCCGTGGTTGTTGTCTGCCTTGACTTCAGCAAGGCTTTTGACCCAGTCCCCCATAACATCCTCGTAGGGAAGCTCGAGGACGTGGATTAGATGAGCGGACAGTGAAGTGGATTGAGGACTGGATGGATGGCAGAGCCCAGAGAATGGTGGGTAAATGGGGCCGAGTCTAGTTGGAGGCCTGTGGCCAGTGGTGTCCTCCAGGGATCAGTACTGGGCCCAGGTCTGTTCAACTTGGTCGTCAGTGACTTCGATGAGGGCACAGAGTGCACCCTCAGCAAGTTTGCAGATGACACCAAACTGGGTGGAGTGGCCGACACGCCAGAGGGCTGTGCTGCCATTCACAGGGACCTGGGCAGATTGGAGAGTTGAGCAGAGAGGAACCTCATGAGGTTCAAGAAGGACAAGTGCAGGGTCCTGCACACGGGGGCAGGCATCAGTAACCCCAGGCATCAGTACAGATTAAGGGTTGACCTGCTGAAAAGCAGCTCCGCAGAGAGAGATTTGGGAGTCCTCGTTGACAACAGGTTAACCATGAATCAGCAATGTGCCCTCGGTCAAGAAGGCCAAAGGGATTGTGGCCTGCATCAGCAGGAGCATTGCCAGCAGGTCGAGGGAGGTGATCCTGCCCCCCTACTCATCTCTGGTGCAACTGCACCTGGAGTACTGTGTACAGTTTTGGGCTCCCCAGTACAAGAAGGACATTGAATTTCTAGAAAGGGTCCAGCGGAGAGCCACGAAGATGATTAAAGGATTGGAGCATGTATCTTATGAGGAAAGACTAAGCGAGCTAGGCCTGTTTACTCACAGAAGAGAAGACTAAGAGCAGATTTGATCAACATGCTCAAGTACCTAAGGGGTGATTGTAGGAAGAATGGCACCAGGTTCTTCTCTGTGATGGCCATTGACAGGACGAGGGGTAATGGCTGTAAGCTGAAACACAGAAAGTTCCATCTCCATATGAGGAAGAACTCCTTTCCTGGGAGGGTGCCAGAGCCCTGGAATAGGCTGCCCAGAGAGGTTGTGGAGTCACTTCTCTGGAGATCTTCCAAACCTGTCAGGATGCCACCCTGTGCCACATGCTCTAGGTGTCCCTGCTGGAATAAGTGGGGTTGGATTAGATGATCTCTAGAGGTCCCTTAAATCCCCAACCATTCTCTGATTCTGTGATTCCCTCCCAAGACTTTTTACAGTTCTGAAATTTGCTGTTAGGACAAATGTTTCCAAGAAGGAAAAAATCAAAGTATTTTTCAATCTCCTTGGATAAACATGACCCAGAATCTAGGATAAGATGCAGGGGCTAAAGTTATCTTTGTACAGACCTGTGCACTGAGGTGTGTCTGGTACTTTTGCACAAGTCCAAATTTACTTCCTTGCCTGACTGGATTAATCATTTGTAAGCCTGACCAAGATTAAGCTCACAACTATAGTAAATACACAAGGTCTAGCAACGATTCTTTCAAGGATTTAATTCCTGTATCAGAGGACTTCAATTAAGAATATCAATCATGCCATTGAGTAAGACCCATCTCCCCTAGCTTTGTAGAAACCTACCTTTAATCTGGTTGCTAGTCTTTTTTAAATAGGCATTTAAATCCAGGTAAGAGGAATCCAAGCTAAATTCAAGAGTATGCACTCAAAAAGCAGATGGGTGCTGCCCTCAACTGAGGCATCAAAAAGTTTTATTTAGTAGAAACCAGTCCGCTCAAACTTCCCTCATGTGCAGGGGAGAGAAGTAAGAATCTTCAGAATATTATTCATCCCATGACTGAAACTTCCTATTGACTGGATCTTAGGCAAGACCTTCTTAACTTAGAAACAGTCTAAACAGAAGGGAAAAATAAAACGGTGTCTGCATCTATTGGTCTATTTAGTTGGACTTTTGAAAAATCTCACTTCCCAGAACTTGTAAACTGTTTTAGAAAATGCTGTAGAAGTGTCATTTCTATTCTGCATGCCCAAAGGCATCTGATCTCTTAAGTACTACTTGCTTCACACTGACCATCCAGGAATTAAAACTAGGGGAAACCTCAAAGTTATAAATTAGGAGTAATTTCCTGTCACAGTATAGAAAAATATTTTGTACGACTGGGGAATGCCTGAGCCTCTCCATGTTACCGGGGAGTAGCAAAAACACAGCCTGCCTTAGGTGTGAGCAGGTGGACGACCTGCTCAGCCTCGTGGAGGAGCTAAAGGAGGAGGTAGAAAGGCTGAGGGCCATCAGGGAATGTGAAAAAGAAATAAACTGGTGGAGCTGCATTCTGCAGTCTTCCCAGGAAAGCCACTGTGAGAATCCCCCGATTCAGTCTGTAAATCCAGTACCCTCTTGCCATAGGGCAGAGGGAGCAGAATTAACAGTATCGAGGGACGATCAACAATGGAAACAGGTCCTGACTCGACGGGGGAGGAGAACCCTTCCACGGCCCACCTCACCTCCACCTGTAACCACATTCAGCAGGTACGAGGCCCTGGAACTTGGGGATCAGATAGAGGATGTCATGAACCAAGGCCCATCTAGGGAGCTGTCTACAGAGAGGCAGTCAGGTCCACGCCCTGAGGCTGCTCCCCCTAAGGAGAAAAGGAGCACCCGGAAGAAGCGGCGGATGAGCATCGTGGGTGACTCCCTGCTGCAGGGCACGGAGGCACCGATATGTAGGTCGGACCCCTCATCCAGAGAGGTCTGCTGCTTGCCAGGGGCCCAAATAAAGGATGTCACAGAAAGGCTCCCAAGGCTTGTCCAGGAGTCTGACTATTACCCGCTCGTACTGTTTCACGTGGGCACAAATGATGCCATGGGGAAACTGAGGGACATCAAGAGAGACTTCAGAGCCCTAGGGATGGCCATCAAAGGTGCGGGAGCCCAGGTAGTGTTCTCCTCTATCCTGTCAACGAGAGCAATCATAGAATCATAGAATCATAGAATCATAGAATGCTTAGGGTTGGAAGGGACCTCTAGAGATCATCTAGTCCAACTCCCCTGCATACGCAGGGACACCTAGAGCACGTGGCACAGGACTGCATCCAAGCGGGTTTTGAAGATCTCCAGAGAAGGAGACTCTACAACCTCTCTGGGCAGCCTGTTCCAGTGCTCTGTCACCCTCACTGTTAAGAAATTTTTCCTTAAGTTCCTATGGAATTTTTGATGTTTCAGTTTCCGGCCATTTCCTCTAGTCCTATCAGTGGCCACCACTGAAAAGAGACCATCACCGTCCTCTGCACTCCCGCCCTTGAGGTATTTATATACACTGATTAGATCCCCTCTCAGCCTTCTCTTCTCCAGGCTGAACAGGCCCAGCTCCCTCAGCCTCTCCTCATAGGGCAGATGTTCCAGGCCCCTGATCATCCTTGTAGCCCTGCGCTGGACTCTCTCCAGCAGCTCCACATCCCTCTTGTACTGTGGAGCCCAGAACTGGACACAATACTCCAGATGCGGCCTCACCAGGGCTGAGTAGAGGGGCAGGATCACCTCCCTCGACCTGCTAGAGATGCTCTTCTTAATGCAGCCCAGGATCCCCTTGGCCTTCTTGGCCACGAGGGCACACTGCTGCCTCATGGTCAACTTATCATCCACCATGACACCCAGGTCTTTCTCTGCAGAGCTGCTCTCCACAAGGTCGGTCCCCAGCCTGTACTGGTGTCTGGGGTTATTCCTCCCCAGGTGCAGGACCTTGCACTTGGCCTTGTTGAATTGCATGAGGTTTTTCACCGCCCAGTTGTCCAGTCTGTCCAGGTCCCTCTGGATGGCAGCACAGCCCTCTGGGGTATCGGCTACTCCTCCCAGTTTCGTGTCATCAGCAAACTTGCTGAGGGAGCACTCTGTGCCTTCATCCAGGTCATTGATGAATAAATTGAACAGGACTGGACCAAGGACTGACCCCTGGGGGACCCCACTAGCCACAGGCCTCCAACTAGACTCTGCACTGCTGATCACCACTCTCTGGGCCCTGCCATCCAGCCAGTTCCTAATCCACCTCACTGTCCACTCATCTATCCCACACTTCTGGAGCTTGCCCAGGAGGATGTTGTGAGGGACGGTGTCAAAAGCCTTGGTGAAGTCGAGATAGACGACATCCACCGCTCTCCCCTCGTCTATCCAGCCGGTCATTTCATCATAGAAGGCTATCAGGTTAGTCAGGCAAGATTTCCCCTTGGTGAATCCATGCTGACTACTCTTGAGCACCTTCTTGTCCTCCATGTGCCTGGAGACAACGGCCAGTATGAGTCGTTCCATCACTTTTCCGGGGACGGAGGTGAGGCTCACTGGCCTGTAGTTGCCTGGGTCCTCCTTCTTGCCTTTTTTGAAGACTGGCGTGACATTGGCCTTCTTCCAGTCTTCCGGCACCTCCCCCGTTCTCCAGGATCTTTCAAAGATGATGGAGAGCGGCTTAGCTATGACATCTGCCAGCTCCCGCAGCACTCTGGGGTGCGTCCCATCAGGGCCCATGGATTTGTGGGTATCGAGGTTCCTTAGGTGCTCTCTGACCCAATCTTCCTCTACCCAGGGCAAGTCTTCCTCTCCACCAGCTTCTTCTCTTGTCTCTAGGGCCTGGGGCTCTAAAGGGCTGCCCTTGGTAAACACCGAAGCAAAGAAGGCATTGAGCAACTCTGCTTTTTCTGTGTTATTTGTAACCAAGGTGCCCATCCCGTCCTCCAGCGGACCCACGTTTTCCCTGATCTTCCTTTTGCTGTTAATGTATTTGAAGAAATTTTTTTGTTATTTTTAAAGTCCCTTGCCAGCTTGCCTTCCAGACGTGCCTTAGCTTTCCTTGTCGCATCTCTGCATTCCCTGACTACGTTCCTGTATTTCTCCCAGGGGGCCTGTCCTTTTTTCCACATTCTGTATACCGCTGCCTTCTGCTTGAGCATTGCCACAAGCTCTCGGCTCATCCACGCAGGTCGCCTGCCCCCTCTGCCTCCCTTCCTACACACAGGGATGCACTGTTGCTGGGCATGGAGGAAGTGCCGCTTGAAAACTAACCAGCTCTCTTGGGCCCCCCTTCCTTCTAGAGCACTAGCCTCATCACTCTCCACCAACGGTGCCTCTTAGGCCAACACGATCTGTGTTTGACAGTAAAGAAAAAGCAAAATTACTGAGAACTGGATCCACATAAGAACAAATCATTGAAGCAGTCAGCAAGGCAATGTCTTGTCTTTTAGGAGATGCCTAGTCCCAAACAGCATATTCAATAAAACCCTCTTCTGTACCCGCGACTGCGCATGAGGAGAGCCAAGTCTTGCAGAACAAGACTCTTCACTGACAGCATATCCTATAGTCTCTGCTTTATGATTCAGGCTATCTATCTCCTTTATTTCTTACCTTTCTCCTTTTCTTACATTTTGGGAAGTTCTCTTCAAGCTCTTAAAGCCTACAGTGGGATTCCGTCAGCAAACCAGAGGTGTCCATGCCACCTGGTTTGTTCCCGGGCATCCCACCCACTCCATTTGCAGAAGAGCAGCACCCCACATTGCCTCTCACACCCCACCAGCACGGGGGCCTCAGCATCCCAGCAGCATCTCAGGTAGCACCAGGCACCTACAGTGCCTTCTTGGTATCACTGGTCAAGTACAAGTTTCCCAAATTTTGTTTGCTGTTACTGTCCTGACTAAACTTCATTTGTTAATGTTTTATAATGAATGAGAATTCTGCATAAAAAGTGGTTTACTTCCTTGAGGAATGACCATTTCCCTGGACTTCCAGAGAGCTAACTTTGACCTCCTCAGGAAGCTCCTTGGAGGAATCTCCTGGGGGTCAGGGTCGTAGAAAAAAAGGGGGTCCAGGAGAGTTGAATAATACTCAAGCACCACTTGCTGCAAGCTCAGGATCAGTGCATTTCTACACTAAAGAAGTCGAGCAAGGAGGGCAGGAGACCTATGTGGATGGGCAAGGACCTCTTGGTAAAACTTAAAGATAAAAAGAGAGCACACAAAATGTGCCCAGGCCACATGGGAACAATATCAGAACATTGTCAGAGAATGCAGGGATGCAATGAGGAAGGCCCAGGCCTGTTTGAAGTTAGAGTTAGCCAGAGATTGTCAGAGACAACAGGAAGGACTTCTATAAATACATCAGCAGCAAGAGGAAGACTAGGAAAAACGCTGGTCTGCTGCGGAATGGGGAAGGTGCCTTGGTGGTGGAGGGTGCAGAGAAGGCAGAGTTACTAAACGCCTTCTTTGCTTCAGTCCTTACCACTAAGGCCCATGAACTACCCCATGAACTACAGAGCCTGGAGATAAGAGAGATAACCAGGAGAGAGGAAGACTTTCTGCTGGTTGAGAAGGATTGGGTTAGGGCTTATTTAGGCAAACTGGACACCTATAAATCTATGGACCTGGATGGGATGCAGCCAAGAGTGCTGAGGGAACTGACAGGGGTCATTGCTCAGCCACTTCCCATCATCTTTGAGAGGTCATGGAGAGCAGGGGAGGTGCCTGAGGACTGGAAGAAACCAGCGTCACTCCAGTCTTGAAAAAAGGGCAAGAAGGAGGAGCTGGGGAAGTACAGGTCACTCAGCCTCACTTCTGTCCCTAGAAAGGTGATGGAGCAGCTCATCCTAGAGACCATCTCTAGGAAAAGCAGATGATCAGGAGTAGTCAGCATGGATTCACTAACGGAAAGCCGTGTTTCACAAACCCGCTAGCCTTCTAAGACAAGGTGGCTGCCTGGATGGACGATGGGAGAGCCGTGGATGTTGTCTGCCTTGACTTCAGCAAGGCTTTTGACCCAGTCCCCCATAACATCCTTGTAGGGAAGCTCGAGGATGTGGACTGCATGAGCGGACAGTGAAGTGGATTGAGGACTGGCTGGATGGCAGAGCCCAGAGGGTGGTGATAAATGGGGCCGAGTCTAGTTGGAGCTCTGTGGCCAGTGGTGTCCTCCAGGGATCAGTACTAGGCCCAGTTCTGTTCAAGTTGTTCATCAGTGACTTGGACGAAGGCACAGAGTGCACCCTCAGCAAGTTTGCAGATGACACCAAACTGGGTGGAGTGGCCGACACGCCAGAGGGCTGTGCTGCCATTCAGAGGGACCTGGGCAGATTGGAGCAGAGAGGAACCTCATGGGGTTCAAGAAGGACAAGTGCAGGGTCCTGCACACGGGGAGGAATAACCCAGGCACCAGTACAGATTAAGGGTTGACCTGCTGGAAAGCAGCTCACAGAGAGGGATTTGGGAGTCCTCATTGACAACAGGTTAACTATGAGTCAGCAATATGCTTTCATGGCCAAGAAGGATAATGGGATCTAGGGCTGCATCAGCAGGAGCGTTGCCAGCAGGTCGAGGGAGGTGATCCTGCCCTGCACTCAGCTCTGGTGCAACCACACCATTGTGTGCAGTTCTGGGCTCCCCAGTAACGGATATTGAGCTTCTAGAGAGGGTCCAGTATAGAGCAACAAGGATGATTAAGGAACTGAGGCATCTATCTTATGAGGAAAGACAAAGCAAGCTGGGCCTGTTTAACCTGAAGAAGATTGAGAGGGAATCTGATCAATATGTACAAATATCTGAAGGGACACAGAAAGTTCCATCTCCATGTGAGGAAGAACTTCTTTGCCATGAGGGTGACAGAGCCCTGGAACAGGCTGCCCAGAGAGGTCGTGGATTCTCCTTCTCTGGAGATCTTCAAAACCTGCCCAGATGCCACCCTGTGCCATGCGCTCTAGGTGTCCCTGCTTGAACAGAGTGTTGGGACTAGATGATCTGTGGAGGTCCTGTCCAATCTCAACCATTCTGTGAGTCTGTCATCCCCTCCCAAGACTTTTTACAGTTCTGAAATTTGCTGTTAGCACAAATGTTTTCAAGAGAAAAAAAGATCAAAGTATTTTTCAATTTCATTGGACAAACAGAACATAGAACAGAATCTAGGATAAAATGCAGGGACTGACGTTACAGACCTGTGCACTGAGGTGTGTCTGGTACTTTTGCACAAGTCCAAACTTACTTCCTTAGATAGCCTGATTGGATTAATCATTTGAAAGTCAGACCAAGATTAAGCCCAGATCTATAGAAAATACCATGAGGTCTAGCAATGATTCTTTCAATGATTTAATGCCTGTATCAGAGGACTGTAAGATAAGAAAACCTGAGTTCATTTAAGAATATTGATTGTGCCATTGAGTAAGACTCATCTACCCTAGCTTTGTAGAAAGCTACATTTAATTTAGTTGCTAGTCTTTAAAATAGGCATTTAAATACAGGTAAGATGAATCCAAACTAAATCCAAGAGTATGCACTCAAAAAGCAGATGGGTACTGTCCTCAACTGAGGCATCAAAAAGTTTTATTTAGTAGAAACCAGCCTGCCCAAACTTCCCTCATGTGCAGGGGAGAGAAGTAAGAATCTTCAGAGCATTATTCATCCCATGACTGAAATGTCCTGTTCTTGACTCTGTCAGAGGTTTCCTTCAAGATCTTAGGCAAGGCCTTCCCAACTTAGAAACAGTCAAAACGGAATGGAAAAATAGAACATTGTCTGCCTCCTCATTTAGTAGGACTTTATGATGGAATGACTAGCTGGTTAGATGAGGGAAGAGCAGTGGATGTCGTCTATCTCAACTTCACCAAGGCTTTTGACACTATCCCTCACAACATCCTCCTGGGCAAGCTCCAGAAGTGTGGGATAGATGAGTGCACAGTGAGGTGGATTAGGAATTGGCTGGATGGCAGAGCTCAGAGGGTGGTGATCAGTGGTGCCGAGTCTAGTTGGAGGCCTGTGGTTAGCGGTGTCCCCCAGGGGTCAGTCCTCGGTCCAGTCCTGTTCAATTTATTCATCAATGACCTGGATGAAGGCACAGAGTGCTCCCTCAGCAAGTTTGCTGATGATACCAAACTGGGAGGAGTATCTGACAGCCCAGAGGGCTGCGCTGCCATCCAAAGGGACCTAGACAGACTGGATAACTGGGCAGTGAGAAATCTTATGAAATTCAACAAAGAAAAGTGCAAGGTTCTGCACTTAGGGAGGAATAACCCCAGACACCAGTACAGGCTGGAGACCGACCTTCTGGAGAGCAGCTCTGCAGAGAAGGACCTGGGCGTCATGGTGGATGATAAGTTGACCATGAGGCAGCAGTGTGTCCTCATGGTCAAGAAGGCCAATGGGATCCTGGGATGCATTAAGAAAAGTGTCTCCAGCAGGTCGAGGGAGGGGATCCTGCCCCTCTACTCAGCCCTGGTGAGGCCACATCTGGAGTATTGTGTCCAGTTCTGGGCTCCACAGCACAAGAGGGATGTGGAGCTGTTGGAGAGAGCCCAGTGCAGGGCTACGAGGATGATCAGGGGCCTGGAATATCTGCGCTAGGAGGAAAGACTAAAAGAGCTGGGCCTGTCCAGCCTGGAGAAGAGAAGGCTGAGAGGAGAGCTGATCAGTGTCTATAAGTACCTCAAGGGAGGCAGTGAGGATGATGGTGCTGGCCTCTTTTCAGTGGTGGCCACCGACAGAGCTAGAGGAAACGGACATAAACTAAAGCATCAGAAGTTCCACAGTAAGTTAAGGAAAAATTTCTTCACAGTGAGGGTGACAGAGCACTGGAACAGGCTGCCCAGAGAGGTTGTGGAATGTCCTTCTCTGGAGATCTTCCAAACCTGCTTGGATGCAGCCCTGTGCCACGTGCTCTAGGTGACCGTGCGTGTGCAGGGGGCTTGGACTAGATGATCTCTAGAGGTCCCTTACAACCTTAAGCATTCTATGATTCTATGACTTCTGAAAATCTCACTTCCCAGAACTTTTAAAATATTTTAGAAAATGCTGTAGAACTGTCATTTCTGTTCTGCATACCTGAAGGCATCTGATCTACTTGCTTCAGACTGACCATCTAGGAATTAAAACTAGGGGAAACCTGAAAGTTACCCTAATAAATTAGGAGTGATTTCCTGTCAGCATAGAAAAATATTTTATATGATTATCTTCAGTAGATTTTCTGGATACAGCACAACAGACCTATGTTAATTTGGTTAGCAGACTTAAGTTGATTTGGTTTGCAACCATGTTGGAAATAATGAGCAAATATTTAAAATATAAAGGAAATAGGTGCACACACGAACCGTTGTGTCTTATTACTGTGTCAGCAGACAGAATAAGGATAAGGGAACCTTATCAGTGACTAACTGGGTTTGTTTATACCTGCCCAAGCTTGCCTTGGTGGGTAATGGGTACAAGTTGCAACACAGGCAGTTCCATCTCCATATGAGGAAGAACTTCTTTGTCGTGAGGGGACAGAGCCCTGAACAGGCTGCCCAGAGAGGCTGTGGAGTCTCCTTCTCTGGAGATCTTCCCAACCCGCCCGGATGCCACCCTGTGCCACGTGCTCTAGGTGTCCCTGCTGGAGCAGGGGGGTTGGACTAGATGATCTCCAGAGGTCCATGCCAATCTCAACCATTCTGAGACTCAGCACAGCTCAGTTTGCTGAGGGCTTATCTTTGAATGCCCTATCCTGTAAATAAAATCTCACACCAGTGTTTCATATCAGTTAAAATAAGAAAATGGATATTTTTTTTTCCAAACTCTGCCTTTGTTCAAGGACACTTGAAAAATGCATCCCACAGTTATCTCCCATGAGAAATATCTCCAAGTGGCATCATACTCTTCAAGCTACACAGGAATTGGGCATTTTTTTTTCCCATAAATACACTATGTAGTGATTTTATAAACCCAGGGATATGTGTGCAAAAGGCAGTCTGGCAGAGGGAGGAGAGAAATGAAGAAAAAAACAGTCCTTTTCTTTAGCATTCTCTTTAGCATTAACACTTGCTTTCAGATATTGGAAAGGCATTAGCTTCTTTTCAAAACATTTTCAAGAAGAGGAGGTTGGTTACCCAGAAGCAGACCCACTTCCTGGGTGCTACAAAGCTTTAATTCTAAGGGCAGGTGGTATTTTTGCAAGAAGTTTCTTATATAGACAGATCTAAATAACAAGTGCCATGTCCTGCCTTAGCACAGCACTCAGTGAAAATTAGTAACTTTCTCTGACTACCATCAAAGACATTTCCTTGGGAGGCAGGCAAAGAGATTTTGAAGTGGATGTTACCTGATTGCTGTTGCTTTTAGAGTTATCTGTCCATATATCCACATATTAAATGCCTCAGAGCAGAGGATGTGCTTCTTGGTTTTCCTTCCTGTTCCCTTGCCTTTGTTCCCTTTCCCTCTCCCACTTAGGCTGCAGCCTTGGTTTGTATCTTCTTAGCAAATTCCAAATTGTCCAGCTTAGCTGAGATTCCTCCCTATTTTCACCTCCACACTTCTAACCTCTGGACTTTGCTTCTCACTGGAGGTGGCTATCTCCCCATGGGAATGGCCAGTATGTAGGTACAGGACTTGGCATGCCCCTGATTCTCTGTACTGTCTGTGCTAAGTGACATCGAATGCAATAGCATAGATACAAATTTTAGCTATGTAGTTCTGGAGGTCACATCAAACATGGGTATAACAACAAAATGAGGCTGTTAAGATCCTAAATGCTGCCCCAAATGTACCTGCGCTTATGCTGTAGGTGGCAGCTAAATCCCCATTCGGGGAATGAGTTCTAGAGTCAGGGGCAAAAATGTCTCCAATCTGTTTTGTGTGTCTAGCTTCAGGTGACAAAGAGAGGAAAAGAGTAATCTATGAAAAAGAAAAAAAAAATCTGCTGTTATGTTGCCAGAGTAAACAGAAAATTTTATTTCAGTGTTTTTTTTTTATAACTGATTTTAACTCTAACAGTACTAATTTACTGTGCTGCCTACTTCCTCTAGGGCTTTTTTAGTATTTGGGCTTTATGGAGATTGACGTAGACTGACATCTTCAAGAAGGACTTTCAGCACAGTCGCTACATAACGGTCATCTGGTGGGGACTTCCTTGGGCTGCCAGGCTGCAGGAATTTCTTAATTGCAGGCATATTGCTCATTCTTGTTTTAAAAGCCTGAAACATAGAAACAAGGTAAAGGATAAGTTCCAGCTAGAACAGTAGTAAGTGTGGCTGCTTGCACGGAACAGTGATTTTCCCTGGCTGACAGAAGAGATCCCAACACTACTAACTCGGGGACCACCTGAGCACTCTCCTCTCTCTGCCAGGAGGAGGACCCAGCTACTGCAGGAAGTCCGCTCGAAGCGGTGAAAGCAGCATGGGAGAGCAGCACCTAAACCTCTTGCCAACAGAAAGAAATGAAACAAAACAAAACAAAGAAATGCCAAGGACTCAGTATCTGGGACCAGGAAGTATTATACTTTAATGCTATGCATGCTCCAAGTTCATGACCTTTTTTTTTTTTTCCCTGTTGCTGGTTCCAGTGGTGCCAACTACATTGTAGGCAAACCACATGATGCCTGAAGAATGGCTTTTCTATTTTTACTACTCTACGTAAGTATCTGAGCTCTGCTTACATTTAGTATGCCAGCTGCTGTTGCACTGTCCCCGTGCTTCCAGGACTGCATGGAGAGGGTAAAGCAGCTGGAGGTAGCCTAGGATCAACTTTGTGGTCCAGCAGAGGCATCTAGTGCTCTTTGTCATACATTAGGGTAGCTTGTGATGTACATGGGGTTGGCAGATACAACACAGGACTTCTGGGGGATCTGTTCCCTACTGGAGCAGTGGCTAGAGGCCAGGACTAGGGCTGGAGCAAACTTGGTCAATTTGAGTGCCAGGGGATGCTTATGTTAAGGCAAATGAGTCGAGCTTCTTGAGATCTCTCAATCTACGGACAGTCTGAGAGGACACACACATACAGATTTCAGGCAGCTAAAGATCTGATGCTAGCTAAGCAATCGTACACA
This sequence comes from Tinamus guttatus, assembly GCF_059628265.1. Classification (NCBI taxonomy): domain Eukaryota; kingdom Metazoa; phylum Chordata; class Aves; order Tinamiformes; family Tinamidae; genus Tinamus; species Tinamus guttatus. The sequence goes on from NW_028288917.1 coordinate 6,328,569, forward strand.
CGTCAGGACCACCTCTAGCAATGGGACCAAGGGGATGAGCTTCCTAAAGTGACAGTCAGTATGAATGTAATTTCCTCTTCCTTACAGGTACTGTAAGGATAAGGGAGAACTACAAGAAGGAAAAATAAAAGTAAAAAAAAAATGTGGAATAAGTAAGCACCAATTCCAAAAGCTGTTTATCTACTGGTAGCGAAGGAAACACCTCCTAAATCAAGACATGGCTTCAGCGCAAGGGTGGCTATGCCTGGTGGTTAACATAGGAGATGAGAGCTGCAGGCTAGAATTCTCTAAAACTGCAAAGATGCAAAGGGATTACAGTCTGCCAGGAACTGCAGCCTGCTTTGTGCCTGAAGAACCTAATTTTATCACACTAAACTTGGCCTTAAACTAATAGTGTTGAGACTAAAAACAAACTAACAAACAAAACGAAATCTAACCATTTCTTCACCAGCTCTGAGTAAAATAAAATAAAATAAAATAAAATAAAATAAAATAAAATAAAATAAAATAAAGCTCTGCTATAATCTAATGTTTATTTTTTTCTTTCCTTAAGGGGATTAAAGCAAAAGTCTCTGCATAGAACAGTTTGTAAACACAAAGAAGCATGACCACAAGTCTGACACACTCACACCAAATTTGCATTGCTTGGACTGCTTTGTTACCATGACCAGGGGCACGAGAGGGGATTAGTGAACACTAAATGCTTCTTTTCATCACAGAATATGTGTGTCCATTTGGGCAGACTCTTTAGGACTCCTGCCCGTGATGCAGCAGCAGGCCCATCCATGCAGTGCTGCACAGCCTACTGCGTATCTGAAGCACTTCTGATTCTCAGCCAAATCTCACAGCAGAAGTGCCTCATCTCTGCTTAGTGACAGACTTTGACACCCAATTGTATTCATCCCCAATTGTATTGAGAGCTGATTATCAAGAGAAAACTGTGGGTGAATGGTAGGACATGATTCCCTAGTCACACTACTTAAGTCAGAAGTGAAGTGAGGTGAATGGGATCCCAAAACTGCAACACCAGGCAGTTGGGAAAATGGTACACTGTGCCTAATTCTAACACTCAGCCTGTATCACCCACTCAATTTGTTATCCAGTATTAGACAGCATCCACTGACAGAAGTAGGAAAATGAGAACAGGGCAGCTTAGATCAGTGATTCCCTTTGGGGATAGTTCCCCAAAGAGCCCACACTCTTGATTTACATGGCACGGAGAAGTGATGATTACTGCAGGATTTCTCTCACATGAAATCCTTGAGGTCTTTGTACTGAGCAGCTCCTGGGGGTCCAATGTCAGAGTTACCTGCAGCTGGGGGAACCCTGACAGCACGGCAGGGAATTTCTCCTCCACTGCTAAAATGGCTTCTATCAGCTGAACATCTGCCCAGCTGAGTTTGTTGCCAACAAGGAAGTCTTGGCCATGCTGTTTCAAAGCCTGCAGGACATAAGGCAAAAAGGGTTACTGATAAGGGTGGCATTCAATGCCTGACAACCAAGCCTCATAGCACAGCTATCGAGCAGAGCAGAAATTATGACTGTAATTTTAAGGAGGCGGTTTTAGCTGGAGGACTGTCAGCATAAACACTTCAGAACTGTTGGAAAAATATCTGAATTCCTGTTGTAAACAGACTACAAGCTTGGCAATGATAAACAGTGATAGACACTGGGACACTGAGAACAGGGACAAAAATGCCTGCTTAAGAAAACAGTATATTAATGATTGCAGAATTAGAACTAGGTATAATAGAGAAATTAAAGAGTAACTCAAAGAATTTACAAAAATGTCATTTATGTACTGAACCAGAAAGGAAACTTAAAAATGCAAAATTATAATAGCTAACCAAACAAGATCCCTGCATTTGGGAATTATTTTATTGTATTCATAAGAATTTCTAAGATGTTCAGCCTTTGTTATTGCTTCCTATCAAAACCAGATGAATGTTACGAAAGTGAGAAATGTTGCCAGCTCAAAATTGTAACCAACTGAATCCTAAAGGTTTGGCTTGTTATTTTTGAAAGCAGGACATGTAGAACTCTTGTTTTACTAAAGCAGTTATAAAATCAGGTTTCATTTTTGATTTATTCTAAAGGGATCTTTGCATTCTTCTAATGAAAATGTCAAAACTAAAATTAAGTGTGGCAGAAAAATGTGCTCTGAACAAGTATAAGTGTGGAAATTACCACAAACCTGATAGCACAAGCCAGCAAATAAAGAACAGCTCTGCAGTATTTCCCCTTCTTTGAGAGAGCTGGGAAAGCCAGGGAGTAGCAGCTAACCTGCATTACCAGCATGTTCTTATCATGGAGAAACTCTCTGATAATCATAAGAACATGTTATAGGCACATCCTCACTTGTACTTACCTTTTCGAAGACTGGGAAGTACCTGTGTGTTGCCCTCTCCATAATCAAGGCCAAATTTTTCTCCTTTGCCGCAGGTGGAGAGAAAGGAAACATCATGATCATGTTTGTCAGATCTGTTATTGCCTCCACGTACATGTCAATGCTATTGATGGAAGAAGACAAGAGGAAAGAACACGTGGGTTATTTCATCTGTTTTCCATGACTAGGGACCTGGATACCACCACTGTACTACCAATTTGCACAGCCAAACCTAACTATAAACAAAATGTATTTTTAAAAGGACTAAGGACTGTTTTCTGTTTACCATTTCAAAAGCTGATGCTGAAACCTAAGCAAAGGTCAGGGACCTTGCTCTTTAATGTTTTTCTTAATTTGATTTTTCTTAATATACAGGATAGATTTTGTTGCATGTATACTGTATGCAATACAGATGTCATATAATAGATTGGTTATTAAGTGAAAGGATTTGTTACAGTACAGGGCTCTCTCCTTCAGGTCCTTCCCATAGAGATTGTATTTCCCAGCTATGTAGCTGAGGATGGCTCTGGTCTGCACCATCTTCATCCCGTCAATCTCCACCAAGGGCAACTGGTGAAACATCAGGGATCCATCTAGAATGGAAAGTTCACAGAAAGTTGAAGGGTTGTAATTAGTCCCACCCACACTTGTAGCTGTAGAGGAAAGTAAGTAAGGGAACACATGCACTTCTTTTTGCAGTGTAGGAGATCGCTGATGTTGTGCCCTGACTCTTGAACTCTATGCAGTCAATTGTGGGAAAGACCCAGTATTGACCAGTCTGCAGTTCATGGCAGAGCAGATGGGCCCCTTGCTTTGCAAGCCTGCTCCATGCTCGGCCTTCACGGGTCCACAGGAACAGGCACTGCCACCATACTGGCTGTTCGATCCTATCTTGTGCTGGCACAAGAGGATTAAAAGGTAGTTTCAAACCACTTGGATCAGATATGACTAAGGAGCTGTGTTAAAACTGAAAGACAAAAAAAAATCTAATTATTTTGGATGCAGATAATTTCTCTGGCAGGCACATCAAGCGAGCCCTTTATGGACTGGATTTCTGCAGGGCTACTTTGCTACCCTTGGAGATAATCCCACCTCCGCTTACACATTGAGGGCATCCAAGGAACAATCCTGCCCTGTGAGAGTAACGACAAAACTCCAAATCCAAACAGGCAGCTGCCACTTTGCATTGCTCTAAATTAGTAATTTAATTGCTCAGTTGTAATCCATTTGCTGCATCCATTTCTAGATAGAACAGTCCATTTTACTTTTGTCTGCTCTCTTCTCCATGAAGCTATTAAAGTACTTCGCTAAACGTAATAGCTACTTTTAGCTGTCAAAATAATTTGCTAATACTTAGCTAATACTTTGCTAGAATTAACAAAGGTCCTTCAAGCATTCCATAGTACTAATGTACAGCTTAAATTCAAGATTAATCCACTCCGTAGTAATTAGTAACCTGTGTTTGTTTCTGGCAAACATTCAGAGAAATGTCATGTGTCCTAATGTGTTTCCAGGAATCTCTCTCTGCAAATTGAGATTAAAAGAAAAAAAAGGTAAAAAGACCCCTGTCTATCAGAAATATTGGAATAGGAACAGTGGAATAGGAAGAATAACAGCTATGCAGGGACTAGATATTTCTTAGCAGAAAGATACACTAAATGAAAAGTAGAATTCGACTTTCTAGCTCTTGACAAAAGTGTATGATGCAGCAAACATAAAATATAGTTTGTTTCTCATCTACAGAAAAGTGGAATTTCTCTTATGACTGGTAGCACATAAACAACTGCTCCTCGTGGTTTTGCTATGAGAATCACTTCACAAAACCAGGCAGGCTCCATATAACGAAGGCAGACCAGCAGATTTGTATCTGCTAATTTCTCCACACTACAAATCATTGTCTTTGGCTCAGAAGCACCTGATTCATTCTGACACAAAAGATGTGTCTGCGAGCAACACGTGGCTGTCACACGTGCTGCCTCCCAGGGCACACAGCCACTGCTGGACGAGAGCCCAGCCGAGTGACTGGTGACGCGGGGGCAACCTGCGGACGCACAAATGGAGCCCAGCTGCGTGTCTGTCGGGCTGATGGATGCAGGTCTGGCCCTGCTGGTGCTGTGAAACTCTTCTGGCTTCCAGACCAGCTTCCTATATGCAATCTGCCACTTGGGAATGGTTGCTGGCCCAGGCTTAATCCTGCACAGTGCTGGGGAATTGCTTAGAAGATCACGAGTTGGCACTTTGGGCCCAAATCATGGCTGGGACTATTCTAATGATGCAGTGGTGTCTAGACAAGAGGAAGGAGGAAAAAGAAAAGGGGAGAGAGAAAGTTAATATCATAGAATCATAGAATGCTTAGGGTTGGAAGGGACCTCTAGAGGTCATCTAGTCCAACCCCCCTGCACACACAGGGTCACCTAGAGCACGTGGCGCAGGACTGCGTCCAAGCGGGTTTTGAAGATCTCCAGAGAAGGAGATCTCCACAACCTCTCTGGGCAGCCTGTTCAGTGCACTGTCACCCTCACTGTTAAGAATTTTTTTCCTTAAGTTCCTGTGGAACTTTGGGTGCTTCAGTTTGTGGCCATTACCTCTAGTTCTGTCAGTGGCCACCACTGAAAAGAGACCAGCACCATCCTCTTCACTCCCTCCCTTGAGGTTCTTATAGACACTGATTAGATCCCCTCTCAGCCTTCTCTTCTCCAGGCTGAACAGGCCCAGCTCCCTCAGCCTCTCCTCATAGGGCAGATGTTCCAGGCCCCTGATCATCTTTGTAGCCCTGCACTGGACTCTCTCCAGCAGCTCCACATCCCTCTTATACTGTGGAGCCCAGAACTGGATACAGTACTCCAGATGCGGTCTCACCAGGGCTGGGTAGAGGGGAGTTGCTCATGTTCAGGTCTGCTCCACACAGAATGTTCCTCTGTTTTGCTTTGTCATGGTGACTAACAAATCTGTTCTTTTGACAGCCATTGGATTAAACCTTTCCTTTTCTCTTTGGGTTCTCAGCTTCTTAATCTCCCTGTGCATGTATGAATTAAAAAATGGCCTTTGAATTTTTTTTATAAAACTCTATTTTCCTTTTCATCACCACATTATTCTCTTCTGTGGACACGGATACATACCTGGTTTGGATACAGTGTGTGGGCTTGCACTGCTCTGTTTGGATTAATTATCACTGAGAAGCAAATTCAGCTTTGAGCTTTCAAAATATAAGCTACCATGCGCAGGGCTATATCTGTGTCCTTAAACTGCACATAACATCCTATAACATCAGATTTCCAGTCAGCTGGACCTGTAACTTGAATTCAGATCTTATTGGTACTTTTTTGTTTGTTGCTGTTATTTTAAAATTTACTTTTAGAATATCCTTAACACAGAGCAGCCAAAACCAGCAACCAAAATCCCAGTGTCCAAGTATGCCTTATGCCTTGTCCAGCCCAGCCTGCTTTCTTGCTGGCCAGCTTGGGCACATACTGCTTAGCTAGCCTCATCCCTCATTGTTATGTCAACTCCTGCTAAAACTTGCTAAAAAATCCTGTACTTTAGCACTCCTCAGTCACCTCAGCTGATATTTCCATGTAGTAAAAATGTCCTTATAACATGTGAGCAAGACCTTATCTTCCTTCAAGTTCACCTCTGCCATGGCTTGGGAAGATAGCATCTGACCAGGCTGCCCAGAGAGGTTGTGGAGTCTCCTTCTCTGGAGATCTTCAAAACCCGCTTGGATGCAGTCCTGCGCCACGTGCTTTAGGTGTCCCTGCGTATGCAGGGGGGTTGGACTAGATGATCTCTAGAGGTCCCTTCCATCCCTAAGCATTCTATGATTCTATGATTCTATGACTATTCCTCCCATGCTTCTTTTCTTTAGCTGCTGTCTTCTTGTTTCTAATTACAATTAAATACTTATATTATATTAATAGCTAAATCACTGACAATTCTTTTTTTCACATGTGCCCCTTTCTGTCACTTGAGTATACAGCACTAGCTGAATAAGTGTTCCTTTAAGCGCTTGCAACATCTAGAAAAGGACTGTCACCGTGTAGTCAGACAGCACCTGGCACCATGGAAAATGGACTTTTGTGGGAATTTTGGTGTTATTAGGATATGAACCACTAATTCAGAGTCTTATCTTTGTGTGGCTTAGGATCCTTTAGTTGCACTGATGACACGGGGGTATCAGTGAGCTCAACAGTCTGTCAGGCTACTCGTACACACTGGTCTCACTCAATCTAGTCTATCTCCTTAGGCCCCACAGGCTATGCGTATCACAGAGAACAGGATGCTCAACACCAGGATTTCAATAATTTTCAGATGAAGACAACTGCTACTATATGGAAACTGAGTTAAGTGTATACATCTGGAGATTTGCATTGGTTTAAATAAAATATTTTTAACCACAAGTTTAGCTAAACTGGAGAAATTGTGATAGAGAAGGCTTCAGGCCTTAGAGTCTTACCTTTGATTAACTTTAGATACTCCTCCCTTGTATCCAGAAAAATTTCCTCAAACTGGAAAATGACAGAGAAAAGAGTTGCATGCTTTATTTCCCACTTCTTTTTCTGTAAGTGACTGCATGTAACCACAAGCAGAACAACCCAGAGAAGCGAAAGATAATGAGCTGGCTCTTCAGCAGGACTATTTGGCTGCAGATTCCTCCTGAGGAGGAGCAGAGGGCTTGATACATTCCACTCCAGTGCACTGATTCACAAATAACCTACATGCAGGTAGAAACAGAGCACGGACATCTGCTCTGAAGGAAGAAGAGTGTGCCAAGGGAAGCATGAACCAGCTCAGCTCTTTTGAACACCACCCTTAAAACTCGAAGTCAAAAACATCCTTCCCGTCATACACGGTAACTGTAAACTAAATATGAGTGAAGGTGGTTCTGCACAGCTGGAAAACTCAGATTATTTAGGAGCCTTTAAAAAAGTTCTCCATTTCAACCAACTTCAGGGGATTGATAAAAGCTGTGCAAAACCCTTTAGCTCCACTGAGTCTGTTTAGCTGTTAAGCAAGGTAGTGCCAAACAGTCATGCCGGTTCTACTGTCGAGATGAATCTACCCAGTATCTTACAGCCATTTATCCTCTGTGTGACTGCTGAGTGTGGTGAGAACATCAGCCTGGAGCAACACGCTCAACATTGACTCACCTCCACCCCAGCTGCTGCCAGCAGCCATCGTATCGGCTCCATTCGTCCTCTTCCATTGAAGTAGATGAGCTTGGGCTTCCCAGACATGCTTCTGAGTTCCTGGTTCCCTGAAAAATATCAAGCAGAAAAGAGTATCTGGTGTAAATATCCTTATTTTGAAAGAAAAGCCCTCTATTTTCACTGCCTCACTTCTGCTGGATTAAAAGATAACATGAGATGGACCTGTGACACCACACAGTCTGTACTGGGAAAGGGAAGATATGCAGATCTGTAGAGTCTTTCCTACCTCTAGCAGTAAGATTTTTTTTATGGTTATAAGCAAACACACATGTTTAAACATGCAATATGATTGCAGAGCTACAGGTGGAACCCTGCTGCATTTTAAGACAATTATACAAAGTCCCTAAAAAGCCTTCTACATCCTCAGATAAGTTGTGTCAGATATTGGAACGCATCATGCAGCTTCAACCATCATCCAAATCTTTCCTCAAGTAGGAACAAAAAAATTTCTAATCTTCCCTTTTATTCCCTGGCCCAGGCTGAGCTGCTTTGGCAGTCCTATTGACTCTATAGTGTGTACTTAAGGGCAGCCTTCCCTTAAAAACAGATTGGTAGCTGCCTCTATAGTTTCAGGTGGCTCCCTCAACTGTCCCCACCACTGCAAGGGTTCTCTAGGGGCATGTTCTGTTTCTTCTACAATGTCTAGCTGCTTCTCAGGCAGTAGTTTATCACAGTTAGCACAGCTGAGATAAGGAAATAGTTCTAGCAGATTTAAGGGACCGTTATGAAGACGTCCTGCCCATGCATCCAGCCTGTCCATCCCACCGGTACCTCCTGCAGCTTCCCATTGGTGACCCCTCCTCGTGGCTCCGAGGGCCCCCTGTGCACTCTGTAGTGTAAGCCCTTCATTAGATCTGTCCTGTTTAACCCCTTATGAACCTTGAGTATCTCTCTCCACTGTATCCAACCCTCTCTTGCCTGCCTTGTGGTTACATTTGGTGTAGTTGGTGAGATACCAGTTTGGAGATACCTCTTCAGGGGCAAAAGGATGTGCTGTTCTGGCCACCTCCATTGCAAACAAATGGCAGCAAGAGGGACAATGAGGGGTCCATCCCCATATGCTGCAGACACTGGTGGAAAAAGCAGATTTGGATGGGGAAACTTGGGGTAGGAACACCTGGGACTCCGATGATCCCACAGCTCAGAGCCAGACACAGAGTATAAGGGGGAGCAGCAGCCCAGATGGTGTAGGAGCAGCAGCTTTCTGGACCAAATGCAGCCCTCTGCAAGGGACCACATCTATCTGTAGTTTTAAAGCATCAGAGCTGCAGGCCATGCAGCAGCGCTACCGGCAGCCACGAGGAGAAGGGCTGTCAGAGGGACTGGGCAGGCTGCACGAGGGAGGATGGGGCAGGTGCTGAGAAGCCCAGTGGGATGGGGGCCCCAGGATCCTCCACTGTGCAGTGCCCACCACACTTGTGGCAGCAAAACCAACGTGTTCCTCCTCCCTCCCTTCCCTTCCTCCCTTCTTCCTTCCCCATCAGCCTGGAGCAGCCAATGAACATGGCATGGTTAACACGGCCAGCTGCTGCAGACATCCATGGCGGGTTTGCTGAGCGGGCTACTATCGTGGCAGGGATAAAGCAGCTCTGGGAACTAGGGATGTTGTTTGGCATTTTCTCCTCCAAGTTTACAGGATCGACATTGGTAAAACCATCCGGATTAAAATGCTGTGGACCACCCCCACCCCACACACATCTTGAAGTGATGGTGCTCTCTGCGATAGGGATGGGACAGGCGAGGTGGAGAAGCAGCAGAGCTGCTATCTCAGCTAGCAGAGGCTGCTCTGCTGGCACTGGTAGGCGGGCGGGGAACAGGCAGGTAAACATGAAGCAGAAAAAAAGGGGAGCACTGCACTGTTACGAGAGCTGCTGTGAGCAGGCGCGCTGAGGCGGGAGGAGGACAGCAAAGCCAGCAGAGCTGCTCAAGCAATGACCGCAGCTGGAGCTGCGTGCACGGCCTGCAGGACAGGGGAAAACAGCCAGCACTCACTGGAGCCCCTTTTCTTTTGGATGGCTCTTATACTTTAAGACAGCTACTACTATTTTGAGAGGTCACCTTAAATGGGACCCAGTGGAACATCCAGTGCCTACCACTGTTGTTAACACTAAACAGTACTGAGTAGCTGGAGGGCATGATGAGCTAATGGATACCAACTGTGGCCTTTTGGCTGCTGGCATCACTCACCCAGCAACCAGTGCCTTTAATAGCCTCATCCAGACAGTGAAAAAGATAGGTAGATCCGGAGAATGACAGCACAACTCCCATGTTGGCTGCAGCTGTGTCTGACACAGTGTCCATCATGGAATGACTGGCACAAGAACAGGACTCTGGCATGTGGTAACAGACCTGGCAAATGCCATTTTCTCTACTGTGGTCACACAAAGTGGCCAAAATCAATCTGCATTTACCTAGAAAGGTCACCGGTATGACCAGAAGTGTGGCAGCTTCAGGATGCTGCCACAAGGTTATAAACATAGCCCCATCTTCTGTCACCTCTTGGTAAGTAGGGGCATTGACTGGGTGACCCTGCCTGGTAAGACAGTAACAGGACGCCCTGTTGACGACATCCTGCTAAGCAGTCCCAGTGAAGCAAGCCTTGTTGAGGCAAAGACACAGGCCCTAGATGTGTCAACCAACAGAGGGTGGGTAGCCAACTCAAGCAAAAAAAAGTCATCTTTCTAGACATACTCTCATCAGGTCCCCAGAGGAAAACACCACAAAACACAACATCAAGACCATTACTCACTTCCCTGAACCACTGTCAATAGGTCAGGCCCAGTCCTTCCTAGGGCTTACGGGGTACCATCAAACTTCTGTCCACATCTTAGATACCTTCTACGGCTCATACATACCATAGTAAGGAAAAAAGCTGCCTTTGATTGGGGGCTTGAGCAGGCTTTGCTCAAGCTAAAGAAGCCTGAAGTCAGCACACAATTTTGAGCCCAAGAAGAGGAACCCCTTTTCAGCTGGAAGCCACCATAGCAGGTGACATAGCTTCATGGGGTCTGTGGCAAGAGGCCTCAATTTGTAAAGAACTAATTGGATACTGGTCCAAAATATCACAAGGTTCATGATACACCCCAGTGGAACAGCAAATATTAGCTGTAGTCTGCACTCTTCAACAAACAGAAGTTATCACAGAAGGTCCAGACCCAGCGGTAGCATTGACTCCTTTGCCCAGAATGGGATGGATCCAAGATGAAGGCCCACCAGCTATAAGTGGTACTGCACAAGTCCAAACTTTGTGCAAGTGGGAGAATTATCTGGTAATTATTACTACCAGTTCTAAAATGCAGATAATTACTGTGTTTTGCCTGTAAAACGGTGGCTGCATTAGATTCTGTATATGTGACGTGTTTACTGTATGAGCATAGCTTATCTGTGTAGTTCACAACAGCTAATTATTGACTCTTAAATTATCATATTTTTAAAACACGTTGCATCCATATCATTTCAACACACACATTGCACCGACTTATAGCAGTTACTTATAACAAATAAGATTTTGGCTTTCTTAGTTGGAGGAAAGCATTATGCAATACCGAATATGTGAGATGTAATCCTCTTGGGAAAAGCACGCATGTTTTACATAACAAAAGCTGAGGGACTGAAGAGTTTTAGGAATCATTTTACATGAACAGGAAATTCTATATGGCATTAAGTTATGGGGAAAAAAGAACAATAACAATTGGAGAATCAAAATCTGGTATCAGTTACTTTTCATTGAAAAAAAAAGAAAAGAAAGAAAGAAAAAGGAAGTAACTCCATCATTCCTAAGTGGAATTTGTTTGTCCTAAGCTTTTGATATAGAGAAAGACTTGGGGTTGGTAGTCTTCAAATCTCTAGATCCACTCAATATCTCCATGGAATTCTATAAGGAATCACATCTAGTTCCCCTATGGATGCCTGTATGTAGGTACCCAAGTCTGGAGCCGCATCTGACCCCAGGGGCTCAGCTCTGTTCCCCCTGTCTGTGTCTGGTACCGCTTGAGACTCCTGGGGAGGGCAGCTTTGGCTCAGGACTTGCTGGAACCCTAAAAACATCCACAAAGGTGGCCTGGGGCCTGGCAGAAAACACTAGAGCATTTCACACTATGTGGCAGCTCACTTTGCTTCCCCACACATCCTCTCCCACTGCAAACAGTGGGTTACAGCCTGCCTTTTTCACGGCTGAACTAGTCACGGGATTCAATTCATAAGTAAACAAAACAACAAAAATCTTCCTCCTCTCTCCAACAACCCCCAAATAGTAACAATCAAGCTATGCTTAACCTACCTTGCACATGAACTAAAGACTGCAAAGGATATAAATGACCTCAACAGAAGCCCTGGTTATGCAGAGATAGCTTCCCTATAAACAGCAGCTCCAACATTTTACAAAGAAGGGAAGCCAAAAAGCTGGTACATACCTCCTGGCTTTGACTCAGGCTCCGCTAATACAAACAAGCTCCTTTGGCTTTTTAAACTTCGGAGCTCCTCCTACCGCTGTGGGAGTTTCCATCCATAGCCAATATAAGTGAAAACTGCCCATTGCTAATTAACTGACACTACCAAACTTAAAAACACACTTTTCTCAAAAGAGCCATCCAAGACAGGCTGTTCCCTCATCCAGGCTGCTGATTTGACTGTAGCAGCCATCTATCCAGGTTCTTCTGGTGGAATTACCAGAATTTGGAAGGTGGAACCAGAAGGTGGAATTACCTTTCACTCAGTTACAAGGGTGAGATACTTTAAAGCACTGAGAAAATAATAGACTTCTGTGGATTATATTCAGGATAACGGTAACTGTTTAAAGAGTTACCAGCAAAATTTATAGCCTTATACAACTTTTCAACAGTAACCTTTCTTTCCAGTGGTCTGCTGTACATCAAAGATACCCAAAGTACAGAATAAGGGTGCCCAATTACTTTGAAATACATTTCCAATTTGAAATACATTTCCAACAAACATATATGTATGTACAGTCTGTGATAACTTGGCATTAAAAACCAGATCATAGAATCATAGAATCATAGAATGCTTAGGGTTGGAAGGGCCCTCTAGAGATCATCTAGTCCAAGCCCCCTGCATACACAGGGTCACCTAAAGCACGTGGCACAGGACTGCATCCAAGTGGGTTTTGAAGATCTCCAGAGAAGGAGACTCCACACTTCTCTGGGCAGCCTGTTCCAGTGCTCTGTCACCCTCACTGTTAAGAAATTTTTCCTTAAGTTCCTATGGAATTTTTGGTGCTTCAGTTTCCGGCCATTTCCTCTAGTCCTATCAGTGGCCACCACTGAAAAGAGACCAGCACCGTCCTCTGCACTCCCGCCCTTGAGGTATTTATATACACTGATTAGATCCTCTCTCAGCCTTCTCTTCTCCAGGCTGAACAGGCCCAGCTCCCTCAGCCTCTCCTCATAGGGCAGATGTTCCAGGCCCCTGATCATCCTTGTGGCCCTGCGCTGGACTCTCTCCATCAGCTCCACATCCCTCTTATACTGTGGAGCCCAGAACTGGACACAATACTCCACATGCGGCCTCACCAGGGCTGAGTAGAGGGGCAGGATCACCTCCCTCGACCTGCTGGAGACGCTCTTCTTAATGCAGTCCAGGATTCCATTGGCTTTCTTGGCCACAAGAGCACACTGCTGCCTCATGGTCAACTTATCATCCACCATGACACCCAGGTCTTTCTCCGCAGAGCTGCTCTCCAGAAGGTCAGTCCCCAGCCTGTACTGGTGTCTGGGGTTATTCCTCTCCAGGTGCAGAACCTTGCACTTGGCCTTGTTGAATTGCATGAGGTTTTTCACCGCCCAGTTGTCCAGTCTGTCCAGGTCCCTCTGGATGGCAGCGCAGCCCTCTGGGGTATCAGCTACTCCTCCCAGTTTTGTGTCATCAGCAAACTTGCTGAGGGAGCACTCTGTGCTCCAGGTCCAGGTCATTGATGAATAAATTGAACAGGACTGGACCAAGGACTGACCCCTGGGGGACCCCGCTAGCTACAGACCTCCAACTAGACTCTGCACCGCTGATCACCACTCTCGGGGCCCTGCCATCCAGCCAGTTCCTAATCCATCTCACTGTCCACTCATCTATTCCACACTTCCGGAGCTTGCCCAGGAGGATGTTGTGAGGGACGGTGTCAAAAGCCTTGGTGAAGTCAAGATAGACGACATCCACCGCTCTCCCCTCATCTATCCAGCCGGTCATTTCATCATAGAAGGCTATCAGGTTAGTCAGGCAAGATTTCCCCTTGGTGAATCCATGCTGACTACTCTTGAGCACCTTCTTGTCCTCCATGTGCTTGGAGATAATGGCCAGTATGAGCCGTTCCATCACTTTTCCGGGGACGGAGGTGAGGCTGACTGGCCTGTAGTTGCCTGGGTCCTCCTTCTTGCCTTTTTTGAAGACTGGAGTGACATTGGCTGCCTTCCAGTCCTCTGGCACCTCCCCTGTTCTCCAGGATCTTTCAAAGATGATGGAGAGCGGCTTAGCTATGACATCCGCCAGCTCCCGCAGCACTCTGGAGTGCATCCCATCAGGGCCCATGGATTTGTGGGTATCGAGTTTCCTTAGGTGCTCTCTGACCCAATCTTCCTCTACCCAGGGCAAGTCTTCCTCTCCACCAGCTTCTTCTCTTGTCCCTAAGGCCTGGGGCTCTAAAGGGCTGCCCTTGATAAACACCGAAGCAAAGAAGGCATTCAGCAACTCTGCTTTTTCTGTGTTATTTGTAACCAGGGTGCCCATCCCGTTCACCAGCGGACCCACGTTTTCCCTGATTTTTCTTTTGCTGTTAATGTATTTGAAGAAATTTTTTTTGTTATTTTTAACGTCCCTTGCCAGATTGCCTTCCAGCCGTGCCTTAGCTTTCCTTGTCGCATCTCTGCATTCCCTGACTACGTTCCTGTATTTCTCCCAGGGGGCCTGTGCTTTTTTCCACATTCTGTATACCGCTGCCTTCTGCTTGAGCATTGCCACAAGCTCCCGGCTCATCCACGCAGGTCGCCTGCCCCCTCTGCCTGACTTCTTACACACAGGGATGCACTGTTGCTGGGCGTGAAGGAAATGCTGCTTGAAAACTAACCAGCTCTCTTGGGCCCCCCTGCCTTCTAGAGCACTAGCCCATGGGATTCAGATGTGCAGTTTAAGACAAAATCGAACCCATCTCTTCAGTTCATAGTGTTGGATGTACAAAGTTAATGCTCAGTTATAGCTGGAATTAAAAAACCACATGATTTTTCCTTCTCCGTTTTCATGAAATGTAACTGCTTCAGCTTTGGTACCTATACTTCAGATGAAATTATCAAAACTGAGAGTCAATGCGTACAGATACAAAGGGAGCTTGTAGCAGGGAAATAAGACTTGGGATGTTAGTAAAGCTAATCTGAAAATCTGTTCACAAAACCCAGACTGTTATCAAAATTGCAGTCATTAGCCTTGAGCTGTGGATATTCAACCTCAGGCTGAAAGCCTCCAGGAAATGATCTTGAGGAAATCCCAAGCAGTGTCTGCTTTGCCTCCAACTCCTGCTTCCAAAGGCTGGGGGAAGCCGAGCAGAGGGCAGCCCTTCAGGAGCCAAGGCAGCCCCCTTGGTGGCCTAGCATGGCCCTGCCGTTGCTTTGGTCCTGGTGTGATCTGTACTAGAAAGACACTGAAAATCTCCATGACTTATGTGCAGGAATCAACTGCAAACAGCCCTAGTGCTGCCTGTTGACCTTCTCCAGAAGAGAGAGATCTTGTTACAAAGTCAGCAGCAAAAACAAGCCACATCTCACCTTTTGACAGAACATTAAGGACACTTGAGGCTAATTTCTCTAGCTGCAAACCTTTCCTAGCTCTCAAAGCAAGCAAGGACCCCAGCTGATAAAGTCTTCCTAGGAAGACTTTCCCCTTTGTTCTGTATTTATTTTGCTTCCAGCATAGCACTTCATCAGTATTTGACAATTAAATGCACTGTATCCCTGAAGTTACTTTTGTATCTTAACTTTATTAGCCATTCTACAAACCTCTAGAGTAGAAAAGAAAATTAGCTTATCTTATAAAACCCTGGAGAACCCACACCCTTGAGCTCTCAGGCAGCTGGCACGAGCCCAGGTACTGCTTCTGTGATCCTGGGCTGGGCACAGGCACGTTTAAATAACGCACATACCATTCACGGGCCCTTTCAACAAGAACCTGGAGGGAGAGTTCTGGCAAGTGGAGTTCACCCAGTGCCTTGCAGAAACCCTTCTCTTTGCTGTATCTTGCAGAAGACCACTGACATCTCAAAGTTTATCTGCCCGTGATGCTCACAAATCACTAAGCAGCAGGCTAGGGAGCTCCACGCCTCATCCCAGCTAACAGTAGTGTCGTCTCAGAGCTGTGGACAGGCTCTATCATTTAACCAGGGTAGAAAGATTCTACTCATTTACTCATTTAAAAGCTTCTCAAGCTTTTAAACTCAAGTGTAATAGTGCTGCGATAAAAGGCTAGAGTCCACATGAATAGTTAGGACAAATTTGCATCAGTCAAGCCCAGGCTTGCTGCCTGTTCATACTGAAAATCTCCAGTGACTGCTCCAGTTCTGTGCAGGAAGCATCAGGAGTGCAAAGTTAACCATGCTTCCATTCACCCTCCTGCATATCTCTGCAAGCTCTTTGGTACTTACCCAGAACCAGTTGCCTGAAACCAGCAATCCTAACCCAAATTTACACCCACTGTGCTGCCTCCAACTAGAGAGGAGCTTAAATGAAGATTTGGAGAAAAATTTATGCTCTCAATCCAAAAAAAAAACAGGCCAGTGCACAGATCCCAGACTGGCACATGGCTCTCCCAGCACAGGCACATGTAGGCAAAATTTTAGTGGTGTCCCTGACAGTTTTGGCCTGTGCCAACTAGCTGTGCCCCAGATGCTGCTCAGATACCATATGTGGGGACGGGATCATTCCCAATACATAGCTCACATGTGGCCCCTGCCCTGGGGAGCAAGTTTGGCTGCCTAGAGCTTTACCGGACCAGCTGGCTGCCATGCTAGAGAAGAATCTCAGGACAGTTTTACTCACTGGCGCAGAAATGGCCGAACAGAATGCCTTTTAGTGATGAGCTCAGGACACGAGAACAAATTACAACAATACTTACAACAAAAATAACAAGATACTTTAGAAGATCCTGATGCTATAAACTGCCTGCATCTGGAAATGCCGTAGCTACTCTAGGGGTGGCTAATGACAAGTCACAAGAATAATATAATTTAGGAGTCACTTCTACTGCACTGAAAACCTCAACAGAGGTTGATTGTAAGGAAATTCGGGGTCTCTGCAGGTTTTATTCTATGCTCAGTTTCTTGAATCCTGGTAATATATCGGTTACCTTATCAAAATGAAGTACTTCATGGTAAGTAATTTAAATATGGTTTATGATAATAGCTCCCTGTCCAGTAATGCTATCAGCTGGAAGGAAGACCTATTCTTGCCTTTTGAGATGGAAAAATGGGCATTCTGGATCCATTTCTTCTGTTAGTCCATTTAGTGACAGAGGAGAGACAGAGTGTACACAGATTATTGGTGTCTGACCATTTAAGCCTTTTGAAGCATTAGCATAACACAGAAGGAGATCTGCTTTTCAGTGCAGACAGACATAGAAGATTGGAAGTAGCTTGATTCAGAAGGAAAAGGTCTCTCAAAATTAAAAAGCCAGAGACTTCTTAGTTCTGCCCCAGTACAGAGTTGATGGAGATATTCTTCACCTAAATCTACATTTAGTTGTATTTTTGCATCCCTGGACAATTTTATAAATTTCACATATACAAAAGGGCCTCATTTCCATAAAATAAATAAGTAAAGCGTATGTAGAAGAGAGGAACTGTATGTATGGTATGTGATATATTAAAAGAGGGAGAAAAGCAGGTAGTCAATCATATGTGCACTGCGCCAAACAAACCTCTACTGCTCGCCTCTGTTCCCATGTTCTCAAAGAAGTTTTCAGTGAGAATTGGATACTGGAATCTGGCTTTTCTTGCCCAACTAGTTGGCAACACTAAGAAGTTCAGTACTCACTTCATAAAGGCAGATTCTTACTTACGTGTAAGCCTCTTTTCATCAGTTTGCACAATGGGAGATTAAATTCAGAGTACACATACATGCAACTGAACTGCTCTTGCCCCAGCAGGAATATTGAAAGGAACCTTTGAAGTATTTGCATTACTTTGTTGATAAAGACTAAGCACAGTATTGCCTGGAGAAGATAAAATACACAATAAATATGCTCATGTTAGAAACGTGATTATGTAACTGTGTTTTTACTGCTTCTCCCAAGGCCGGTGCAAAGCAAATATAGATATGTGCATCAGAATAGTGTTTTTTTATTGCCTTCATATCAAAGCATAGTTTGGTCATGACAGCCAAGTATATAATCAGAAATAGGATTATTGTGCAAGGCAAAGAAAGATCAATGAATTGTCCTGCTAAACCCTTACTGTAAGTTTATTATAAATGTCACATTTTTTCCTGCCTGGACCTTCACATCTGCACATTTCTTGCCTGTAAGGAGCTTTCTGCGCTTTGAGGAGGACTGAGCCCCCATGCAACACCGAAGTTGCCCCTTTTGAAGGGACACAGGGGCTCCTGGACCCTGTAGATGTCCATGCTCCAGTCTCAGCACTGCACTATATCTGCAGCACCTCTTACTATTAGCAATGAGCTACGATGGTGCTAAAAAAATAAACGATGTTCTTGCCTAATTAAGGTTGATAGACACATTCAAAGCAGCTTTCCGAAGTGGCCCAGAATAAACAGTTCTCTCCCAGGTCATCCTGAGAACAAATTCCTCCTATAACAGAACTCACTGCTGAATAATACAAGAGTTGAGTAGGATAGTCACTTCCTTGACAAAGAGAGCAGAGATGATCTGTGCGTGGACTAACATGCAATGATTTGAGGAACAGCTGAGGTCATGTGTGTTAAAATTTGGCTTCTAAGGATGAGGGGTGAGGCAAACTCTTTCTGTCTCTTACCAGAAGGAGGATTGCATTTCTGTTCCATCTACTCTTGTGTGTGAGCTTAGAGGTACTCTGCTGCAGTGTGGAAATTGGTGTGAAATGGAAAGCAGTAGCAGATGAAGGAATTGGAACCTGCAGCATAGCCACAAAGTGGCTCCCAGTTTTGCAGTAAGGGAGTAGGAAGGGAGGCCTAAAGCTGGATACTTTGTGGTTGAAGGTCAGACCTTGACACTTAAAAGTTTCCATGACATACCAAAGGTGACATTGTCTTTTTTGGATGCCAGTGCCATATTGGGAGCTGATATATTATGACTGATTATCCACCATTTCCTTCAGTTCCTCCTCCTCAGAGTTCCTTCTTCCCATTCCAGTCAGAATTTAGCTGTACAGAATGCAGCTTATTTATTCACTCTCAGCATGCATCCACATCAGATCACTGATTTGTGCCCTACCCACTCCTTACTGCCACTTTATCTCTTGCAAACTTTAACAATTTTCTTTTAGTCCCATAAAAAAGTCAATCAGCAAAGGACCAAGGATCTAACTGCTGTTTCTAACTATCTAACTAGACTCCTCTCAGAGAGGATAGGAGGCAGACAAGCATAACTTGTAGTGAGGGAAATTCAAAATAGCTAAAATTAAAGAATGTTTACAGCGGCCCTGGTTGAACACTGGAACAGGCTGCTCAGAGAGGCTGTGGAATCTCTGTGTTTGAAAATACTCAGAACTTGACTGGGACTTGTCGGTTTCACAGAGGTTGTACTTTCATGCTACATAGCTGAGGATGGCCCTGCACCATCCTCATCCTATCAGTCTCCACCAAGCGCACCTACTAAAACAACAGGGCTCCATCTAGGTACAGGAAAAGGTAACGACCCATTTCTAAGTCCACAATTAGCCCTTAAAATAGAAACATCTCGGTTTTCACTTGTACCAACTCATATTGCAAATGGTACATCAAAAAAAGATGGGAAGGAGGCAAGGGATGCCTATCTTCTTCCCTTTTTTTTTTTTTTTTTAGTGACAGAGTAGCCATAATTTGACTTTAAAATCAATCTAAAAGCACAAGATAAATTATTCTGTATGAACAGGAAGTACACATAAGATATCAGCAATGTATAGTCTTTGTGGGAGATTACTACTAACTATAGGAAAATCCTTGAGAGACTGTGGTAAGGAATGCTAGGGAATCAAACCCTTTTGTCAGTTGGTCAGACTAGTTTTGCCTGAATTTGTCTCCCTCCCGCTGTCTATCAATAAATATTCTGCATATCCTCTTTGCTTATCCCGACTCGAAGGTTGGTAACAGAACTGAAGTGCTCTGATGTGCCTTAAAAGCATCACTAAAACCAGCTAACGATCAAGGTAATTACTGCTAGAGTTCTGTGTAAGGACTCAGGGATACTCAGTATAAGGATATTTCACACATTAGCTAGTACAGACCAGGAAACTCCTGCAAATGGATAGCTTTTAAGATCTCTTTACTTTCCATTGGGCTTACAAATAGGTTGGATCTAAACTCCTCCTCCTGCACACTTCTCAACCTATAGCTAAACAAGGCAATTAGCAATGGCATTAGGGGTTGGCAAAAATCTTTCTTGTAAACTGTAAACTGTAACAGGCATGAAATCCTACAGTAACATTCTACAGAGCACCTTTTCACAGCATAAGTGCAATTTGCCCAAGATGTTTTCAGTTCCACTGTCAAGCCATTTGCTGAGATTACAGACTAAAAGAATATAAATGAACAAATTTTTATTTTGACAACTAATAGAAATTAGACCAGGTTTGGGAGTGTTATCTCCCTTTCACATCTATATTTTTTGGTTTCTAAAAAAAAATGAAATGACTTTTCATGAATATGCCCATAGCATGTGGGGGTAACAAAACAAAAACCAACCAACCAACCCTTTAAGCAAAAGTATCCCTTAGGAGGGGTAAAAACAAAGTTCACAAGCTACAAACTTCACTCATCAGCTGAAGACAACATGACCACATAAGAATAAGTTTATTCATTAGAAAATGTCCTCTAAATACAGAAATTTTAGCATTACACAGCAATGATATTTGTCATTCAGATTCTGTATTTTTTCCTCAATTAAGTTTTTTCTTAGTTATGAAGGCAAAATGCAGACAATTCAGGCAAATCATTAATGCCCAACAGACCTGAAAAGAGAAGCATCTTCCTCCTACTTCTTTTAAAAACTACTTGCTTCATTTTCCTACAGTTGCATCAGTTTCTTTAGCCAAGCAGAGTTTTAGGCAGACATGCTAACTTGCTCTCATATCAGTACATCCGGAGAACTCTTCTCACAGTCTCCACATATTTATCATCAGGAACAGGTTTTCTCTGGCTTCCTGGCTCTAGAAATTTCTTGATTGCAGGGATACTGCTTATATTTGCTTTAAATGCCTAAAAAGAGGTAAACAAGTACATGGTATTTAAAGATCAGAAGGTAATTCAGGAAAAACAAAGTTAGACTCATTTGTGCAAGGGTTTAACTGAAGATCGCACTATTTATCTGCAACACAATCCAAAGACTGTCTGTGCTTAAGGCTTTTGTCCAAGACTGACAGAGTGATACTTTTCCCCTCAACTTCTGCACCTTTGTGTTTGTGAAATGACTTTCTCAGCTGCCTTCACATCATGCTGAGCAGAAGGGGACTGTTCCCAAAGCAAACAAGGGGGTTTCACTGGAAGAGACCCCTACCAAGATAACATGTGCCCTGCTCATGCAGGCAAATGCTTTCTCAAAGCACAGTGCGGGGACGCTGTGGAAGAGCATACGTCAAGCGGCAGCACTGCCAGAAGTGATTGAAGTGATAGCAGAGGAAGAAATAGCAAATACCAAGGTTGACGACACCGCTACTAGTGAAGCCGATATTTAAATACAGTAACTAACTGCTGCATGTTTAAAAAGGTTTGTTTGATTAAGTCTGATTATAATTTTAATAATTTTAGGCATGGAGGAAGTTTACTACCCTTTACCTCAACCTCATATTTTCAAAAACTTAAGAAAAAAGGGTCTCTTCTTGCTTGGATGAAGAGGAAACAGTTTTCAGATGCATGTACTTTATACAAACCACATCTTGTGATCTGCAAAACAGTTTCTACTGAAAGGCATCACAGAACTAGTGATGGGATAGAATATAAAAGTAAAAAAGTCAACAGGGTAGATTTCCCCAGATCTAAACAGGAATTATTCTAAAAAAGAATGCATTCTCCACATGAAACCTAGGAGGAGGCTCCTCCTAACAACAGCAGAACAGAATTAGAATGAAAGAGGTGACAAACATGGAAAACAGACTTTAAAGACCGCTTCTCACAGCCTTGTGAGTGTGGTGTTAGTACAGTTACCTGTAGGCGAGGAAACGCTG